>NC_064875.1:4630000-4742500 GCF_943734745.1 Anopheles darlingi | reverse complement strand
ATCCCGGAAGTCCCAACCGAACAACATCAATCCTCATATTCCCTGGAAGTTGAAAGCTCTGTTGTCTTATCACTCTCCTTCTCTCTTTCTTTCTCTTGTTTCAGCATCTAACGTATTAAGTATATCATATCCAACCACCAACCCCTGTACAGTTCTAGTCGACGAAAAGGCAGAAATTTCTGCAGCCAAAAGTACGATAGCGGACGCGAACCGGGCCGCCGGATTGCCGGGTGGAAGCCTTGATCTGGACCCGTCTGTTGCGCCCGGTCTTCGCTCGAAATCGATCGCCGCCGATGATTCCTCTCTAGCGCCAACGTCGGGCAATGGTGGCGGCGGATCCTCGCTATCGTCTTCATTGGCCGCCTCAACGGCAGCTGCCGGTGGCGGCAAAGTTGGTGGCGCTTCGGCAGGAACAGCGACAGCCACAGCAGCCGCCGGAGGAGCATCAGCAGCAGCAGGTACAGTACCACCGAACATTATTGGTAACCGCATGGTTGCTATGGACACCTTTTCACACCAAGTAGTATTGCTGCACGTACTAGCTGACAGTAGACGTAGTAGTGCTGATGATAGTGGTGATGGCGGGAGTAACGCTGCTGGTGTTGTTGGTAGTAATAACGCATTAGCTGGTAAGCGTGTTCGGCGTGATGCTTCATCATCGCCTGAAGATGACAGCAGTGCTGCTGCTGGTGGTGACCGCATGATGCATGGTGGGCCATCGCTCGATGATGAACCGTTTGATAGCGATTTGCATGACGCATCTCTTGCTCCTCCTTCTCCTTCGGGGTCTTCCACTAATCTACCTCCAACGGATGATGACGAGGATGGTGCTGGTGAGTATGATGGCGTTGATGACAGTTCAACCGTGGTCGTCGCCACCACAACAAGAACAAGGACGACGGTCGAAGCAGTATCGTCAGCTGACGATAAAGCACCAGAGAAGGGAATCTCACAGCCAGCGCAAGATAATGACATTTTTACCACTAATGATAATGACTTCCGGGAATCAACGACGTCCAGCAGCAGTAATAGTAACCCAGGCACGGAACTGGTGCCGGAGCTGGTGATGGAATTGGACGACTTTGCTCGAGAATTCCAGCGAAAGGATGAAAAGGAAGCAGCCGCAGCAACAGCAGCAACAGCAGGCTTTCTTAAGGATACCGGCGGCAAACCGGCAGCAGATGCAGATGAGAAATGGTCCAACGATGACCCATCGGTAGCATCGGGAACGGCGGCAAACATTGGCTATGCTCACATACCATCCGCCCTGGATCTTCCGCCGGAAGTGGCCTTGGTAAGCCTGGAAGATGGTCTTGAGGTTGGTAGGGCTCGCGATAAGCACTTTTACCGCACCATGGAGGAGCAACAGCAACAGCAGCAGCAGCAGCAGCAGGTACGTGTCCATATCCTTCCGGATACGCTGCTTCCCCTGACGACGACGACGACGCCAACGGACGGTCCTGTGTACTTCATGAACGAAGCAAACGCCACGTCATCCGGGCAGCAGACCGGTTCTTCGGAAGAGAGCGACGGAGAATCCGGTTCAGCCGGTGATGATGGTTCCCCGTTACCGAGACTGCTGGTAAACATTTCAATCGCAACCGATCATGGATCCGGTACGGTACAGCATTCCGTCTACGTACTGCAAGTGTCGATACCGACACCTGCCGAATACCTTCCCAAAGCGGCAGCAGCAACTCCATCACCACCAACATCCCAGCCACCAGTACCTGCTCCGGCTAATTTTGAAGCACCATCCCCCATTGCTCCTTTGCACTGCCCTCCGGGGCCACCACCGGCACCACCGTGCCCAATACGGTGCCCCACGGATATGGAGATGTACGGCAAGTATCGCATCATCAGCGTCCCGGAGGATGGTGAACCGCTAGTGGCGCAGGATGAGTATGAAATCATTACACTCCCTCCGGACCAGGAATGGGCAATGGTATCCGCCGAAGAAGAGCGGGATGAGGAACAGAAGGAGCAAATGGTGGCCACTTCTTCTGTGGCAGCACCACAAGAATTCACCACAGATCTCCCTCGGCAGGAGAACAACGAGCAGGAATCGAAGGTGGGCGATGACTTACCGCAAACCACAACACTCGTTCCACGTTTATCTCACTGTCCAGAGGTGGTAGCACCGATACTCATCCTCGAAGGTGAGCCCTCCCTCAACTCCTCTCTCGTGAACGAATGGCAATCATCATCATCGAGCCAACCATTTTCCCTCTCCAAATTCCTGGATCGCCGACGCCGCCATCGACGCCTCATCCATCGCTGTATATATATAAAGCGGGCGCACACTCCGCGAACTGCGCCAGTTCATCCTGGATCCTGGAGAACAACTTGAATTTACGGACACTAACTGCTCATCAAAGGGGAGATTTGCCTTACTAGCTACTAACAACACCTGGCCAGAGGGGAGGGGTCTATAGGTCAATTGCGCGCTTACTTTGGGTTCGTTGTATCCGCTTCCGCTTTTGCCTTGACGTTCCCAAGTACGTCCCACGGGCATTTGCTGGTATTAGTGTGTATGGCTTTTTGCATGGCTAGTAGTTGCAGTAGTAGAAACTAATTAGTATTCACACGACGTATACCAACTCGTAGTCCTGTACTCTCATATATATATACCGACTAAATACTCATCCTAGACCTGTGTGGTGGACTTTGACACAAGGCCACAGCAGTTCATTGTGCATGCATGCCCCAGGCCGCCGATGTCAAATATCTGCCCTCAGGTCTTGTGCAACAAAACACATACATTTTACTAACTTTTTTATTCTCCATTCGCTTCTCTCTCTCTCCCTCTTTCTGTCTCTCTGTCTTTTCTATTACTGCTCTCCCGTCCCTATTCTCTGTTGCATTGTCGTACCCCTAACAAATACCGTATCCCTTCTCCTGTTGGGGGGGTTAATACTATCTCTCTCTGTGTATTCGACCAACTGGTATGTCCGGGGGTACGTTTACTGATTCTCCCGTGGTCCATGGGGATACGTAAAAAAAATACCGACCGCATACGGCGGGACCTTCAAAATACAGGTGCTCGTACATTCCCGGCCCGAAGCTTCCCACCGGACGGTACGACCTTCTCCCAGATCACGCTCGGTCAACGGCTGTCGAAGGAGATACCACCGTACAGCTACTGGAACATGCAGTTCTACCAGTCGGAACCGGCGTACGTCAAGTTCGATTACAGCATCCCCCGGGGCGCTTCGATAGGTGTTTATGCGCGCCGCAATGCCCTGCCGACTCACACCCAGTACCACTTCAAGGAGGTACTGAGCGGTTTCAATGCGCGCCAGACACGTGCCACTCATGTAAGTACACACACCCCGTATATACCCCGAGGTCCTCTCACATTCCCAGACCCAACGGCGCGCGCACCCCTAAATGAAAACAATTCACGCCACAAAAACACACACACACACACCAGTACGGCCAGAGTCCTTCAGGGCACACACCCTCCTGAAGCTGGACCGTGGACTGATTAATTAGAACGATAGCTACAGCGTCGCTTCGTGTGTCGCGTGTTTGTGTCGACGACGGCGACGACCTCTCGGTCCACGTTCACATTAGAATCGTTTAGGGATGGGAAATCGGAACCGGATTTTCCGTTTCACTTCTTCGTCCTCTTTTGTTTCTGTAATTGAATACCGACCTCCTGCCACCACCGTCACACCATCGATGCGATGCGAACCTCACGCGCTCAGATTGCGCAATCTTCCAGCTAAAACTCCCCCGGGGGCGAAGAGGACACACAGTCGAAGTCCCCGTACGCTAGAGTCTAGTCAGTAGTATGCACGGCCACCGACGGAAGGTTGCGTGTTTGGTGTCCCTTTCGAATTCTCGAAGCGGATTTGCTAGTTTTTTTTTCCCCACCCCATATGCTGCTTGTTGTTGGCTGACCGATTTAGATTGTGTGTGTGTGTGTGTGTCGTACAAAGGACTCTAGATGGCCCTAGATGGCGATAGGGATAAGGACCGCGGAGCCAAGCCTCGAGCCCTCGGAAGAAGAGCCCTCGAGGCGCGTGTTCTACTAGCAATCAAGCGGCGAGCGAGATGTTGCCGATAGTGGAAAGTTAACTAAACAACACGAACAAAGCTGGTGGTGGTGGTCAGGCACAAGGTCACTGGACAAATATTGATCAAAATGACGCGCACGCTACGATATAGCCGCCGCCTGCGGGGTAGATCAAACTCATTTATTAAACATTTGGCGCGTCGGAGGGGAAGACTGTAATCAATGTAACGTTTGTGACATTAATCGCCACTTTAACGCCGACAACAATCCCGTCTCGGTCTCGTCTTGACAGCCATCGATGCGGCGGGAGGTGACACGCTACATGGAACCGGGCCACTGGTTCCTGTCGATCTACAACGATGACGGTGATGCGCAAGAGATCGCCTTCTACGCGCTCGTCGCCGAGGATATGACCCAGAACTGTCCGAACGGGTGCTCGGGTAATGGCCAGTGTTTGCTCGGTCACTGCCAGTGCAATCCCGGCTTCGGTGGTGACGATTGCAGTGAAAGTAAGTTGGGAGAGACTTGCTAGGTCTTCAACACCAATAATGATCTTCTAATATCCAATACCTCACGTGACTGTCTCGTCCTTTTTCCAGGTGTCTGCCCGGTACTTTGCTCCCAGCGTGGCGAATACATCAATGGCGAGTGCCAGTGTAATCCGGGCTGGAAGGGCAAGGAATGCTCGCTGCGGCACGACGAATGCGAAGTACCGGACTGTAATGGCCATGGGCACTGCGTCAGCGGAAAGTGTTCGTGCGTACGCGGCTACAAGGGCAAATACTGTGAAGAAGGTACATAGAGGCACATCTCTAGAGATTTGTTTTTTATTTTCATTTTTTTTCGGATTTTCTTTTCCTTTTTTTCCTCCTTTTTTATAATAATGTTGGGTAAAGGGTCTTCAGTTCCCCCAGGTGATCGAATACGCGTGGTGCAAGTCTCTAGCTCTTGAGCTCTCTACGAACACTAACCTCAACTAACCACCTTGGAGCGCATAGCTTTGTAGTGTAGTTGTAGTAGGCTCTGTAGTTAACAAAATATTCCGACGGGAAGGGACATTATTTTTTCGATTTTTAAGACTTCGTCCCACATCAGTTGACACCATTCTAACGGTTCTCCTCGTCTCTCTTTATCTCTTTGTAGTGGATTGTCCTCATCCGACGTGCAGTGGGCATGGTTTCTGTGCCGATGGTACGTGCATCTGCAAGAAGGGCTGGAAGGGTGCGGACTGTGCGACCATGGATCAGGATGCGCTCCAGTGTTTGCCGGATTGCTCCGGCCACGGTACGTTCGATCTCGACACGCAAACCTGCACCTGCGAACCGAAGTGGAGCGGTGAAGACTGTTCGAAGGAGCTGTGCGATTTGAACTGTGGCCAGCATGGACGGTGTGTTGGGGAAACATGTAACTGCGATGCGGGCTGGGGTGGTGAGTACTGCAACAACAAGCTGTGCGATCCGCGCTGTAACGAGCATGGCCAGTGCAAGAACGGAACCTGCCTTTGCGTTACCGGTTGGAACGGAAAGCACTGCACGCTGGAGGGATGTCCTAGCGGGTAAGCATAGCTGCTGGGGACCGGTCAACAGTATTGGTGGAAAGATATCGATTTCATGATGGTGTTTGTTTCGATTTCAGCTGTTCCCAACATGGCCAGTGTCATGTCAGTGCCGAGCTGATGTGGGAGTGCCGCTGCTATGAAGGCTGGGATGGAGTCGATTGTTCGGTGCCGTTGGAACAGAACTGCGGCGATAACAAGGATAATGATCGAGGTAAGTAAGCACGATGGTCCTTTTAAAAGCGGGCATCCGATGAGCTAAACGTGTGTTTCGTGTGGAACAGATGGTCTAGTTGACTGTGAGGATCCCGAGTGCTGCGGTAGTCACTCGTGCAAAACGAGCCAACTGTGCGTTTCGGCACCGAAACCGATCGATGTGCTGCTGCGTAAGCAGCCACCGGCCATCACGGCTTCCTTCTTCGAGCGCATGAAGTTCTTGATCGATGAAGGTAGTCTGCAGAACTACGCGAAGCTGGAAACGTTCAACGAAAGGTAAGCCCGCTTGCTATCTTGTTTCTGTATGTCCGATCAGTTTATGTTTCTTGAACATTACTTTTTGTGTTGTCTTTTGCGTTTGCTTCTGGCATTCAAACGGTGCTCAATTGATATATGAATTTTAGTAAAAGTTAACTGTGTTCGTCAGCAATTTACGCCTTCAAGAGCATCTTTTGAAATGCCGTAGCAAATGCAAACTCGTTTCTATATATATACATGCATATTCCGTTACGGTATAATTACTAAATAAATATATTATGTTGTGCCCCCGTCTATTTATACATCCTCCCGCTAATTGCCATTTGTTTTAATTTTCAATGTTCCGCATCAACCAACAAAAGAAAAAAAAGAGAAAAAATGAAACCAAAAGCAAAACAAACAAAACGCGCAAAATGCGAGCACGAAAACAACGAATGCAACTCGACCGGTAGTGTGAGAGATAAAGAGACGAAGAAGCCCCAATGATGATGATAATGATGAGAGATATAAGAGGTGGTAGAAAAGCGAATAATTAACGTCGAAGCGAAGACTACAATGAACTCAGCAGGAGCAGAATGAATGGCTCACATCCTCCCCATAATGGGAAAGCCATAAAGCTGACAAGCAATGAGAGAGAGACAAGTTCAGAGCGAGGTCCTTTCGATATGAAAAGAGGATTCCCACATTCCCAGCAAACACTGATTTAAATGGAAATCGCTTTCAAATGGTCAGACAAGAGCGCTTGTGTTTTTGAATGTCTGACGAGAGATCCTTTTTTAAAGCACGCGCGAGAAAGGAACACGGCAAACACATGTTCGCTTCAAAACAATCGAATCGGTAATGGTGGTGATAATTGTCTGCGCCGCGTAACAATGCGGGCACAAAGCTGCAATATTGAAGCGCTTTGGTTTTTGGTTTGAGGCTGATGGTTGCAGCGCGGCACCGGCCATCCGTCATGGTGACGGGGAAACCACTTGTCAATTGTTGCGAAAACCTCTCCCTCGTGCACCGACGTTCCTGATTATGAGCTTCATTTTTGTCCATTTTGTGTGCAGGAGTGCTGTCGGTACAGGTGCGAGCGCTACGCTGCACACGGTGTCTGTCCAGTGGGCGGACGCGGACGCAGAGGGCGACTGTGACTCCTGGTGGTTTCGAATTTCGTTTCCATTATGTATCGCAAATTAATACATTAAATATTAATCGCGATCGCACACTGCTCGACAAGGGCACGTGAAGGGGTCAATGGTTTTGGGGGGTGTGGTGTGTATGTGATGTCAGCCAATTGCGATTCTCCAAACCTCCTCGCACCACTCCATCACGATGAGAGATACTCACAACCTGTATGGTGGCTGCTGCTCCACGCAGATAATCAATCCAATGCTCGACGCCAACTGCAGGTTATCGATGTGAACCCAGTCCTTTTCATGGATCGCCCTCGTCGGTTGGCGGCGGGGCGGGGTTCTACCTGTATCTGTATGCACTCCCCCTTCCACTCTACCGTCGCAGTATCGGTGGGAGTGTTCTGTGCACAGAAATGCTGTGAAAAATTAATTCATACTCAATCGCTCGATGATGATTATAACACCATGCACTTAATGCGATAATATTTTAATTATTACCTAGCGTAGCCGGCCAGCAGGAGGCCAGCTGCCCAGTTGTGTGCGGTACAGCGAACCGGCGTTGCGGCTTTAAGCTGCTGCACCTGGTGAAGCTGTTGCTAGTGTGTACTATGTGTAGCTGCGATGCCTTTTGAAGTGCGGCTTTTTAAGCTGATAAGTAGATATCGTGTGAACCTTGTCGTGCTGTGGGATGGTTTGCATACCTTCCCCGCAAAAGTATGTCCAGGATGGTCTTTTTGCAGCAGTTTACCAGCAGAGTGGAGGCGCGTGATAATGAGAATCCTTTTGTCATTATTATGTGCGAGCCATAATTTTTGCTCTCGGAAAAAGATGATGGATTCGAGCGCGTGTTTTCGAAAGTATCACCGGAAACTGTGAACTGAACTGAATGCTCCCGTAATGATGTTCTACTAATCTCCTCTCATAAGCACACTAACGCCCCAATCGCAGCACTACTAAGTCCCTCCCCCGCTCAAAAACAAACAGTCTACTTAACACCTTCATAATTCTAATCGCGTTTTCGGCAAAAAAAAACGTTGTCTAACAAGAATTTTCCATTTTTTGCTTTTCTCCTTCCATTTCTCTATCTCTCTCTCTCTCTCTCTCTCTCGCTCTGTAATCACTGATCTGTAACACCTAATCACTACGAAACTACTACTACTACTACTACCATCACTACTACTAACTTCACCATCTACTACTACTACTACCCCTGCCTTTGGTACACGCTCGGTGAATGTGCAGCGTTTTTTGGAATCATTTTAATGCAAGGTAAGAGAGCGCACGCTTCAAGCGAGCCGCAAAACAGGAAAAAGAGGCAAGGGCCGGTGGTCCCTCTGTTCTTAACGCGTTGCTAATGTCGTCGGAAGTCGGTTAAAATCGAATGGTCGAACCCCTAACACTACTAAAAGCCAAGTGCTATAAATGCCTCCAAAAGAAAACCTAACCTCTCAACAAAGCGAAACAGCCGCCTAACAACCCTCCGCACCCTAAGACACCTAACCTATTAGAGACCGATCTTAGTAAACAAGTAAACAGAAGAGAAGGTAACAAGGTTGCGGAATAGTATCTGTCCTCATCGTCCAAAAGAAAAATAAAAACCATCCATCTCTGCCATCTCCATTCCCGCGTTCCTAAACTCCCTTCAATCCACGTCATCTTCCTTACGCTCTGTCATATCTCTGTCTGCTTCCTAGCCTAGTCCTAGACGGTTTTGTAGCCTAGCCCGTACTCCGCGATGCAACCTCATTTCCTGTAACCACCACCTTCCATTTCCTCCCAAGTTATTCTTTAGTTCTGTGTAACCGTGATACCGATTTATGTTCTTCTAAGCTGCTAAAACAAACGAGATCGTTTGTTTTCGCATTCTTTCGTTTACATTTACCGCAAACAACACCGGCTGTCGGCAGGGATTCTGCTGACATGTCCATCGCCATGTTGTTTTAATTTTTTTTTAGATGAAAATAATAGTGTTTTGCGTTGTTTGTTTTTAGTTCCTGGTATGTTTCTATCGATTATTTGTGTTACTAGCGTGTGCTAATCACACGATCGTGTGCGTGTGTGTGTGTGTATGTCTGCGTGCATTGTATGTGTGTATATCTGTACAAAATGTTGATAACACTAAATTTTTCAGAGCAGAGCGTGCCTGCGCGCTTTTTTTTGCGAATTATCTGTGATAATTTCGACCCGGCCCTAGGGTCCATCCGGTTCCGGTGATCCCTCCGGTTCCAAAAAGCACAACATGGCGGATCTGTCAAACATGTTTGACATTTGGCGTATCCAGGTCAATTCACTTACATTTTTTTATACCACGCCTGCTGTGCTACCATCGTGTAAGCTGGGCCATTCGAAAGTTGCATGCGAAAGAGAAATGAAAGGAAGCCAAATTTTCCAACAACCACACATGGCGTCCAGTCGGTTCTCTCTCCTGGGCATAACTGCACTTTCAGGAGATTCCCGGTGTACCCCGTAACCCAATTTGATCTGTGACACTGTGCGTGTATACGGCGTGTGCTTGTGTTTGAATAAAATATTATCAAAAGGCCGTGGTGTGTCCTGACGTCGGTTTCAGGCTGCTGGACCGACCCCCCGCAAGTTGTCGCCGGTTGTTCGTGTGGAAATTTTTAATGGCATATAGAAGCCACAACGATGTCGTGTGCGTAGCTGCATCGTTAGTATTACTGGAAGGGGAGAGAGAGAGAGAGGTGCAGCTGGAATACAGAGACCTTCTCACCTCCCCCGGTGGCTTTTCCTCTTGGTAGCACCGATGTATACTTGTTGTGTGGTGAGCTGGTTTTGGTTCATAACCAAAAATTTATTGCTGTGGTCCCTCCAACAGCCGCTGACCAAATTCGGGACACCACGGTGCCGATCGGGTTGTCGGAAAACACACTCCTGTCGTCCACGTGAATAAGGTCACGCACATTTTCCTTTTTCATCCGAGGAGTGCTCCAGTAGCTCCAACTTGATGATGCCAACCCTCCCTGGTATCACGGGTAACGGCACAGCAGCCGATACCGATATTACGCGTGGTTTGGAAAATGGGTTATGAAAATTGCTACTACGCACTACCACTCTCACACCTATTTATGAGCGCGTAAATTGACGGGTCACCAGGAATGTGCTTCCCACGTTGAGCCGAGAATTATGATGCCCTGGAGCCCCGCTGGAGCCATGTTCACGCTGGAAAATATATCTTTATCCAACCTACGCACGCAAACATGCCCCCTTCCACGGCACATACACACACATACACGATCAGGGGGATACTTTCTTCATTTTATCCTGTGTTATACACTCCTGTGTTGAGTAATGGCTGGTAGATTGTATCCATTCGTTTTTTCTTTTGACAATTCAATTATGCGTTCATTATTTGTTTTCCTGTGGGTAAAGCTGTATGGAGAACTTTAGTCTCGCTCTGCCAGTCAGACGCGTCTAGAGGTCTATAATTGGATTACGTATCTGTTCTGCATGCAGTAAATCGTTTGATTTGGACCCCAAACAACAACCTCCTCTCACAAGCGTTCCCCTCGTGAAAAAACAGCTGTTTTGTCCTTTGTCGAATAAATCTAGGTTAAGCTAGTTAACCGCGCGCGCGCGCAAACAATGTATGGCTGACAGTGGCGCCTACTTTGTTAACGTACACGACGACATCCATGGCGACATTAGCGCACGAATTAGCAGTAGAACGCCACACCGAAAGTCGTCCCTTGCGAAGCATTACTAATATCTGTTTTTTCTGGCATCTTACAGCCGATCGGCGGTGATCCGTGGCCGTGTCGTGACCTCACTGAACATGGGTTTGGTTGGTGTGCGCGTAAGCACCTCAACTCCCCTGGAAGGCTTCACACTGACGCGTGACGATGGATGGTTCGATCTGATGGTAAACGGTGGCGGAGCGATTACACTCCAGTTCGGTCGATCGCCGTTCCGTCCACAAACCCGCATCGTGCAGGTACCCTGGAACGAGGTCGTCATCATCGATACGGTCATCATGTCAACTTCGGACGACAAATCGCACCATGGTGCACCGCATACCTGCTTCTCGCACGATTACGACCTTATGAAACCGGTAGTGCTCGCTACGTGGAAGCACGGATTCCAGGGTGCTTGTCCCGATCGCAGTGCGATCCTCGCGGAATCACAGGTTATCCAGGAATCGCTGGCAATCCCGGGCACCGGGCTCAATCTCGTCTACCACAGTTCACGAGCGGCCGGTTATCTGTCGACGATTAAGCTTCAGCTAACACCGGATACAATCCCGGCCACACTGAAGCTCATCTATCTGCGCATTACGATCGAGGGCATCTTGTTCGAGCGTGTGTTTGAAGCGGATCCCGGTATCAAGTTTACGTACCCCTGGAATCGACTCAACATCTACCGGCAGCGTGTGTACGGCATTACTACCGCCGTGGTCAAGGTGGGCTACCAGTACACGGATTGCAAGGAAACGATCTGGGACGTGCAGACGACGAAGCTGAGTGGGCACGATATGAGCATTTCGGAGGTTGGTGGCTGGAATCTGGACATTCACCATCGGTACAACTTCCACGAGGGTATCCTGCAGAAGGGTGACGGTTCGAACATCTATCTGAAGCACAAACCACGTGTCATCCTTACGGCCATGGGCGATGGACATCAGCGAGCGCTCGAGTGTGGTGATTGTAATGGTATCGCGACGAAGCAGCGACTACTGGCACCGGTTGCATTGGCTGCGGCCCCCGACGGTAGTCTATATGTAGGGGATTTCAACTACATTCGACGCATTATGATCGACGGTACGGTAAAGACGGTAGTGAAGCTGAACGCTACGCGCGTATCCTATCGTTACCATATGGCACTGAGTCCCCTCGATGGTTCACTGTACGTGTCCGATCCGGAATCGCATCAGATTATCAAGGTGCGCAATAAGGATGATGCGCACGATCCGGAACACAACTGGGAACCGGTGGTTGGAAGTGGCGAGAGATGTCTGCCCGGTGATGAGGCACACTGTGGTGATGGTGGTCTAGCCAGGGATGCAAAGCTGGCTTACCCGAAAGGTGTAGCGATCTCATCGGACAATGTGCTGTACTTTGCCGATGGAACTAACATTCGAATGGTGGATCGCGACGGTGTGATCAGTACGCTTATCGGTAATCATATGCACAAATCGCACTGGAAACCGGTACCGTGCGAGGGTACGCTAAAGATCGAGGAGATGCATTTACGGTGGCCAACGGAACTGACGATCAATCCCCTGGACGATACGCTACATATCATCGATGATCACATGATCCTTAGGATGACTCCGGATGGACGGGTGCGTGTGATCGCCGGACGTCCGATGCATTGTGCTACGACGAGTGCTGCCAGTGCAAGCACGACCGGCACTTCCGCAGCACTTTCGGCCACGCTGAACTACGATACGGATCTAGCGATCCATGCGACGCTCGTGATGCCACAAAGTATCGCTTTCGCTCCCTCGGGTGATTTGTACGTTGCGGAAAGTGACTCACAGCGCATTAACCGTATCCGCGTGATCGGTACGGATGGGAAGATCACTTCGTACGCTGGTGCCGAATCGAAATGTAACTGCCTGGAGCGAGGTTGCGATTGTTACGAGGCTGATCACTATCTAGCGATCAGTGCCAAGTTTAACACGATCTCCGCCATCACCGTAACACCCGATGGGCATGTGCACATTGCCGATCAGGCGAACTATCGCATCCGGTCCGTCATCTCGAGCCTACCGGAGGCGGGCACCTCGAAGGAGTACGAAATCTACGCCCCGAATGCACAGGAGATCTACGTGTTTAACCGTTTCGGACAGCACATCGCTACGAAGAACATCATGACCGGCGAGACGGTCTACAGCTTCCTGTACAACGTGAACACCTCTAACGGAAAGCTGAGCACGGTGACGGATGCTGCCGGTAACAAGGTGTTCCTGCTGCGCGATTACACCTCCCAGGTGAACTCGATCGAGAACACCAAGGGCCAAAAGTGTCGCCTGCGCATGACCCGCATGAAGATGCTGCACGAACTGAGCACACCGGACAACTACAACGTGACGTTCGAGTACCACGGACCGACGGGGCTGCTGAAGACGAAGCTTGACTCAACCGGACGCTCGTACGTCTACAACTACGACGAGTTCGGTCGACTTACCTCGGCCGTTACACCTACCGGCAAGGTGATCGATCTAACGTTCGATCTAAGCGTCCAGGGAGCGACGGTGAAGGTGACAGAGAACTCACAGCGCGAAGTATCGATGCTGATCCAGGGCACCTCGGTAGTATCGAAGGTTGGTGAAGCTGCTACAAAAACGACGGTACAGCTCGATGGTGGCACTAGCAGCGTATCACCCTGGGGTAATACCGTCTCCGTCGAGTCCGTCCCTTACGTACTACTAGCGGAAGTTGATCCCCTGCTCGGTGAAAGCTACCCGGTACCATCGAAGCAACGCACCGAGATCAACGGAGATCTATCGAACCGGTTCGAGTGGCGTTACTTCATCCGCCATGTGCCAGTACGCGGCAAGAATGCCCGTACGCTGACCCAGGTGGGTCGGAAGCTGCGCGTCAACGGGGAGAATCTGCTAACGTTCGAGTACGAAAAGGATACCTCTTCGATTACCGTCTCGGTGGATGATAAGACGGAGCTGTTGAACGTAACGTACGATAAATCATCGCGACCGATCGCCTACCGGCCCCAGTCGGGCGAGTATGCGGACGTCGACCTAGAGTACGATCGGTTCGGACGGTTAACGTCGTGGAAGTGGGGCAATCTGAAGGAGGAGTACACGTTCGATCGTGCTGGACGGCTGAACGAGATCAAGTACGGTGACGGTAGCTCGATCGTGTACGCGTTTAAGGATACGTTCAGTAGCCTACCGCTGAAGGTCACGACACCACGCCGTTCGGATTATCTGCTGCAGTATGATGACGCAGGGGCGCTACAATCGCTGACGACGCCCCGTGGACACATCCATGCCTTCTCGCTACAAACTTCGCTCGGGTTCTTCAAGTATCAGTACTTCTCTCCGATTAACCGGCATCCGTTCGAGATTCTGTACAACGACGAAGGACAGATACTGGCCAAAATTCATCCGCACCAGAGTGGTAAGGTTGCGTTCGTGCATGATAACGCCGGACGGCTCGAGACGATCCTGGCCGGTCTATCATCAACGCAGTACACGTACCAGGAGAGCACGAGTTTGGTGAAGCAGGTGGAGGTACTCGAGCCTGGATTTGAGCTAAGGCGTGAGTTCAAGTACCATGCCGGTCTGCTGAAAGATGAGAAGCTAAAGTTCGGTTCCAAGAGTGGTATGGCTTCGGCACACTTCAAGTACCAGTACGATGGCAATGCACGGCTCAGCGGCATCGAGATGGACATCAGCGGAAAGGAGCTACCGATAATGCGCTTCAAGTATGGACCAGCCCAGGGTACGCTGGATGCGGTCAGTGATCTGCGCATAACCCGGAACGCCTTCAATCGAACGGTGGTGCAGGACACTTCGAAACAGTTCTTCACCATCACGGACTTTGATGAGCATGGGCGTGTGAAGAGTGTGCTGATTAACATCAAATCGTTCGACGTTTATCGATTGGAGCTGGACTACGATCTGCGTAATCGCATCAAGACGCACAAGGTGATGGTAGGCCGGGTGACGTCACTGGACAAGGTGAACTACAATGCGGACGGCCATGTGATGGAGGTAGTCGGTACGAATAGCTGGAAGTACGTGTACGATGAGAACGGTAACATTATCGGTATACTGGAGCAGGGTGATAAGACGAACCTGGGCTACGATACGGGCGATCGTGTGGTGCAGGTCGGTGACGTCGAGTTTAATAGCTACGATGCACGTGGATACGTGGTGCGCCGTGGTGAGCAAAAGTATCGCTACAACAACCGTGGCCAGTTGATACACGCGATGGAGCGCGATCGATTCCAGACCTGGTACTTCTACGACGATAGGGGCCGACTGGTGGCGTGTCATGATGAGAAGGGCAACGTTACGCAGTATTTCTACGCCAATCTGAACGAACCGGAACTGATCACACACATCCACTACCCGAAGGTGGGCTCGACCGGTGGACGTACCTCACGGTTGCTGTACGATGATCGTAATATGTTGATCGCGATTGAAACCGGCGATCAGCGGTACTACGTGGCGACGGATCAGAACGGTTCACCGATCGCACTGTTCGATGTGAACGGTGGTATCGTAAAGGAAATTCGCCGTACACCGTTCGGTAAGATCGTGAAGGACACTAATCCCGGTCTGTTCGTACCGATCGACTTCCATGGTGGACTGTTGGATCCCAATACCCGGCTCGTGTACATGGAGAAACGGTTGTACGATACGGGCGTTGGCCAATGGATGACACCGGCCTGGGAACAGATGGCAACGGAGATGCGTCATCCGACGGATGTGTTTATCTATCGTTTCCACAACAACGATCCGATCAATCGTCGCGAATCGGTCGATGGTGGTGGCGGCGCTGGTCAGTACATGAACGATCTACGCTCGTGGTTAACGCTGTTCGGCTACGATGTACGCAAGATGCAGGGCTCACGCTACACGCGCGATATGATCTATCAACCGAAAGCGATGATCAAATCACCGCAACTGGCCCCCGATTTCGGTGTCATGTCCGGGCTGCAGTGTATCGTCGAGAAGGTTGACGAGAAGATTGCCGATTTCGGTTTCATCCCGAAACCGCTGCTGAAGATGGAGCTGAAGACGCGCAATCTCCTTCCGCGGGTCGCTTACCGGCGCGGTGTGTTCGGAGAGGGCGTTCTGATTTCACGCATCGATGGCCGAGCGCTCGTCAGCGTGGTCGATGGTTCGAACAGTGTCGTGCAGGATGTCGTCTCGTCGGTGTTCAACAATTCGTACTTCCTCGATCTACACTTCTCGATCCACGATCAGGATGTGTTTTACTTCGTGAAGGACAACATTCTGAAGCTGCGTGACGATACGGAGGAACTGCGCCGGCTCGGTGGTATGTTTAACATCTCGACGCACGAAATCAACGATCATGGTGGAGCGAATGGAAAGGAACTGCGGCTGCACGGGCCGGATGCGGTCGTGATCATCAAGTACGGTGTGGATCCGGAGCAGGAGCGTCACCGTATACTGAAGCACGCTCACAAACGGGCCGTCGAGAGGGCCTGGGAGTTGGAGAAGCAACTGGTAGCGGCCGGATTCCAGGGACGCGGTGATTGGACCGAGGAAGAAAAGGAAGAGCTAATCTCGCACGGTGACGTCGATGGGTGGATCGGTGTGGACATCCACAGTATCCACAAGTACCCGCAGCTCGCGGACGATCCGGGTAATGTGGCGTTCCAGCGGGACTCGAAACGTAAACGGCGAAAGAGTGGTGGTTCCTCGAGCGGTGGTGGCGGCGGCCACAAGACGAAGCGAGAGCATCGACAACATGAAACCATCATCCTGCCACTATCCGCTTCGGTGGCTCCTTCTTCGACAGTTGTCGCTTCTTCTTCCGTTCCAACATCTTCGATATCCTCATCATCATCATCATCGGCGGCGGCGGCGGCGGTGACGGCGAGCGCTGCTTCGATGTCTCCACCAGCGGCGGCGGTTGTGGCCCCGATGACAGTGCCCGTAACGGTTGCTTCCAAAGCTGCATCAGTTCCAGCCACAGCGACGGCAAAGACGACGTGAGCAGGAACAGGAGCACAACACCATCACCACCACCAGTAGCAGCAGCACCTGCATCACCATCCTACCGTTGATGGGGGGCGGCGGCGTCGAGTGTCTCTAGATATTGTGATATAAATAGGATTTATTTTTCTTCCGTGCGCGTTCGTACGCCTCTCACGCCCGGTTTCGTGTGCTGAGGGGAGGGAATAATGAGGCAAGGAGGAGGGGGCGAGAAGCTCGCCGGAACTCTCGCCACTCCAGAAGAGAAGAGGGGGAATTACAAAGGACGAGGTCGCGATCGCAAGTAGAATCAAAATGTGAGCGTCAAATGCAGAGTTTGCGATCTGACATACATACACACAAACACACACACATGCACACTCAGGCAGACAGACACACACATCTCCTTCTTATCATACTCTTCCCGAAATCGCGTATTGCAGTTTAGCGACAGCAATGCACATAACAGTGTGATGGAGACGCCAGGTCCCCCTCAAACGGTTGACGGTTTTCTAGAGGGGAATAGCCTCTCTCTCTCTCTCTCACTGTATCTTACTAATGGCGAATGGTATCTGTTGAACTACGTACGACTACTTTATCCGTGCCATAGGAGAAAACACGTGTATTTAACATTTACGTTATACTTTTAATCCTCTTTTAATAATGCTCTCTCGCTCTTGCTCGCTCTCTTTCTCTGCCTCTTAGTGGGCTCAAACTATGCTCTCTGGTTTAATTGCTTTTTTTTTATATTTATTAATGTCCCCTTTTCAATCAACGTAGAGGATACCGACAGTCGTGTGCCATAGTGTGTGCAGCGCGCGCAGTGAGCAGTTGATTCTGTGGTTAAGTAGTTGGCAAACAGGCGTGGCATGCTTGGTTAAGTTGCTCGAATTGCGAATAGGGAAGGAGTAACGCTTTGTACAGAACCTTAGACTAAACGCGACACGCGACATCCAAGCTGTCTGCGCTTTGTGTTTTGTTGCTCCATTGATCGATATGATTTGTCGCTGCCATTGTTCCGCCCGGGCCACCGATTGATGATCGGATGATCGGGCGCGGAGGAATCCGTATCGCAAGAACCCACCAAATACCAAACTAATAGCAAATTTAATAGAATCACACACACACACACACATACACACACACCAACACACAAACATTCACGAAAAAGAAGTAGAAGAAGACGGCAGGCGGGTACTCAAATGGTTGGAATTAGGGCAATCATCATACGGGGTCATCCGGGGTTATCCGGGATTATCCGGGTCTGTGTAATGTTTCTGTGCATTGAAACGTAACAACAAACAGCAGAAATCAATCGTCACACTCTCGTACGCTCATAGTGAGACAAAAGAGAAGGAAAATCAAACTCACAAACATACCGAAAAAAAACATGAACGCACACTGGCAACCCCCATTGACCTTCCTTGGCTTCTACAGGGTATTTGTAATAAAATTCGAGAGGGAGAGAAAGAGAGATGGAGAAACAGGAAACAAAACAATACAAGCAGCGCGCACACCAGCAGGATGTGCGTCTGCAATCAATATAACTAAAACTAAGCAGATAACAAAATGGATAACTCAATAGACAGAGGATGTAAACGTGGCTAACGATACAAAAGGATCACACCAAAACAACTCGTAAACAGCAACAAAAAACGACAGTGTAACAGTAGAGCAGAAAGGCAAAACTCATGAAGAAGAAATAAGGAAATCAATATCCGCGGAACCGCGCAATGAAACCCCCAAAAAAGTTGTGAAAAAATAGAGAAAGTTTAATAGAAAAACGAAAAAGGAAGGGTAGCTGATTTGCTGCGAGGACACAAGCACAGTAGAAAGAGCAAAACAAGCACACACAAACACACACAGACACGTGCAGAAGAAAGGAAATAGTAGTTCGCGTTCGCAGAAGGTAGATCAAGCATCGTATGATCAGAATGCGAATCCCCTCTCTCTTTCGCTCTCTCGATCCGCTGATTGTCGTAATGGTGCGCCGTATGTGTGTCGAGTATGTTGTGTGTGTGTGTGCGTGTGTGTGTGTTAACCGTTGATAGTATAACTGTTGACAAGTGGAGAGGGAGGGATGCATGTTAGCGAGCTTCCTAGGTGAACGCAGGCGGGTGATCGCGCTTTCACCTTTACTTGCTGTGGTGGTTCCCGAATCCAGCATATCCATTTGTAGATCGTGTTCCCCCAAACCCTTCCACCAAGCCCACAATCTGTGGTTCTCCGAGAACCACTCTCCCGAGCTCTGTTGCGATGCTCGGTGTTCGGTTTGTAACGGACAGCGAACAAGACAGACGAGGGAGTGTCGTGATTCTTGATCTTTTTCCTACCTATACGGAGAGTATGAAAGAAAGAGAGAGAGTGAGAAAATGATGATCGCAGGAGTTGAAACCGCGTGTAAAAACTTGCCGAAAAAATGGCCATTCGTTGTGTAGATTTTAAACGAACCATGTGTGTGTGTGTGTGTGTGTGTGTGTGTGTATGTGAATTTGAATAGTTCCAAGGGGAGCAATGTGGAGCGATTGAAAGCCTTTTAACATAACTGAAAGAAAACACAATGTAAAAGAGAAGCGAAAGCGAGAGATAAGAGAGCTAAGCAAACGAGAGAGAAAGGGAGAGATAGAGGGTACAGTAGAGAGCGGGATACTCCACAATGAAATTGATTGGACATCAATCACGTGCGTGTCGTGTGTGTGTGTGTGCGTGTGTGTGGATGAATGGATGGATGGAATCATAAAAGCAATATGCAGTAGGCAAAACCCAGCCCAGCTCACTACTAGTAGGATGGTGCAGCGCGCATTGTGTCCTTTGTTGTGTATCATACCGGAGAGCAGCACATCATCACGAGTCTCCGCCATTTCATTCATAGATAGAGCTGTGGGAGATAGAGATATGAATCTCGCGCAACACATGCTTCGCTCACAATGGCAGCAGCATTCACGGGCAATGGGAATGAGAGGAAGGCTCCTCGGAGTCACCGTTAATGTGTATGTATGTGTGTCTGTTACACTGCTGCTTCCCTTCTAAATGGTAGTGTGAAAGTCTGTGAGAAATGTAATTGGAACAAAACGGAAGAACGGAAGAAGAAAATAAAAATCCCGAAAACCCATGACTTAGAAACGTAAGAAAAAAAAACCCCCGACGAGAGAGAACCGAGAGAAGAAGAAAAAACAGAAGAATGAGAAAGAGAAGTAATAATGCCAACACGGCCATTGGTATGAACTGTAAAACTTTGTAAATAGACTGTTTAGGAATAAAGAAATGAGAATTAGGAATGCGTAAAACGAATGTAAGCTAAAGGGAAGGGCGCAAGCGGCCCGAAAACAGCGAAAGAGAGCAATAGCGAGGCGAAAGCGGGGGGCCGGGGAAATAGAAGAAAGCATAAAACGTCCGCGTAAGCAAAAGCACGACAAAACAAGAAAGTCAAAAACACACTACTACCCCCCACTACACAAGCAACACCACCATCTCGTCGCACACACGTACACGTGGCGCGAATGATTGGAATCAGAACCGTGGAATCGTAACATTTTTTTTAACCAAAAAGGAAGAAAGGACAAAAAAATCACGTTAGGAGAACGAAGAAGACGAAACGGTAACGGTTGTTTTTTGGCTTCGAAAGTGAGGATGGATTTTATCCCCTGTTTTGCGATGGTGAGAAAGGGAGAGGGGGGCTGAGGACCCATCTGTTGTAAATAAACCAAAAACTATTGATTAAAAAAAACAAACAAGCACACAATGTATGCTACCCCTTGCGAAACGCGCGAAGCGTTTCTTGTGTGCGGGTTTGCAAGGAGTGTGGTGCTGGTGGAAAGGAAGAGGCAGGGCCGCTCACGACGCCATCCCCAAACATACCCGAACGAGCAGAGGTGTGACGATGGGAAGGAGATGGGTGTCCTATCAATGATAAAGCAAGTCTAGCAAAAAAAAAGGCAGAAAATCTCTTCCCAATCTACGCAAGAACACCCCAAAACATACACAAACACAAGTAAACAGAACACATGTGGAAGGTAGCGTAAGGTGGATAGATAAATGGGTAAACGCAGAAGCAGAAAATAGGATGAAAAAGTAAAACAAAACGAGAGAGAGAGAAAGGAAAAAAAATTAAAAAAAAAAAACAAGAAGTGTCGTAGTCGTAGAAACCATTAACATAAATGCAGAAAACCGGGAGAAACACAAGAAAGTGAGGTGAGAATTTAGTTGCGGGATTGTGTGTAGAGTGTTTTTCACGTACGTTTTCCGTTTTTTACGGTTTTTGGTTTTGCAATCGCTATCCGAGCGCAAAGGCCCGGCCCCACAGAGGATGCACACCACCGTAGAGTAAGTGGGTGCACTTTGGTCGTGAAAAATTGTATAAAAAATTTCCCTAAGAAATAGTAGAGTGATGAACGCTAGCGAGCGAACGCAACGCGCATAGGATATGGATCGCCGGAGATCGGTTTCTCTTCCGCGCCATTTTCTTCCGCAACACAGACACATACACAGAAGAACATCACGTGAGGAGAAGAACGGGGACGGAAATGTAGATGTGCAGTAAAATGAGTAGAAGAAAAAAACATTAAACGAAACGATAGTGAAGAAGCGTAATAATGAAAATACAACATCAAACCGTGGAGTGAAAAAAAAAATAAAAACGTGGAAACAAACAGAAATCCACTACCAGAAACAGTGACACACATACACCCACAGCCAGACACACTGATACTGATGAGTAGCAAAACAATATTATTACGATTATTCATTATTATTATTATTCATAAAACTAATGAGAAAAATAAACATACAAAAAAAAGGAATTAAAACCAAAAAAAAACCCACCCAAACCGTGTTGGCTTTCTTTTGTGCTTTATGTTGTTTTGTTGTTGTTAAAATCTGGAAAGAAATGCTACAATAACGGACAATACATGCTGGGTAATGTGCCGCAGCATCACAGCGTTATGCTGCGATGGGCGCAAAAATCGATCGAATTCGATGCGATCCGTTTTCTTCCCCGATCCGAAGCGTACAGTGAAACCTCTACCATCTACGTGGTTTTGGGGGACGCAAAAATCATCATTTTCCCGATAAACAGCAAAAAAGGCAGAAAATTAAGATTTTCATTTTGCTGAGGCATACAAACCTTAGAATAAATCGGATTATTTGCAAAATGATCAGTAACCTTTGAAATAATATTGAAAATGAAATATTGTACCGTCGAGATTCTACTGTACTTGAATGCGAAACGGAATTAGCTGAAAGAAGGCGGGGAATCGTCGCACAGAACAGGATCACATCCCTATGCAAGAGATAACCGTGGACGTACCCCTAGTGCCGCTGAGAACGGCCTCTCGATTTTTGCACCACTCACGATGAACCGAACCACTTAGTTCTTCGCAGATTACTCCAACCTATCATGATGCTTTTCAATGTTCAATGTTCACTGTTACTCACATTCACTCGAGAAAGGTACCGTTTGGAACAGCATAAGGTATTAGAACACCAGCAAAATCCATACTTACTCGATCCATTTAGAGAATTGAATATCGCTTGATCAGCTTTTCTCGTACCACGTGGCATACATTTTGCCTCTTTGTGCTATCGCTATACTATCGGCACTGAACACGTTGTACATCCAATCGAAAAGGATTGCAGACTGTTTGATCACTCCTCACCCCCTCCCCCCACCCGTCTTCCAACCGGTATGACCCTCACATGACCCGCCTAGATTGCCCGCTTTAATTCCTAGAATTATTGCCTTAGAAGCCTTTGTCTCTATCGTTTGGGTGGGACTGAGGTGTTGACGCAAGTGTCCAACAGCTGTCCAACTGGCACGTTCGAAGCTTCGAGATGCGGAGTGGAACCGAATTCTGCGAAACAGCCAACGTATCAGTATCTAAGGCCTAGAGCTGTATCCCCTATATGGAGAGAGACAGAGAGCCATAGACAGAGAGAGGTAACCGAACCAGATGTCCGATTTTAGTATAAATTTGATACTGATTTTGGTATTATCATCCAGTTACTCTTCAAAGTATCCATTGGTTTCAAGGATGAAGCAAAGTGTGAAGCTTATCTTGTTGGCAGTCCTATTCTGCGCATATTGTATCAAAGCACAAGAGGAGGACGTCACCGACCCTGATACTGATGCCGACACGACTTCTGTACTCGATGGCACCAACCAGCAAGACACTAAAAGAGCAGGTCGCATGATCGGAGGAACCACTGTCTTAATTGGAGACTATCCGTACGTAGTAACGGTAATAATGACACTATCATCAAATGTTGGGATGATGACAATTGGCGTTATTATAAGCGATACAAACGTTCTCACTGTGGCAACCAGGTTGCGCTCGGCGTCAACGTCACCAGGCCTGGTGGTAAGTGGTGGATACAAGTCGAATAAGCTTACTATAACTGATTCCCGATTATTTGATTTCGATTCATTACCCAGGTTCAAATCCGTGCGGGTAGTAATTACCGAGACAAGGAGGGATTCCTGTTCGAAACTACAGGATTTAAAATCCACGACCAGTATGATGGGACGACTAATGAGTACAACGTGGCTGTTGTAACCATTAACGGCAGCTTCAGCGGATATGCAAATGTGAACCCAATTGCGGTAGAGTCGAGTCTGATTGATGTTTCAAAACCCGGTATCCCGAACTGTTTAGCGATTGGACTGAGCAGTGAGGTGACTAAAATCACCTTAAAACTCCTTCCGAATAGCAATTGTCCTAGTGGTTCTTTCGTCACGTGAGTACAGCATAACATACATTAACGAAACCCTTCCGAATGAGTAAGTTTTTGACGAAATAATTCATTTTTTTGATTTCAGATTACAATGCGCATCCGCAGTGGGAGGTTTTACGTGTGGTGATTTTGGCGGTCCTGTTGTATGCAGCAACCGTTTGTATGGTGTGCTAACGAATGAGTGCAGCTCAACTGCGACCCCATTTGTGAATAGTGCGGCAGCAGGTATTCAATCTTTTATCGCTCCATACCTCCCGGTAACAGCAAGCCAACCTGCTGTGTCCGCTCCACGAAAAAATTATATGACCTGCCCGTGTCAGTCTTGCTAAAGACAAGGATCATGTGCACGCAGCGAGGTCACCTTGCAGTAGATGATAACGTTTGTTAATCACCTGGCGATGTAGCAACGGAATAAATCTGGCAAAGCAAGCAGCGCAGAAATGTGTTGACGTACATGTATCACGTATTTCATCCGAACATCTATAAGTGTATCTGTAACACTCGTCACTCTTTGTTTGATCAGCTATTATACACAATATGACGATCTCAAACCTGTGTCCCAACCTGTCTCTTAGCGCCCTAGTTTTTGAGTCTTTCGCCTAGGCAATTTGTTAGATCACTACAGGGGGGCTTTGGTTATTTCGGGTCAAAAAAGGGCTTATTTTTTACGATTTTTAGTGAAGAAACTAGTCAACTTAAACTTTTCAAAATAATCTCATATTAAACTAAAACTTTTCATGAGTATTTGGTAACGTTTTGGGGAAGATTTGATCAAAAATACGTTCATGGCATCCAATCTAGAAAGGCAAGTTTGCAAAAATGTACTTTTTGCGGTGCCCATCGTAGCCACGTGCTGGGCCATCAGAAATATTCAAATGAATATTCTTTTGTTAGATTATGAGTTTATCCAGGTAGTCCCGTCGAGTTTTTGTTGAATGTTCAATTTTTAGATTTTTGGTAGATTTTTGAAGTTGAAAAAGTGATGCTTTTTTCGATGTTTTCTCAAACAACAAGCTTTACATAATTCAAAAAATTATTTAAAGAAAAGTATCAATAATTTTTATAAAAACTCGACGGGGCTACCTGGCACATAGTGCACAAAATGTGTGTTCAAAATTTCAAATCGATCGGTCCAGTAGTTTTTATGCTACGATGGGCACAGACTTGGAAAACGCAGGTTTTGGGGAAACGCGATTCAAAGTTGCGTGATGCATTTGGCTTCGGCTGGTCCCAAAATTACACACAATACTCTTGAAAGGATAAGTCACTCATAAAAAATTGTAAAAAGTAAATGCGAAGAATTAAAATAAAATACCGAAGCCCCCCTTAAGGGAGCTTATGTTATTTCGAGCAAAGTGCATATTTTCACATTTTTTTAAGAAAAATTCAAATTTTCAAAGTAAGAAAGTAAAGTCACATTATATTGAAAATGAAAACCAAATTCAATTGAAATGGAATTGGTTTACCTTAGTAGTTAAGTAGTTACGACGAAAAGATAGTTAGGGAAACAGCTGTAAAAAAATCCAATGTGCATGTTTCGATTTGCCAGTTTCGATTAATTGATCTTAGTAGTCGACACATTATTCATGAATAATGCATCATCCAGATAGAAAATGTTTATGGAAAATAATACAAGATAAATTAAATATGTTAGTACCAGCCAACTGCAAACCGCGCGATCATCGATCCTGACCTCTGTGTGACTGACACCGCTACACTGCTTCTAGCAATTTCAGTTAGAAATATAAGTTTGCAGCTGTGTAAGCCTTTTACACATTACTTTTCGGCCTGACAGAAACGAGGAAATTATAGATACTAATTGCTCACCTATAGTTACTCGTTCTATTTGGACCCAAAAATATCGTCCTATCAGTACTTTTCGTACCACGTGGAGCACATTTTACCTCTCTATAGCACAGAGTTATACTAACGGTGGTGAACACGTTGTCAATCCAAATCGGAAAAGCGATGCTGACGACACAAACAAATCTTGTCCGTGCGAGTGAAACTCGTACGGATCGGTTTGTTTGTTCATCTTCATACGGAGTGAGTTCCTTGAAACTGTCGGTGGTGTAGCGCGTAGACCACATTTGGCTATAACACATCTAGACTCAACCTTGTTTTCGTGGCAGGAGAAGCGCGTGGCGGAACTGTGCGGCTGTAGGATGTCCTCGTAGAGTCAAACTTGTACAAACGTAACAAGGCCATTCCATTGAGCTGGGGTTAAGACCAAAACATGATCCCTCCACTAGCTGGCTCGTTTCTATGCCTAGATTTACCCAGATACACGGAAACACTGCTAGTGAATCTTCTGATCCAGCAAGGCCATTCCGCACTCTGTAGGGGCGTAGGTGCTTGTTTAGATGGCAGGTGTTTGAATTGATGAACAACATTCCGATAAAAAAACTGTCACATCAGCTACAAGGCTTAGTATCGATGGCCTTCAAGTGTATCGACTGTAAGAAGATAGACAGAGAGAAGATACACGGAACCAGATGTCCGATTTTGGATATAAACCTGAGTCCGATGTAGGATCATTCAGTTATTCTTCAAAGTATCCAGTGGTTTCAAGGATGAAGCAAAGTGTGAAGCTTATCTTGTTGGCAGTCCTATTCTGCGCATATTGTATCAAAGCACAAGAGGAGGACGTCACCGATCCTGATACTGATGCCGACACGACTTCTGTACTCGAAGGCACCAACCAGCAAGACACTAAAAGGGCTGGTCGCATGATCGGAGGAACCACTGCCTTAATTGGAGATTATCCATACGTAGTAGAAGTGATAATTACATTACCAATTGTTACGATGTTCCAACTTGGCGTTATTATAAGCGATACCAACGTTCTCACTTCGGGATACAGTTTGACCATGGCGTTGATGATACAAGCAGATCCCCCTCCATTGGTAAGTGGTGGATACAAATCGAATAAGCTTACTATAACTGATCCCCGATTATTTGATTTCGATTCATTCACCAGGTGCAAATCCGTGCGGGTAGTAATTACCCAGAAAAGGAGGGATTCGTGTTTGATACTACCGGATTTAAAATCCACGACCAGTATTCGCGTCTGTCTGAAGAGTACAACGTGGCTGTTGTAACAATCAACGGCAGCTTCAGCGGGTATGCAAATGTGAAACCCATTGCGGTAGAGTCGACTCTGATTGATGTTTCAAAACCCGGTATCCCGGACTGTATAACGATTGGAAGGAACGGGAACTCTCCTTATGATCTGCGTCGGAGCACCAACAAACTCGTTCCAAATAGCAATTGTCCTGGTGCGCCTTTTGTCTCGTGAGTACACCATACATTAACGAAACCCTTCCGAATGAGTAAGTTTTTGAAGAAATAATCCATTTTTCTGATTTCAGATTACAGTGCGCTATCGCAATGGGAGGTAATGCGTGTGGGGACTTAGGAGGTCCTGTTGTATGCAGCGACCGTTTGTATGGTCTTGTAGGGTATACGTGCAGCCCAATGGCTGCCCCATTTGTGAATATGGCGGCAGCTAGTATCAACACGTTCGTGGCTCCTTTCCTGCCGAAACCAACAAAAATTTTCAAATGTCCTTGCAATTCTTGCTAAACGTAACCATCTTTGATACAGGAATAAAGCATCTATCAGTGTACTCGCCATCCTTTCTTTGATCAGCTATTATACACAATTTGAGGTCCTCAACCAGTCTTTTCACGCTTACCTAGGGAGTTTATATGAAACTTAGTTTTTGAGTCTCTCGTTTGGGGCATTTTGGTATAGCACTTAAGGGAGCTTATGTATGTTCGTTAAGTTCGGCCAATGTGTATATTTTTACATTTTTTTTACGAAAAATTGAAATTTTTATTTTACTCCAACACATTTGATGACGATGAAGGTTAAGCACAATAAGAAAGTAAAGTATTATTATATTGAAAATGAAAATCAATTTAAATTGAAAAAGAATTGGTTCACTTTAGTAGTTAAGTAGTTACAACGAAAAGTTGGTTAGGGAAACAGCTCCAAAGAATGCCGATTTGTCAATTTCGTAAACCTATTACACACTACCTTTTTGGCCTAACTGCAACCAGAAACGAGGAAATGATAGATACCAATTGCAAAAATATCGTCCTATCAGTACTTTTCGTACCACGTGGAGCACATTCTACCTCTCTGTAGCACAGAGTTATACTAACGGGGGAGACCACGTTGTACATTCAAATCGAAAAAACGATGCTGACGACACAAACAAATCTTGCCCGTGCCAGTGAAACTCGTACGGATCGGTTTCTTTTTTCATCTTTATACGGACTGAGTTCCTAGAAGCTGTCGGTGATGGAGCGCGTAGGCCACATTTGGCTATGACACATCTAGACTCAACCTTGTTTTCGTGGCAGGAGAAGCGCGTGGCGGAACTGTGCGGCTGTAGGATGTCCTCGTAGAGTCAAACTTGTACAAACGTAACAAGGCCATTCCATTGAGCTGGGGTTAAGACCAAAACATGATCCCTCCACTAGCTGGCTCGTTTCTATGCCTAGATTTACCCAGATACACGGAAACACTGCTAGTGAATCTTCTGATCCAGCAAGGCCATTCCGCACTCTGTAGGGGCGTAGGTGCTTGTTTAGATGGTAGGTGTTTGATTTGATGAACAACATTCCGATAAAAAAACTTGTCACATCAACTACAAGGCTTAGTATCGATGGCCTTCAGATGTATCGACGGTAAGATGTCGGATTTTGGATATAAACGTGAGTCTGATGTAGGACTTATCATTCAGTTACTCTTCAAAGTATCCAGTGGTTTCAAGGATGAAGCAAAGTGTGAAACTTATCTTGCTGGCAGTCCTATTCTGCGCATATTGTACCAAAGCACAAGACGACCCCACCGATCCTGATACTGATGCCGACACTACTTCTGTACTCGAAGGCACCAACCAGCAAGACACTAAAAGGGCTGGTCGCATGGTCGGAGGAAGCACCATCTCAATTGCAGGTTATCCGTACCTAGCAACGGTAATAATTACAATACCATCAGAGGGTTCCGTGTTCCAACTCGGTGCTATTATAAGCGATACCAACGTTCTCACTTCGGCAGGCTTGTTGCGCTCGACGCCACCATCGCAAGCCCCGTCGGTAAGTGGATACAAATCGTATAAGCTCACTATAACTGATCCCCGATTATTTGATTTCGATTCATTCACCAGACTCAAATCCGTGCGGGTAGTAATTACCCAGAAAAGGAGGGATTCCTGTTTGATACTACCGGATTTAAAATCCACGACCAGTTTGATTGGACGACTAATGAGTACAATTTGGCTGTTGTAACCATTAAGGGCAGCTTCAGCGGGTATGCAAATGTGAAACCCATTGCGGTAGAGTCGACTCTGATTGATGTTTCAAAACCCGGTATCCCGGACTGTATAACGATCGGATCAGGCTCGGTGGCTCCTTATCCGCTGGTACGATCCATTTTAAAACTCATTTCAAATGATAATTGTCCTGGTGGCCCTTTTGTCTCGTGAGTACACCATACATAAATGAAACACTTCCGAATGAGTTATTTTGTGAAGAAATAACCCATTTTTCTGATTTCAGATTACAATGCGCATCCTCAGTGGGAGGTTATGCGTGTCAGGACTTAGGCGGTCCTATTGTATGCAACGACCGTTTGTATGGTTTACTAACGACTTCGTGCAGCCCAACGGCTGCCACATTTGTGACTCTTGCCGCAGCTAGTATCAAAACGTTCGTGGCTCCGTTGCAGCCGAAACAACTTTTTAAATGTCCTTGCAATTCTTGCTAAACGTAACCATCTTTGATACATGCTATCACCTACGTATGTGCCAACGGAATAAAGGGACAAGCAGAAATATTTCATTTTCTATGATTGCGCTCTTCGTTTGTCATCATCGTGCAAATCGCGGATCCTCAATTCTCGGGATCTTGTGGTAATTCCCACACAGTAAAATTTATTTGAACGCATTGAACTTCTCCCCTCCTCCTTACATGTGAGGCGGTGCCGGGACAACACCCATCGGTGGCGGTGGAAGCGGATTGAACATCGGTCGTCCCGGGTGCGGCATGCGGTGCATGTTCGGTGGCGGTGGGGGAATGATTTTCGGTTCCAGCTTGAATGAGAACTGCAAGAAGAATTGCTTTGTGTTTTTGTTCCAGTGCGTCCAGAACTTGCCCTCCGTCTTCTCCACCTCCCGGGACGGCACCTTAAACGCGATCGTCTCGTACGGTTCCGCGGCGAACAGCAGATACTGCCATTTGCGATCCGGCGGTTCGATCTTTTGCTCGTATGCGGACATAAAGCGATGCCGCGGCACAATACCATCGGTGATTTCCGGGTAGTCGATCTGGAACAGCAACGACTGCTGGCCGTTGTCCGGATCGCGCTGCTTCGTCACCCGGTAGCCGGGGCGACCGATTTTGACGAACTTTTTCGGCTCTATGCGTGGCTTTTCCGGCTGGATGACCCACGGTGCTTCCTTCGCCTCCTTGGCGGCACGCCGGGCCAGATTTGCCTGATGTTTTTTGCCCTGGGTGTGCGAAAGATAGCTACCCTCGTTGTTGTGCAGCGTCAGACAGAGCTTACATTCGTACGACCCAAGATGGTTCTTCATAAAGTACGGATCCTTGTTCAGATCGATCGTCTCGAGGGCCAGCTGGCGTAACCGCTCCCGCCGATCCCGGTTGCTCTCCGACCACGACGCGACGCCACCACCGCCGGTCTTGCCGCCGGCTCGGTTCTGGAAATCCATTCTGTGGAACGAAATACGAAATGTGGTAAGTATTTTGTCGACGCGGCAGAGTAACATGGAACAGTACCTTGCAGAATCGAAGCTTCAACCGGGAAACAGCGAGTTTTTCCTCCTTTTTCACGCACCAAAAATTCCACACTCAGAACTGGTAAACAAAACTTTTTTTTAGTGACAGTTCGAATGGCATTCCGAGCAGCTCGAATTATTGCTCGAATATTTCTGCTCGAATGCCGCTTGTCAAAACACAAAATAAAAAAAACACACCGCCTGCAACGGGATTTAAGTGTTTTCGGTGTCGTGTCGCGTTTTTACGAAATTAACGAAAGTGAGGTAATAAGTGAGGCCAATCCCGCGCCCACCGCATCCCATCCCGCACGGGATGTGCACCGTAATCGAGCGGTGGCCACTGTAGCCGTAGGGAGCCGAAAACCAAAAACGCACAGCCGTACGGGGCTGGAGGAGAAGCCAGAGGTAATTATCACTCCGTCCGGGAGAGGGGTGTTGCGGGTGGGGTCGTCTTTCGAGACCGCGGCCCCGTGGCCACTTCCTGTCGCAGAAAAATCTTTGCCCAGAGCAAGACGCAGAACGCCGTCGTCGCTCGCACTCCTCCCTCGCCGGGCCTTGAAGTGCGTAAGCGGGGAGGGTGGGGGACGCGACAGGAAACGGGCTCCAGCCAACTTGATAATCATCTTTCACTTTCTGGACCCGCACCCGCAGTTGGCGATATGTGAGACGATTTGTTTACGCGTTCGTCGAGTGTGCGGAGAGAACGAATAAAAAGAAACCAAGCAACATAGAACGCCGCACTCAGAACTCAGCTCCCCCGCCCGCACCCCACGGTAGAACACTTGTTGCAGCAGGCGTTGAAGAAGCGCTGGGATGAATTGATGGTAAATTGCTGCTGACGCTTGCTTCGATCTTCTTCAAAGTCCTCGCTTCTTTCGTTTCCATTTTCAACCTTAGCCTTAGTCAATTGGTCGATGAATGCTGCGCATTGTACTTTGGGAAACTTGCAAAATGTATTTTCTGAGGCGAAAATGGAGCAATAAAATTCAATTATTGCTACGGGGCCGGCGTGGGTTTCGAAGTGAAAAATCCAGCGTGCTCTAAGCACTCCGGCAATAATCGTCATGTCACGTTCGTGTCCGGGTCGGGGGTACGGAAGAGCATCGGACTGATAAGAAGCGTGCAGAGAGCATTGCGAAATCCATTCGTCCGTCTGTCCGTCCGTTCGTCCGTTCGTTTGGCTTTCTTCTACTACAAACGCAACCGATAAACACGCACGCACCCACCACTAAAATCGCTAATCAACCGCGACCGCAAGCCATGACGAAGGTCGAGCGGCAGGGATTATGATTCTTATGTTGTTTTCGACCATTTTCGCTCATTGAATTAAAAAAATCTATCTACACCATTCTCTTTGCAGGAGGAGAATACATACCTACGGTGCACGCATCAGTCAGTAACCGAAACAAAGCACGCACGCAATGAATCCGAATGAGCTGGACATGGAGCAGCGGTATCAGGCCGAGCTGGAGCGTGCGATGGCACTTAGTCTGGAGACACACGAGCTGGAAAAGATTTCGGCCAAACAGCGGCAAATTGCGCCCGAGATGGCCCGTGATCCGAAGTGCCTCGAAGAGTACCGTGCCTATCTGAAACGTCGTGTTGCTTGTGGCACCGGCAGCATCGTTGGAGGAGGAGGATCGCCAACGCCAGTCGCTTCGAGTGGTACGGGTCCGGTAAGACGGCACAGTGATTGCCGTACTCCGGCCACACTACAGGCAACGGCCTCACAATCAGCGGCGACGTCCACGTTGAGTCGAGACGAGGCCGATCTCATTTCCTTCAATGCCCTGCCGAAACCTCCGGATCCGAAGGAGGAAGCACGGAACAATCTCAAAGAGTTGGTCACACAGATGCACCGGTAAGTTACCCCGGGTACGCCCCATATGTCTAAGGCCAATCGCTAACGCCATGGATCGTTTTTTTTTTCGCACAGCCTCAACACACAAGCGTCTGCTCCGACCTCTGGCAGTTTGTACGATGTTGGCTTTAAACCACAGCGAAGTCTTAGTGTATCCGCCGCCACGTATGGGTTTCATCCTAATGTGTACCTTCCGGCACCCGGTACAGGTCCAACGGTGCCAGTACTGCATCAGGGAGCGTACGGTTCTCAGATCACGACACCGCCAGTGCCTGCTTCGATGCAGGTCGTACCGTACAATCAACAGGCAGCGAAACCGAAACCATTGACACCGGAGGAACTGCGCCGCTTGTACAATAGTCCACCAACGTATGCGGTCGCTACGGCATCGGGACCACCAGCATACGGGACAACCGTCGTACCGCCCTTTGGTGGTATCGTTCCAGTTCCATCCTTCCAACAGCCTACTCCGGTTGCGTACGTTACGCCACAGCCACAACAAGCACCATCGCTAGGCACAACACAGCAACCACTGACAGCTGCGACGACGGCAACGACAACCACGACGATGGTCTACCCATCGGTACCGCCAATCCTCGGCGTAACCAACACCGTTACCAATCCGGAATCGGCCCTCGTACACGTACCGACCGCATCGGGGCGATCACTTTCGCAACCGCATCCTGGTAGCCTCTCGGTTCCTCAACCACCACATAGTACCAATCGGCAACCATCGCCGGTAAGAGACCAGCAGAACGGTAGCAGCCGAGCTAACCAGGTCATATTGCGCCCCAAGAGTGATCCCACGACGAGCCAGCAACGGTCAGCGGCCATCGGTACCGATGGGAATCTGATCGATCTGGGATACGAGGAGAACTCACGGGTCTCCGTGCTGGAGGCGTTTGATCCGCTCCTGTGCGGTAATCGATCATCCAGCGGTAGCAGCAGCCTTGGGGACGAAGAGAAAGGTAAAGCACGATCCTCAGCCCCACCACCACAACTACCACCACAACAGCACCATCGTATCACTCGTTCGAACGCACACCACCCTTGAACAACCATCTGTAGGAGTAATGTGTTTCTCTTTGTTTTTTTTATTAACTACTTTTTCTTATTGACACAAGTCATTCCTTCTTGAATGTTTATTTTTGTGTATTAGCTTTTTGTCAATAAGTAGAATGTAATCAAGTGTTTTGAATGTCAACCACCAGATGGTTTGGCACCAGATGGAAAGGCCAGGGCGTAACGCCCGCGTCTAAACTACTTTGTCGCTCTAATCTCTCCCCCCTCCTTGCAGTGGATAATAGTGGAGGGAAGAGCAACGAGCTTAGAGATTCTCTCTTAATTAGTGGGAGGCATCGTCGTCGTCGTCGTTTACAGCGACAGAACCACGTTCTCGAGCGTGTTCTGCTTCCTGTTGACGGTTTTGTTGCGATTTTTTTCATCTTTTTTTTTTTTGTTGAGTGGACTGCCAGATGCCGCGGTTATTAATTACTTGACGCTTTCTTATGCAGTGATAAGCCTATGCTCTGACTGCACTACGCGGTCACGTTTCTCGGTCCTAGTTTGTGGTGCTAAAGAGGCGATCCTCCACCCATCTGGTGATGATCGCTCTCACTCTGTTTGTCGTGGTTAGTTGAAGTTAATCCAAGTTGCAGCAGCGTTCTCTCTAAAGTTACATTTACTAGCAAACGTTTAGTATTAAAAGTATTCCTGATTTGCGTTGTCTCTCTCTCTAGTTCTCTCCCCCCATTCCCTTTTACCTCGTTACCTCTTATCACTTAAATTGTTAGTCGCTGTGTTTAGTCTATAGACATGGCTACCCTACTGCAAGCTTATCAGTTAGCCACTTATCTTTGCTTATCAACACTCCGGCTGCCCCAGTGCCGGCAGTTCCGTATCGATTCCCGCAAGCGATAGGTTGGTAGGAAATTTGGTAGAACTTAATTCGAAATGTGGTCCCGGGAATCGATCCCGTAATCACCTCGACCATCGTTGCCTTAAAACGCACGCTCTCTCTCTCTCTATCGGGGGGAGTCGTTTGACGTGCCTTCTCTCTTTTGAAGCTCAGAAGCGCTTCCAACCCCCTATTCTGCGTTGTAGTGCTAGTGCATAAGAAAAATTGTCGAATGAAATAGTCCCTCTTTTCCCACCTCCTTCCATCTGATCACTTCCTTTAGATCGATATAGTTTCGGTTCGGTGTTCAATAAAGTGTGAAGATGTGAAGAGAAGATCAAAACGCCGCCGTTGAGCGCTGCTTGTTGTGGTGCACTTTTGTTTTGTTTTTGATGCTGAGGACGATTTGGGTCTGGGAAAGAAGTTTGCTCCGGCAGTAAAGGAACAGAGGTGCGCAACACGATGAAAGCATTGCGCAGGGGGCGGTTCGCTAACACGGTGCCGATAGGGCGCTTTGGACAGACTGTTAAAGGTGGTTGGTTCGTTGGTTTTGGTCGGTTGGTCGGTTAGTTGCTCGTGCTCGGTTGCTCATCATGATCATGAACCTCCAATTTCCATTGCAGGTGATGATACCGCATCGACGTACTATGAGGATTACGATCCGTTCGATTACATCTACAGCGGTGGCACGCAGTACTCCGATCCGGTCTACGATGCCGTCGTCAATCGGTCACTGTCCGATAAAACGGCCACACCGCTTTCACCACCGCAGTCACTGTACGGAGCGATCGGTGGCGTCATTCCACCCGGTACACCCGGCGCCATGTCGTTGGCTTCCTATGCCTGGGTACCGGTACAGGAATCAGGCTTTTCGCCAACGACAGAAGAGGCCACCGCCGGTGGTGCTGGAGAGCCACCGCCCTTGCCACCGCGTAACTCTACCGGAAGCTTCTATCACACGATGCTACGGGGAGTGCCAGCGAACGCCGATATGCAACCCACTTACGAGGTAATGCAGCGAACGCAAGTCACCGGTGCGACAGAGCGTCGTACCACACCGTACAAGCTGTACGAGAACGTGGTTATCTCCAAGAGCTACGACAAGGAACTGATTGCGTTCTACAATGCAGTGAAGCAGTTGAGAGGTACGTAAACCGCTGGACGTAGCTGGTCTGGACTGTCACTTACCGTTGTATCCACGTATTGCAGGACGATTCCATCACAATGATGCACAAACGAACGTAGGCCACGTGGTGGCGGCCGTCTTCGAGAACCGCTATCCGCAGGGAACGAGCATCAAGCTACTGGTCCATCCGTCGCTCGATTGCTTCCCCGGTGGGCGGCACGAACAGCCCCAGAAGGGCCAACTCGATGGGTACAGCGTACCGATTCCCTTTACCTGTGATATTACGACGACGGTCGAGCATGTGATCGCGCAGGTGTACTGTGCGCTCGAAGGTCAGATCGCGAATACGGTCAGTGATTACGTGCTGAAGGCGATCGGTATCCAGGAGATACTGGACACACGTTCGCGCCTCAATCAACTACAGTGCGTACACGATAGCATCAAGCTCGAGCACGACGTTCAGCTGGGGCTAGTGCCGAAAACGGCTCGCATCATGAACGTGATCGCACGGACGGCACACGACGATGCCCAGGATGCGGAACTACGGCACGAGCACCTGCTACCAAAGGAAACATCCCATGCGATAGGCTACGACGATCTGATGATACTGCTCGAAACGCTCGAAGCCGAGATCGAGAAGCTGCTTTCGTCGGCCGAGGATGGTCCCTCCGGTCGTACGATCCTTAGCTGCTCCGGTGTGATACAGGCCGTGAAGGCGATCTGCAATCTACTCGGACCACTCGATACGCTCGACATAGCGAAAGCGATCGAGGATTTGCGAACGTGCTGTGATCACGGCCAGACCGTGTACAGCTACGGGGAAGATAAGCAAACGTACAGCAACGGTAGCCTAGCGATCGTGTCCGAGAGTGGTGATTACGCGGAAGTGAAACTACGACCACGTACGATCGCCGAACAGATACGCTATCGCTGCAACGAGGTTCGGAACAGCATCCAGAGTTTGCTGGAGATCTACACGCAAGCATTCCGCGTGAACTTCTGTGTCAATGTGCCCGAGTACTCGGCCAATCCGATCTCGATCTGCAACATCTCGCAATCGGTGATGGTGAATGTGTCATGTTTGCATCGGCCACCGGTAAATTGGACGCACGACGAATACAATCTTGGCGTGCAGATCTATCACGGTGCCCGGTACATTAGTGAACCGTACGTGGTGCAGTGTTCGAACGAACTGTCCGGTATCTATCCGCGGTTAACCTTCAACTCATGGATTATGTTCCGGAATCCGGTGTGCACGTTGCCCCGCGAGGCACGGCTAGTGCTGGTGCTATACGGTTGCATTCGTGAGCCGGTTGATGGCACAACGGATGCTAGTGGAGGAGCAGGACCCGGTACCAGTGGCCCCGTTGGTAACGCGGATGATGGTGCTAGGGGTCGCATGACGCAGATCGAGCTCGGGTGGTGCTCGATACAGTTTTTCGATTTCGAACGCAAGATGATTCAAGGATCTTACCTGTTGCCGATGTGGCCACCGACGACGGATAAGTACTTCGGGCCGGCACCATCGAAAGGCACGTACCCGATCGGGGGGAGCTTTCCCATACTGGGCATCGAAATCCCAAGCTACGGAGGAGCTGTGGTGTTCCCGGAACCAATCCGCAATCTGCCGCGAGCCGTGAAGCTGGATTTCCACAGTCTTGATCGCAATCTGCAGCAGGAGTTGATCGATACGGCCGAGCAAGGCTACTCACCGGATAAGCTCGAGAAGCGTGAGGTACTGTGGGAGAAGCGTCACTATCTGCACACCTTCCCACACGCACTGCCCAAGATTCTGCATGCCGCTCATAGCTGGGACTATGCGTGTTTGGCCGATTTGCACGCGTTGCTGAAATCCTGGACGGCACTGAGTCCGGTACAGGCACTGGAACTGTTGTTACCACGCTATCCGGATCTCGAGGTACGCCGGCAGGCGGTCGAGTGGATCTCCGCGATGCCAAACGATGAGTTTGTCGATTACCTACCGCAGTTGCTGCAAGCACTGAAGCACGATACATACGAAGGGTCACCGTTAGCGATACTACTGCTTGGCAAATCCCTCGAGTCACCACGTATCGCGCATCATCTGTACTGGCTGCTGCTACACAGCTTACCAGGGGAAGCACCCCAGAACATTCTCGAAACGGCTGGACACGCCGGCGATGAGGTGCTGATGAATCAAGCCCGCTACCATCGGCGCAATCAGCTGATGCTTCGTGCGCTGCTGGCAATCTGCGGCGAGAAGCTGACGGCACGGTTCCTGTCGCAGAACATGATGTGCAAACGGTTAGGGGAGGTAGCGCAAAGTGTGAAGCACGCCAAGGAATCGCATCGACTGACAATCCTGAAGCAGGGTCTAGAATCCGTCAACCAAATGCTGATCGATAATCCGACCGTACTACCGCTGGAACCGGGAGCTGAAGTGACCGGTGTGGTCGTGCGCAGCTGTAACTACTTCAACTCGAACACGCTTCCGCTGAAGATCAACTTTTCAGGTCCGGATCGGGGGGTGGTACCGGCCATATTCAAAGCGGGAGACGATCTGCAACAGGACAGCTTAACAATCCAGATGGTGCGCATCATGGACAAGATGTGGCTGCGTGAAGGGCTCGATCTAAAGATGGTCACATTCAACTGTGTCCCGACGGCGTACAAGCGCGGTATGATCGAGCTCGTTTCGGACTCGGAAACGCTACGCAAGATACAGGTCGAATGGGGTGTGACCGGCTCGTTCAAGGACAAATCGATCGCGGAATGGTTAGCAAAGCAGAATCCGAGCCAGCTGGAGTACCAGCGGGCGGTGGAGAACTTTACGCGCTCCTGTGCCGGCTACTCGGTGGCCACCTACATACTCGGCATTTGTGATAGGCATAACGATAACATTATGCTCAAAACATCCGGCCATCTGTTCCACATCGATTTCGGGAAGTTCCTGGGCGATGCGCAGATGTTTGGCAACTTTAAACGGTAAGTTCCTCACCGTGCTGATCGAGGCGGACCGCTAATAGCTGCCGTTCCTTCTCTGCTTACAGTGATCGAACGCCCTTCGTGCTGACGTCCGATATGGCGTATGTGATAAATGGTGGTGATCGGCCATCGGCCAAATTCCATCAGTTCGTAGATCTGTGCTGTACGGCGTTTAACATCGTACGCCGGCACGGTGATCTGCTGCTGCACATGTTCGCCCTGATGACGACCTCGGGCATTCCAGGTGTGACGGTCGAGGCGGTTAACTACGTACGCAATGCGCTGCTCCCCGGCCAATCAAACCCAGAGGCGGCCGCCACGTTCGCTAAGATGATCCACATTTCGCTCAAGTCGTGGTTCACGCAGTTCAACTTCTTCCTGCACAACATCGCCCAGATGAAGTTCTCGTCCGAAACGGATGATGGTGAGCTGCTGAGCTTTATACCAAGAGTGTACACGTAAGTGTCCGTACAATGAAGGAATCGGTTTCCTGGAATGATAATGAAACCATTTTATTCCCCAGGATGGCACAGGATGGACGCCTCAAATCGGTTACGGTGCATGGGTTTCAAAAGCGGTATGATCAGGAAAAGTATTACACCTACATTCTGAAGGTGACACGCCAGAACCAGCCCGACCCAGCATACCTGTTCCGTTCGTACAAGGAGTTCTGCGAATTCCATCAGAAGCTCTGCATTCACTTTCCACTTGCCAAGCTACACAGGTAAGCTGTATCACGAATCTCGAACAACTACACTCCATGAAGGTTAATCTTTATATGATGCTGATTTTGACCATCTATGTGAACTATGATTGTAATGCCAAAAGTCTGGGATTGAGATGTATTGTAGAGTCGTGTCGAGAACACCTTTCAGTCACAGGTCTCTTCCATCGGCTTTCGTCTTTTTGGAGCAAGGCGTACCAAGTCCTTCTATCCTAATAATTTTTGAGTTTCATTAGAGCAGATATTCAAAAAACTCTGAATTCCAGGAATTTTATACCAAATTTATACCCAATTATTTACGGGTTCCTTAAATTCCATATCAACCAGATAACAAGCGAAGCAGAATCATCGTCAGCTTGACGCTGTGTCGATACTGTGATAAGCAGAATTTGTTTGCTAGCCCTTCCAAAATAACCTTACTCACCACCAGTTGTGACTCATTCATTTCCCCTCCTCGTGACTCACTCGGAACCCAAGTATTCCGCCTAATCCTTTGATTCGCTGAACTCTTTCTTCGTCACTTTGTACCTTGCACGACCTTTATTTGGGGTTTTAGTACTACAGTATAGACCCTAAATGCTCCAACTTAAGCGGATGTCTCGGAAGCGTTTGAATCACTGGCACGCGCTTGGTGCGTATCCTGCGCTGCCGTGGCGGCTCTTGGCTCTGCACTCCAATCACGCGTCTCCTGTGGCCGTGCTCGCTGATTACGCATACCGCGAAGTGTTCGTGGTTGCGCGATAGGTTCCACCGGACTGCGGTTTTCGGACGCACTGGTCTGGAGAGGTTGCCGTAAGGCCGCCGGAGCATTCCGTAGTACTTCCGGATCGATCTGTGTTTGAGCAGCCACGGTTTGATTAATGCTCGATCGATGCCTTTGCACAAAGTCCCAATTAAAGTCATCATCGTCGTCGTCGTCATCGCCAAGAGTGCCCGTCACGCGCTTCTCTTCAGGAGCTTTTGGTTGTAGTTTTGACGAGGAAGAATCGACATTCGAAGCTTCCTGGGTGCGTATCGTTCGTGGCGGTGCTGTTGGCGTCTTGTTGGCTATCTCCGAGGTAGCTTCCACAGGCGGTGGTGCTGGGGCACGCTTTTTGAGGATCGATTTGGGCTGATGTGGTGGCGATGGATGTGCTGAAGCAGTTGGCGAAACAACGAGTACCGGTTGGCGCTGCTCCGGTGGTGGTGTCGGTGTTGCAGGAGGACTGTCGCCGCGTTCCGGAGGTGGGCTTTCCAGTTTGTTGCGAACCCTAACCCGCTCAAAGACGGTCTGAAATGGTTCCTCAGATTCCGAGGGTGATTCGTTTGATACTGCCAGCACTTTGTGAAGCTGTGGCGATGGCTTTTCTCCTTCCAACACGGTTGATGTGGTGGAAGACAGCGAGGACAGTGACGGTGATGTGGAGTGACTAACTTGGGTTAAGCTCGTCGTGCTCCTGGTTCGTGGTATTGGGGTAACGATAGGTGATGCAGTTGGGGAAGAAGGTGATTCTTTTGACGGATTGATGCTGGTCAACACCTCAACCGATTGCGTTGATCTAAGGTGTGAATCAGCCGCCGACGTCACATACCCGTAGATGTCAGAATTTTCGGACTCATCTGAAGGTAGCGTCCGGTCGAAATCCTCTCTCTTGCTTGATGCCGCAGGTGCCAGACTAGCCAAGGACTTGGCCTTCCCTAGACCACCCTTCCTAGCCGGTGGCAATGGTGGCGTGTATGTGGGTTCGGGCGGCGTTTCAAGGTGCATTCCATTGCTTAACCGTATACTGTCGACGCGCTCCTCCGCCGTGCTCTCTATCTTATCAGGCTTTCTATCAATTACCGGCGAACGAACGACGACGACATTGGCCGATCGGCTAACAGAGGAGATAGTGGTGGGCACGGGCAGCGGCGTTGGGGACGGTGTGCTGTCGGGGGCTGTCATTGTCATCGGCCACGAGCGTCCTCCATTGAAGGTAGCCGATGACGATGGACTGTTGGTGGACGTGGAAGAAGGATTGCTCGTGCGAATAGCTGAAGTGAGGAAGTTAAAATAGAGGTTAGGGAGGCTGGGGAATCCCAATCTGGACTAGTTCGGTAGATCGTTTATACTTACTGGCACGTGCGATCGCTTGCGGTGGTGGTTCCCAGTAGGAGGATCGAACCGGTTCAATATAATCCTCGAAGTGGCTACTATGTCGATACACACCGATCACTGTTCCACTTGTGGCCTGTAGGGAAATCGGCGCGATATTAAAATTGGCTTACTTACTTTCCGCTGGACAAATGCTATGTATAGCTACCTCCTTCCGGCGGATGCTTCTTTCAGGAGCAGATGGAATACCATCGAAGGTGATCCTTCGGCGAAACCATCTCAGTTTCAAGCCCATCGTGTTGGTCTGCTTGCTTTGTGTACAGCGCTACCCCGCTATTTTCTGTCAATTCGAACCACTGTTAACTGATGCCGACTAATGACTGATTGGTAATGGCAGCAAAATGCCCCTCGTGCGCACCGCCGTGCTCAGACGATAGCAGTTCGCAGACGATGGCGCTGGCGGCTGCAGAAGGGTTGATTTGATGGTTTGACGCCTCAGGTGCCCATATCTTATCAACGGAATTGTTTTCAATGAGACACACAAATGTACCGAACAAATGTGTGCAACCTGTTGTTGTGGTGAGTGTTTGGAGTGAACCGTGTGTGGGGCTTAGGTTGCATTATGTTGCCATAATAGATAACAATAGACTAGAGGCCGTTACAGGTGTCCTATCATTTGTTGGTCCCTTCAAATGCTATTCATCCTTCCATGCAGACTCCAAGATGTCTGCCAGTAGGGTGCCGGATATGGAGTTACCCGTACCTGTAGGGGTAAACATTCGGATCGTAATGGGTAATAGACAATCCTTATCTCTTGGTGCAATTAGTAATTATACAATCCAACGACAACACTTGAGGGCGAATGATTGTAGCAGCAACAGCTCGAAGGGCGGCCCTTTACATCTTTCTAGTCGAATTCCTGTTTTGGGAGGTGAATGAGACCAGCAATTTTATACCGTTGTCCGTATTGAATTTCCTTTTTGGCAGCCTTCCATCCGGTATTCACGTGGGTCGCTCCAACGTCAAGGTCGTCGCGGAGCGCCGTCTTCCCGAGATACGCCAGTTTCTCATTTCGTTGTTTAATTCGGCCGATGAAATCGCACATTCCGATCTAGTTTATACGTTCTTCCATCCGCTGCTGCGTGACCAACAAGAGGCCGACATACACGCGGCTAAGGTGAAAGGTAATTTAGCAACCCACCTCCAGGGAGCGATCGGTTCATAATGCCGAGTACTTAACCGTTACAGGCAACCCGGCAGCGATCGAGGACAGTCAACCGCCACAGCTCGGTGGCAAGATAAAGATTTCACTGCAGTATCACCGCGACACGCTGATCGTGATGATCCATCACGCTCTGTCCCTACCGACGACCCCGAACGGACAGCCACCGAACACGTATGTGAAGGTGTACCTCAAACCGGACGGCTCGAAGACGACCAAGCGCAAAACTAAGGTCGTCCGGAAAAACTGCAATCCTAGCTTTATGGAGACGGTAGGACAAATGACGAAAAAGAGGGGTTTGTTGTTTTTCAAAAACGTTAATCCCTGATTATAATTCCTTTTTTCAGCTGGAGTATCGGCTACCGATCGAGTTTATTCAGAAAAAAGTACTACACGTGACGATCTGGTCGCACGATTCACTTCAGGAGAATGCATTCCTCGGTGGCTTCGAGCTGCCGCTGGCGGAGATCGATCTTCGACAGGAAACGCTCCAATGGCACCAGCTGGGATACCTGACCCGATCCTAAATCCCGGTTTTTCCGTTTTCCCAATTGAAATAGCTTTCCTTCCGTATTTCGTACGTGTGTGTGTGTTAATTTGCGTAATTAATTGTACGTGTTTATTGGTTGTGTAAGATATGTATATCTATGCGCTTCGAATGCACATACGGAGGTAAAGAACGAAGGACTGCATAAGCATTTACCAGCACAATGCGGCGTGGCGCATCCTTGTGCTCCAGGCTCCTTGGTAGCTAAGCTGCATGTGCATAAAGCGCATTTTACAGCACCGCATCTGTCGCTAACATGTTAGTGTGCTTTTCATGCTTTTTTCTTTCTTTCCAGTAGTTTTGTGTTAATAAAAAAAGATTGTATTTTTTTTATTTATAACCTCTTTTATCACCATTTTTCTGATCCACCACCAGCAGAGTGATACTGAAAGTAAACTAACGAGCTGACACGGCGACAACGAAACTATATATGTCGAATGTACCCCGAACCACAAAGATGAAGGCAAGAGCCTAAATATATATCCTTAATAAACAGGACATGGCGGGTGAGAAGTTACTACGAGAGAAATGGCCGGGAACTGACCTTTATCGTGTCGTGTCGACCAAAACATACCGGAAGAATCGTTTGTTCCGTTGTCGATCACAAGTGGTGATAGCGAAGTTCCATCCGTTCACGGTCGTGAGAAGAAACCCTATTATCGGGGCAGTTGGAGGAGCCTCTAGTAATTTTTCAATTACTTTGAAAGAACTTTTCCCGGCTGAGATAGCTTATCGAACAAGTTCAGTTTGATTGGTATCTGTAAATATTGGCATAACATCATCGAGTAGGTCATCGAGAGTTACGAATTCCAAATTTGAATTCAGTTCCCGAAAGTCCAAGGTTTTCCGGAAAATCTTTGAACAGACACTGAAAATTTCCTTTAAAACCCAGGGCCAGAGCATGCCAGAGAGGACATGCATTGGGTTGGGAGAAAGATAATCCAAAACTTTTTCAACGAATAATTTCAAAAAGCATAATACCGGATTTCAACCATTTTGCCAGAGAAAGGTAAAATTTGTTCGGCTTTTAGAGCGAGATAGAAGATGGTACAGTGATGGTCGATAATATAGCAGCATTGTGGCTTCAGCTTTTCCGCATACGCATGCGTTTCCGTTTCTATGATATTTTTTTATAGGATTTGACAGAAGGATTACTGCGATGAAAATGCATATGCGTTTTCATCGAATAATAAAAAAAAAGTTTGATTAAAACGCATCCGCATGCGATTTTTCATCGAATTCATCGCATGTAAATAGTCGTCATATGAAAGAGAAGTGGATGTTATAGCTTAATTTTTTTGGAGCGTAGAAAATAGTGCAGCTTTAAAATTAAACAAAATTGCAAACAAAATGTAAATAACAACCCATTCTATTGGTCATTTTAAATGGGAAAAACGCATCTGGGTGCGTGGAGCTGTAGCCACAGCCTAGCGCGGTGTAGCTGTGCGGAGGGATGAAACGTATGAGATTGTATTGGCCAATGCAAACCGGCTGCGTAACGAAGCGCGCGGTGCGAACGAACGATGCCGAAGGAGTGCGCCGAAGACCAACGCTCGGTTCAAGCTCACAAGCGGCGCCGAGTTTTCAAACGACCACGGTTGAAGACGGTTACGTTTAGCGGTCTCTGGAGCATGTTGGTGTCGCTTGTTGTTTTCAACGTAAAACGTATACTAAAACGTATATTAAACTCTTACTACTTCACAATTGTTCGAAATTAACGACAACTGAGGACCAACTTCGGAAACATTCAAATCGCTAACTTCACATCGTTTGTGTTTAAATCGCCCCGGCAGCTACTAATAACTGACGCGAGTAGCCACAACGGTAGTGCATGATGTGCTAGGAAGGTTTATAAGTAACGGATTGTTAGTTTCTGGTGAAGAGCGCCAAAGCAAAGCAAAACTGTTGTCTAAAAGTGTGTGGATCTTCAGCCAGCAGCAGTCCAGCAGTCTACTACTAGTGATGTGCACTCGTTAGTGTATCTGCTTCGCGCCGTGGTTACCAAGGCAACCAAACATCCTCATGTGTACGCGTGTGTGTTCAGCACGCTGCTAATCCGCTGCTTCGGTCCTTAAGTGGCGTTTGGTGCGATAACGGACATTCTCGTGCGAAGCTGGAGAACCGAGGAGCTATGAAGAAGTGAGACGAGGAGAGGATAGTGTCGTCTAACACCACAGCAGCAGCAGCAGGCAGAACTCGAACCGGGCTGGAACAGAACATCCCGGGTACGCGCCAGCAACGAAGCGAGAGAAAGTGAGGAGGTCATTCCCGGCCACGGATTGATAACAACACGGACCGCTGATTGCGGGTAGACGCGCCTACTAGTCGCACACACAAAAAAAAAAAAACCGGCTCAAACACCCAGCACTTAGTGCCGTTGTCCACCATCAACAGGGCTGTTTTGATGGTTGAAGGTGTAGGTGACTCGATTCCATAGCAACAAGTGGCTTCGGTTGCCGGCCAGTATCCTTTTCCACGTGGTATCCTCTCGTCAGAAATGTGTTTGTGAGAGAGAGAGAGAGAGTGAGCGATATTGCGAACCGGCTGGCCAAAGGGGTTTGTCCGCCAAGAAGTGTAGAAGCAGCATTTTGAGCACACTCTCCCGAGTCCCGCCCAAGAAGGTCCCGCATGACCGCGTGCGCCAAGGGAATGCAACATAATTAGAGCTAATTAGCAGCAGCCGGCATCCATTCCTGCCTGTGTGTGTGTATTTGTATGGTGGTGTGCCTCATACTCAGACCGTGTACGTGTGTGTGTGTGTGTATGCCTGTGAGTGTGTGGGTGCGAGTGTGTCTGTGCGTGACCAGTGCGCGTAGCATTAATTGTTGGTGGGTTCGAGTGCAAGTGCTCGGTGGTCTCCTCGTGGCTCCAACTACAGTGACAGCCGGCACAAGATAAGCAGAAGCGTGACCCTCGTGGAAGGAGAAGAAGGAAGTTATCTTCTCGCTGACGGCTTGTGGCGGATGTAACCGGAAGTGGAGTGCGTTGTTCTACACGCTGGCGCTGGGCATGTGGCCACGGTATCGACTGTCAACGAAAGTGAACCAACTGACCAACTGCTGGTGATGCTGTCGTGCGGTTCTTCCGTTAAGTGGATTTGAATCTGAAGCTATCGAAGGAGAAAGAGAGAGAGAGAAAAGTGAGGCAACGGCCGGATACTCTCAAACAAAGCCGGAAGCTTAGAGTGCGGAAGCTAAGCTAGATAGAAGAGCTTGTAGTGCTAGAAGTTTGGTTGGATTCCCGCCACCGGAGCGGTTCTTGTTGTGTGTGTGTGCGCGCGCGTGTGTGTGATTGGTGTTCGATTCGGACGACGAATCGAATCCCAACACCCAAATCTAACGGCCGTCAAGCTGGAGTACCTATCGACAATGGATTTCGACGACGGGGACCTGAAGGACATCTGGGACACCGATCTCGATGTGGTAAGTCCGTTACTTCTACTTTTTTTCTTCACTTTCAACTCTTCCTAGGCGGAAAAGTACAGTAGAAAGTGTACCATATGGTAGCAGATTTGGGCGCAATCCGATTTAGGTTATTGCCTGGATTATGATTAAGGCTAAACAGGAGATACTAGTAGAAATTTTAGAATACTCCTGGAATATTTTCAATTGACTTCTACGGGAAATATTAAAGAAATAATGTTCAAGTTTATTGTGACGTTTAGAACTTTTAAAAGAAATACCACTCCTCGTTCAGATTGTTCTAAACCTCTACCGATTGACGCAAATGATCAACCTGACATTTGAATATTTGTCTGGTGACTAACGCATTACTGGAATTCCCATAGACACTACGCTTCTTCTGCGAACTACTAGCGGCCATGTACCGCTCCGCTTGGTTCATCATTCAAATCGAACCTCAGTAATATTCAAATGATGGCTGTTCGCGGGGGTATTCCGACTGCACACTGCCAATAGATGGACCACGTTCGCCCGCTCGCTATTAATAATAAAAATGTTTGTTTCCCCCCGGGGGCTTTGATCCATGCCTCTGGTGGTGTCCCGTCCGTTAGCTGAATGTTTTTCCAGACACACTCCGGCCACCGTGTGTGCCATGTGTGCGACGCGACGTGTCTGTGTACGGTTCTGGGTCCGTCGGGCTCGTCGGGCGTACAGTCGAAGCGGAACAGCGGGTGTTTTGGAATCTCCGCATCACCCCATCGCATCCCCGCATCGCAAGATCATGATCGTCGGCCGAGTTGGCTGGCGAGGAATGGTTTTAAGATTAGAATCGTAATGCTGTGGGACTCAGACGATCCAGAACGATGATGTGTGCGAGTGCGAGCCGATTGCCGTATACTCTGTACAGTCCGCCGTTTTGGTAAAGTAATTGAAACATGTGCATGTTGCCGCGCCCGTCCACGGAGTGCGCACATGTGCTGTACGGTTTATGAAGTCGATAACGACAACAACGATGCCGACGACGACGACGACGACGCATTGACGTACTCCGGTCGGCAGGCAATGGAAACAGAGTGCTAGATCTGGGTCATAGCGGTGACTGGCGGTGCCTCGTACCGCATAAGAAGAAGTCGAAACCCTTTTCTATACCTCTAGCCGAAGGCAAAGTCACAGTCGCCGAAGATTGATTTGGGAGTTTTTCGCCCAGCGGAAAAACTAATCAATTTTTTGGGGCAACTTCCTTCCTTCCACCATCCACTAGTCTGAATGGATCTTTCGTCTATTCTCTTCTTCCCGTCACAAAGTGAAAGTAAAAACGCGTCTTTCGCTCTGTGTCCATGATCCCTATGGAATTTCCCTCCTGCACAATACAATACGGCAACAAGTGGCTAGACCAGATTTGCCAATCGATGCTCCCGGCACAGTGTGTTGTGGGCTCATAGAACACGTGAGTTTCCGGTCTGTCCCCGAGCACCACACCGCCGCCACCGTGACGGCGACCAACCCAAGAGCGTGCGACATAAATCGATTAGCCAACGCTGATGCCTGGTGCCGACCAGCCCCGTGGACCGGACCGCACCGGAATGAAGCGTGGAAACGGATGGTGCCATGCGTTTCGTTTATCTTTCCACCACCTCGCAGAGAGGGGGGCTGCGTGCTACCCCGTGCCGCCGGCTCTTCCTACGTAAGCGACAACCGATTCCGTGCAGCCAACCGTCACTGATTGCACTTGCAGAGCTTTGGAAGCGCCCCCTTGCAGTCCGCACCGCCACCGACGCGCCTTGGCGTTAGCTTTTCCGCCTCGCGAGATGCGTTACATAGAAGCAGAGAGACAGAGAGGCAGAGAAAGAGAGGAGAGAGAGAGAGAGAGCCAAAGAGCAATAGAGAGCGCATGAGAGAGCGATAGTGTGTGTGTGTGTGTGCGTTTTTTTTTTCTTCTGTACAGTGTGTTGTTTTGGAGAAATCTCTCCATCATCCAAACCGTCCACCCCGGTACTGCTTCACCCGCCATGGCAAAGTACAATAGAAATCATGGCACCCCACCATCCCACCGTTCCCCTCTTTATGATCACCACCCCCCGGGGGGGGAGGTGGTGCGATGTCAATGGGAAATGACAAAAGTAGTAATAGTAATCACACCGAAATGCCACCACCATTTTCATCACCAACACACGACAGTCCTTCCACCCAGCCCCCGGGGGGGGCTTCTGAGGTTCACTTTTTGCTTTCTCACCGGACCGCTCGACGGTCCCCCAAATCCGGAGTGGTGGTATGGGTATGCGTGTGGTTTGCTGACCATAACACTCGGTCACGGGGCGATAGTATTGTGAAGTTGCTCTTTTGCTGCCACTAGCGGAGCGGACACTAGGAGTAGTCGCATGTCTGGGAAGTGTGGAGGAAGAGCGAGCGGTTAATTGGACCAAAAAAAAAAAATGAAACGAACGCAGAGAACGCAACCCCTGGACACACTCATTTATGTATTTCTATTAGCGCTCCTGTCGACATCACACGCACATCGACCAGTTCAGGATCAGGATTCAATTACCTGACGACCACACCTGCGAAGGGTCCTTCGGTCCCTCAGAAACGCATCCGGAACTCGTGACGATGGTGGTGGTAGCGATTGTGTCAATCGTCATCGATCGAACTGGTCTTTAGAATGTGTCGAAAGAGGAGGTGTGGCCATACATTCCATACTATAGACGTCAATTGTCCCTTTCACTTGTCCCAGACCAAGACGACGATTAGAGGAGATTTTAAACGAGGTTGTCTGTCGGCGCGAGTGGCGATTATCGCCACCGAATGGCGAATGTTCGCCAACACCCCCTGATTTGTGATTGTATTTAACTCCAGCGATACCGGGTTTGAAATCGGGATTTAATAGTTCCTGGAAGTCCGCTTGGAACAATCACCATCAATGCTCGCGTGAGGTGTGTCACAGAGCGTCAATCGAGAGGTGAGGAGCCACCTGCCGCTGCTGCTGCTACTGCTGCTGGTTCCATCCATCCATCCATCACACACATCAACCGACCGTATCAGCCGCAGCAGCAGCAGCAGCGGCTGCAGCTATCGGATACGTGACGTCCGTTGCGTGTGTTTGCAAGCGCCGGGCATTTCCCCCTTAGGGACCCCCGAAACAAATCAAAAAAAGCCCGGTCCAATCGCGCCTTTACGTAATCATGATACTCTCCTCCCCTCTGAGCGATCCGTTCCGTAATCTTATCAGGTCTTTAGGCCTTCCCTAAATCTCCGCTAATCCCGTGGACCAATGTGGACAAGTGCGCGTCCGATTTGATAGCGTTAACGCAGAGGGGAACCGACTGACCGCACCGACCGCCCGGTTGCTCCCTTTTTGTGGAGCGACCTACCAGTAAGTGTATTTGGATTAGAAAAATTGGTACTTAAGGCGTATCGTGGGGAGTTCGATGATGGTGATGATGGCGGAGGATATTGGTGGTTTGTTATTGTCGTTACGCGATAACCCGCTTGATAAGGGGCGCACTTGTTGCGTATTCCAGATAAGTTCCCGGTGGCTTTCCCATCGCCACGCCACGCCACCGGGGAATCCAAATCCTTCTAAAGCTTCTCACGCCTTTTGGGGGGAATTCCAACTAATGGTTTTTTGTTTTGTTTTTGGAAGGAAGTCGGCGGAGTACGTCAAGAGGTCGCTCAAAATTTCGCCCAAATTTGTGATCTCTATAGCGTAACCTGTCTTGGACTTTTGGGATAATATATGGGGCTTGCGGACACTTTGCAAACATGTGGAACAACGGGCTTGTAAAGTGTCTAGACACTGGCTAGCGCTGGGGGACTTTGCCGCCTTCCAAGAAAGAGCATCACAGATAGCGAGGAGGGTCTTCGGTGTGTTCAGAGGAGTCTGGATGTTGTCGAGATTGGCGATCAGCGCGTGATAAGCGTGCGTGCGCTCTCTCTCCCTCTCTTGGTTACACTATGACAGCTCATCTTATGACCTACCATACGGAGCCTGTGCTGTTGTTTGCATCCCACCACTGACGTGTCTGACATTCCGGGAATCCCTGCAACACATGATCAGCTATCGGTGCCGTAGTGTTGTGGCGTCTGGTCGGGGACTTCTCGAGAAGCCATTCGAAATGCACTCCGGTCTGCAGCAAGTGAAGGGTTCGATGTAGCGGTCATGAATGTCAAGTGACCATTATAGCCGGTGTGTTGACTAACATCGTCGGTGGTGGTTTGATGCAAGCGACTTGATAAGCGAGAGCGTGTGATATCGTCCGGTGTGTGCGCCCGGTTTTGGACCACCTGGGCTGATAATGAGCATCCGCCCGGCCGGAGGCGCCCACGTGTTGCCAATCGAATCGAATGGCTGCTGCTCAAGTGGTCCGGGAAATTACGCCAGATACGTCGCGTCAGTATCGAACTCCTCTCAGCCACCGTGTACCAGGTGTGCAGCGTTCGTCGTGCAGTTCGTACTGCCAAGACCTTCACCCAGTGGTCAGCAGTAACTTGCGCCCGATCGAACCATAGAGTCCTCTCCGTTGCTGCTCCGGGGCTGAATCTGCTGTTCGACGTGTAGCGGCCATTTGCGGTTTTGGAAGTTCCCTCAACGAAATCAGCTTTTACGAGGGGCAATCAATGGCAAACCAACGCCGGAATCGTGAGTCGACAGGCGAGCGATAAGCCACGTCCTAACCTCAACGTGCGTCGTAGTGCGCCTCTATCGCCGGGGGACTTCTTACAACATTCTTGCCCGGGTCTGACGGTCCGCCGGCCGGTGCCAGATTCCGGACGAGGGTAGATTCAGGCTTATCGCAGGTGCATTGACGGACGATGAGGTCGCCTTGGCTGGCGTCGTAGTGGTCGTAATCAATTATTCGGACGCCCTGACCGGCCAGCGAGATTATTCTCGAACTCTCCTCGAAGCACACAGCACTTTGAAAGTCCGATTTTGCTGGCGACCTTGAAGCAGCGATCGCGATGGCGCAGGGCAGTAACGCCAAAATCTCGAGACCCTGGGTTGAGGCCGATAACCGTTCCGGCGAACTTACGAGGCTTCATCTAGGTGTGGTCGTCGTCGCCACTCTCTCTCTCTCTCTCCGTTGTTGGGATTGTTCTGTCCTTGAAAACTGTTCTGGTGTGTCCGGTAATTAATCAATCTGCGGCGTGTTCAACCAGATCGGTTCCAGCGTACTAGCGCTCCTGCTCTTGGTGTATCGACAGGTGTTTGCGTATCTTGCGCTTTAATAAACGCCATTTCCTGCCTCCAAATGATTACTTTCGCCTCTCGCGACCGCCCAGGTAACGCAAGATCCACGCGAGGAGAAGACCAATCGAGCGTCGTCGATAAGCATTTGGTGAATTAGTGAGCTTCCCTTTTGGAGCTCACGACTGCCATGATAAGGCGCCTTTATTGGGATGGCGTACGACGAGTGGTGGTTTCCCTTTTTTTTTTTTGTAGCTCTACTTCCGGTTCGCTCAGAGGAATGTAGAGCAACGCGCCGTTGATAGTGATGATGAGTTGCAGTTGTTGGTGCAACACTTTGTTGCAAATACGCTGGCGCTCTTACAAGTTCCCCTTGGACTCGCATCGGACTTGTATCGGATTGGAGAGGCTTTTCAACATGTAGACACACACACGCAGACGCTGTGTGTATTTTGTTGTAGCAGCTCTCCAACAACGTTTGCGCTCCACAAACCAACCGCTCCATGGGGACTGACGCCAAGACTCACGGGGTCACGTGCCCGTTTACGAGTCAGAATACAGAAGAAGTAGCAGAGTAGCCCGAGAGAGAGAGAGAGAGAAAGAAGAGAGAGTAAATTCTTTCCCCTCCCTTTCGCCACTCGATTCCCGGTATTACTCATCCTCCAAATCCTTCCTTCTACAATGCGAATCCTACACCGACAATGTTGTCTAAGCCGTTTGAGCTGTGGTTGAGATAGAGAGAGTTGTGTCAGGTGCCGCTGCACCTGGCCGCTAGCTAATGTCTCCATGTGTGTCCATGTGGCCTAAGTATGCACGCGATGTTCTGTGTGAATACCGTTAGAAAAGGGGTGCACTACAAGCGGATCTCAGCTCAGCAGCACCCCAACGACGACGATCGACGACGAAGAATGTCTTTACAAGCGACCAAGCGACTTGGTCAGTGGACCCCACCAGGGGGAGTACTTCCGCTTCCAGCAGGAGGTCTCCCCGGTCTAATACCAACTGTGTGGGACCTGAGGGGTGCTAGGCTATTACAAGACCGCTAACACACACACTTGCACGATCACGATGATTGTTCATAGATGTTGTACGGGACTATGATTCTCTCTGCGCGCGAGTGCTGAGATCGGACCACAGACCACGACGGTATGCAAGGAGAAGAAGATGCATAGAATCGTAGAATGAAAAGGGGATAGAGAAGGAGAGAGAGAGAGAGAAAGAGATAATGAGAGAGAGAGAACAAGGCCCCAAGGGGGGGGGGGGGGGTTAGATGCATGAATCGTGATGATCGCGTGCGGCCATGCTACCAGATCGCGGAACGCACGAGTGAGTTGCGCCGTGCGCCGGCAAAGGAAATGCCTTCGCCGGCGGCGGCTTCAACAACTTCGCCCCTGGGGCGGCTGAGAGGGATGTGAAGAAACTGGGAGTGGGGAGCACACTACCAATGGTCAGTCGTACCTCTGCTGCGGTTGCAGTTGAGTAGCGCAGCAGCAGCAGCAGCAACAGATCGCAGTCTGTTGATTGGTCGCGAGGCGCGATCAAAGCGGAAGTTGAAAATGAAAGACCCACCGATCGAGTCGAGGACAAGAAGATGATGGAGAAAGAGAAAGAGAAAAAGAGAGAAAAAGAGAGAAAAAGAGAGAGAGGGAAGAGATTGTAAATTACTTTATGAATGCAGGCGAATCTACTTCCAAGTCTACGGTCTCTTCAAGCTCCTCCTCGGGACCTAGATCCACCTAACATAGCGACTGATCAGCGCAGCGCTGGGATGAAGAGGGGGGGTCGCTGAGGCCTACGAGAGAAATGCCTTCCAGCAACATACCTCCTCGACTCCTATGGAGTGTACATATGCTCCAGAGATGGCGGGGGGGGGCAACCCCCCCTTTGTAGTTGATTCGTTCGCGCACGTGTATCGCGCGCGCACCACTCCAAACCAAGTACTGTGTGTGTGTGTGTGTGTGTGTGCGCGCTTGGTGGTGGTGCAATGTTTAGTGTGACGACGGTTGGCGTGATTTACAATCCGTCATCAATATTTATTGCTTCTCCTGGGCTGCTGCTGCTGCTGCTACTTGTGCGCTCCCATTTGCCACAAGCACTTCTCTCAAGTCCAAGCCAAGTCTGGACGGAGCCCGGTACACGGCGGAACAGGTGCGCACCGCACCCGGATGTTGTCGCCGAGGTGGAGCCGTCGGTAGACATTGTGTGCGCCCGATTTGCGCCTCGCGACGACGCCCTGCAGTTGATGTACCGCAACGTTTTGATCAGAAAAACTTTCCATAAAGATCCCATAAAGTGGATTATGATCGAAGCCTTGTTGGAGGCAGTCATCGGGGTCACCCTGAACCACCTCGGGATCCCTCTGGGCTATTAGCACAGGAAGCACACGGAGTTTCACGGCTACACGATGACGGCGACGACGACCACGATCACTGATCAGTATCATGCTTGGGAGGCTTTGATCAGGAGTCGAGGTCCGGACGCTACCGTGATCGTCGTGATCGCGTATCGCGGACTTTACGCCAGTGAGTTTTGCGGGACGGTTGCAGGAGAAGCCACAGAAAACTGGAACTGCAAACCGGATTCCGGACACACCACCCTTACCCTCACTCTCTCTCTCTCTGTCTCTCTCTTTCCCTTCCCTAGCGTTTATACCAGGCATGTCCGCCTCCGCGCACCAACCACGTGTTCGCAGTGACGCTCACCGAGGCACGCCGTGACGTATCCGCTTGTACCGCGTGCTCGATCGGGCGCGCTCTCGCGATCTCACTCTCTAACCGGTCTGACACGGAGACGGTACGCCATGGCCGGGACTTGCCCAACAAGACGCAGACCAGCCGGCCGGCCGGCGAATTGCGTAAACTCCCCAATGGGACCGCAATGATACGACCTTTCGCAGAACGCTCATTTTGGCTCATAATTTATGTATTCCTACGCAGAAAGGCGGGGAGGATTTTTGAGACGGGGGGGGCAGTTGTGGTGTGTGTCCGGTGGCGTTGGTGGCGTTTCCAGAATGTGGCCGAAACCAGGGTCTGGACGGACGACCGCCCTGTGAGCGCCAACCATTTCTTGGTGGACCGCACCGAAATATGTTTGTCATTCAAACATTATGTGTGTGTGTGAGAGAGAGAGAAAGAGAGGACAAGAGAGGTACAATGTCCTCCTGGTCACGGCCACAGCCACGGGCAGCAGCAGCAACATCAACCAGATTTTTTTTTGCCTACTAATCGTCGGAAATTTGAATATGGAGAACGCAACGACGACAACAACGACAACGACGACGACGACGATTTGGGGGATTTGTCTGGCTCGCGAGAAGACCAAACACAAAAACGGGAGAACAGAAGATATTTGAAGGACAAACGAGTGCAGAAAGAGGCAGCATTAGTGTTGCCAGTTGCCCGTCCCGTCACGTGTTTCGTTGACTACAGAAGCTGTTCAAATATGGTGCTCAACAGCACTTGTTGAGTGTAAAAGTGTTTGGCAAAAAAATGAACTTATTGTTGATATGAAATCGTTTTAATACGATCAAGCTGAGAGAGAGCTTTGAAAATGATAACAGAAGGGATATTAACGATATTCTTGAGAATAATTAAACGAAGCAAATCAATCTCTTAAGTAGTAATCATTAAAAAAAACCATGAAAATTGCTATAAACCTTAAGTAAAATTCATTTGCTTAGGCGTTGGGCACAAAACAAGCATTAGATCGTTTAGATTAATCTCGCTTTCCATTGTTAGATAAGTAAATGTCAATCCATCAACCTAACAAAGAAAGTAACAACGCGATAGTCCAACGACGCGTGTATTATTAAGTAGAAAGCAAACTGAAGCACCTCGATCTCCGATCTACCGCTCATATTTGAATTATAACAATAATTATCCCTTTACGATGCGTACGGGCAAAGAAAATGAGTAAGAAAAAAAAAACAGGTTAATGAGCAACCAATTTTCCTCTCACCTCATAACCAGTCGGTTTCGGTCCGTCACATGACGGGAGGGAGTGACACTCCCTTTCCATCGTTCGGTCACTCCAAACGCTCGTTTACTAGTGCCCTTTATGGAGCGTTATGGCGTTCAATCTGGCGAGTTTCATCTTGTTTCTCCCACCCCCGTTTGCCGGTGCATTTCCCAGCCGCGCGAGACCCCAACGATTAGCCGAAAAGTCGGTTTGATATCCTCCTTTGGGGAGCGGCCGCCATGGTGATACATTTTCCCGCTTTTCACTTGGTCTTCGTCGTCCCATTTTCCCGCTCCGGACTCCACAATAAATCGTTTTCCCTTTTTCTTCAATTGCACTGTTGTTGTAACGGCGTTCGTCGTCTGTGTGTATGGATCGGATTTTTCTAAAAATACAGCCACCATGCTGGTGGTGGTGCGTAGGTGTGTGCCGCGGGCGACGATAGCCAGAGATTGGAAAAGATGATAGGCCAGTCAGCGAGGGAGGCAGGCAGGCGGATATGACATAAACAAAACATTGGAGTTTTTCTTCTTTTGGCGGAAAAAAAATCGACAAAAAGACAAAAGACAAACACTAGAACCAGTGAGCGTGATCTCTTGGGTGGGGGAAAAGGAGGGGAAGGGGGGGAATGAGAGGTGAATTGAGGAGTGATTGCAGCGCGCGACTTACACGTACGTTTGACGAATCTCTCTCTCACACACACTCTCTTTATCGAAATGCAGCTTGCGGATGAAGTTTTCGGCTGGAGCCAAAAATAGCCTTCCCGGGAGGGAGGGAGGGAGGGGGAGGAAAAGCTTTCACCATTCCCCCCGCACCGGGGGGGACCGCAGATCATCGACACAGATGGCCAGCTCGGAGATCGATCATCATCGATCGTGCTTCCGCCACTCTCAGTCTCCTTCTTCTGCTTCTCTCGCGTCGCGTTGTGTCTATTTTGAGCTCACATCACACGCGCGGCCACCGGATTTCAACTCCGGTCCGGATTTTCAATGGTCAACTCGCGGATTGCATGGTCCCCCTCCCACAACCTTCCACCACCCCGATCCACTGGCATTTTGCCTTCCGCAAACTTTCGCCGGACGCAGCGGCCACCGTTTTTCGGGCACCCTCCCCAGGTGAATGCACTTTTTTGCGAAGCACTTCACCTCGTACACACACGCACACACACACACACACATACACACACTTTTCACACGTTTCCGTGTGTGTCTCTTTTTATGGTGGAAATTTCCTTTGGAATGATTTTCTTCTTATTTTCTTATTTTTTTGTCAATTTCATCCATTTTACTTGAGCAGCATAGAGGAGTAGTGCGCATAATGGCGACGAAACGCGATCGCAAGGAAAGGAGGCAGAGTCCCTTCACCCCCGTAAAGGGGGGGGGGGGGTACTTGTTCGGAAATTTAAATAAATCGATTTCATGCTCTTCACGCGCAGCACCCGCATGACACGCTTTTCTGACGCTTGTCTATTTCATTTATTTTTATTTCGCAAACTTTCCAGCTACCTCGCCACGGCGGTGGTGGTGCCCTGGCCTGGTATGGCCTAGCCTGGCCTGGAACACCTCACCGTGCGGAGCAGTAGTTGGGTTTCTTTTAAATTTTAGTTTTGCATTTCAACTCCCGGGTGCTGCTTGGTTTAAACATGCTGTTGCTGCTACTGCTGCTGCTCTCGTTTGTTTTATCACTATTTACTACCTCGTCAGTCACAACATTATCACTTTTCAACCTCGTTTTTCCCTTGTTGTTGCTGCTGCTGCTGCTGCTCAGGGAAGGAGGGAGTGCGTTGTTCGCATTTTTCACCTCGATCGGTTCCATGGCATGACAGCTCCGAGCTCCGGCAGAGCAGGAAGGGGCGCTGGTGCACACCACATTTGGTTTGCTGAAATGCTTTTGCAGACTTGCATATAATTACTTTTAATTTTTCCACCCCACCAGCACCAGGATCGTTCGTTGGTTGGTTGGTTGGTTGGTTGGTAGGCTGGCATGTCATAATGTCTGACAATTGACACTAGTCCTCATCTCCGTCTGGCGTCTCCGTCGATCGACGCGAGATGATGATGATGGTTGGCAGAGTTTGTTGCTAATTTTTTTTGTCGCCTCTGCGTCAGGATGGCAACAACATCTATGTCACTGCATTCCTGACCGATGTTGTCTTGACGTGTCGACGGGATGCATTCACAAACCGCGGAACGATAACAGCGCCTGGTAACAGCGCGCGACGCTGCAATCAAAACCAAATAGACAGCGTCTCGACGCCGTTGGAAGGAGCGCTCCTTGCAGCAGAGAGAAGAAGGAGTAATAATGCTGACGGATGACAAATTCGGAGAACACGTCGCACCGTCTGAGAGCCTTTTCATCTTCTCCTTCTCCTGTCGAGAATTTTAAATGTTAGCTTTTTGCTTGTCTCTCTGGAACATGCATTTTGCATACAACGATGACGATGACGAGACGAGGAAGTGGCGCTTCCTGGCTGGCTCATCATTTTAAGGCAGCAATCACTCTAACACGATCGCGCACTGACTGACTGACGATCACCCGTCGTGCGCGTCATTACGATCATTAACCGGAGATTAACTCGAAGCCAGCCAAAGGGAGTGGACCGGGGTGTGACCGGGGACATATTTCAATTTATTTATGCTCCCTCCTACCTGTTGATATTCATTCATTGAAATGCTTTATGCTTAATGTGTTCCTTATACTGCTGCTGCTGTTGCTGCTATTGAACAATAGAATGTGCTGCGCTACCACACACCGGTAATCGTTTTTATGATCCACCCCTTCATATGTTGTGCGCCTGCAAGTGGTTGGAAGTTGATTAGTATGCTTGCGAGCTTGCCAACGACAACCATTGCTGATGGTCAGTCGGCATTCGGGATCCCATCCCTCCCAAAAGATGGATACTAATATGCGGGGATGATGATGCCTTCCGTTATCCCCGAGGTCTATGCTAATTATGAATGCTGCTATAAAAATTCCCATAAAACCACCCTCTCTCTCCCCCCTTCCATCCGGGCTTTTCTCTGTCCGCATCGGCACTTTCACTGCTTTGATCGTGAGCGCGCGAGCGAAGATCATTGCGCGAGGATCCTCTTTCCATTCGCAACCGCGACATTTGCCATTTGCGTCATCTACACACACACACACACATGTATGTGCCAGCCTGCAGTGCAGAGAGTGTGCGCGGCGCGTGTTTTGTCTGCCGGTGCGGGTGATTAACGATCGGGGAATCGGGCAGTCAATCAATCAAAGGGATCCGAAGAGAGGAGAAGAGCAAAAGAGGCACGCGATGCCGCTGATTTGCGCGCTTTGTTCAACCAGGGAGCATCCAAAGAAAGAGAGAGAGAGACGCTTCGCATCTTTCCTGATCCTAAATCTCGGACCCGGGGAAACGATGCCGCATTGAAGCACGCCGATCGCCGCGCATCATCATCATCGTCCAGCGGTGATCGCAACAGGTGGATTCGTTGACCTTTCACTTACCAGTTTGGCGGTTTTTTTTTGGGGTGAATCTTCGGCATCTTTGGCTGCTTGGGAAACTGGAAACCGAACTAACTGGTCGACGAGAGTCGAGACGCAGGGGACGTCGATTTGATCGCTCGCTCGGTTTTGATGTTGATGAATGTTTTAATATTAATATGAGACACAAATTAGATGCTTCATGCGATGCTGCGTGTGCTCTCTCGCTCACTCTCTCTCTCTCTCTCTCTCTCTCGTGACCAGTTTTTTTTTAGGAAGGAAGAGGAAAAACGAGAGAAGATAGCGACCTTTCCTCACTTGCTTTCGTGCCGCGTCTTGTGCAAACATTCTCCAACCACTCCAACGTTTGCTGGAGTCCGCCTGCGATGCTAAAGCATGGGAACCATCGTTTTCGATGGTGGCCGGAACGCCCTTTTGACCTCTCGCTCGCGTGCGCGCTCTCACCCCTCTGTTGCAAAAGGTGAACCAAGTGAACCCGGGCCATGTTCTGCCTGGAGCAAGCGGATTGCTTCTTCTTCTTTGGTGCGGAAGATGCGATCACCGGTTTGGTCCGGATTCCCTGGGCGATCTAGCGGTGCCTTACTGCCTCGTGAGATCCATGGAACCGCTCCCAGCAGCCTCGAGACTCCCAACTCCAGCTCCAGATGCGCCACCGTTTTCGCGCTCCATCAGAAGCAGCAGCTGCTACTTTAGCATCTGTATAATTGGGAAAAAGGGCTTTTCCCGGGGCCAAAAGATCGTTTCTTTCGCTCTCTCTCTGTCTCTCTTTCTCTCTCTCTCTCTCTCTCTCTCTCTCTCTCTCTCTCTCTCTATCTATCTCTCTATCTCTCTTCAAAACCTAACTTCAAGATCCATTTGGTGCGATCTTTCGGGGAGGCGTTTACGGTGGATTTTGACGGTGAGTTGATCTGGAATGCAATCAACCTCTTTTCGGACCAGCGCCCTATAGCGGAGTCCAAACCACCACCACGACCACCACCCCTTTTCCGACCTCGTTTGGGGCTTTGTTGGGCCGGAAATTAGGAAATGATTCTTCGCTCCAAGGGGAGCCTCATTCGTTACGCACCGCGCGCAGGGTTTGCGAAATTTTCGGAAAATTGCAAACAGCACACCAGTGGGAAAGGGAGGGGGGGGGGGGGAGCAGGGAAGAGCCACATAATTGAGTTACGCAGATGGTCGCGCCACGCGGCGCTCGAAATGTGTGAACTGGATTTCGGTTCTCGCCCTTCGATGCGTCCGCCAAGGTCCACTTCTCAGTGGCGATCACACACGTCGATCTAGATCGCGATGTGTGTGTGTGTGTGTGTGTGTGTGTGTGTGTGTGTGTGTGTTAAGTGTGCTACATTAAAAAACACAGATAGAAAGAGAGAGAAAGAGAACAAGTGTTAAGCCGTGCTATCGAGGCTGTCCAATTTACATCCGAATTGAATGGACATTCCGACGCCGAAGTTTATTCTTTTTGTCATTTGTCCAAAATGGGGAGGAAAATTGGGCTTTTCCGAGGTGTCTAGTGATGGACAATGGGACATCGCGTGCGCACACGAGTGTTATGTTAATGAATTTTTAGGCCGCGTGGGGGGAGGGGGACCGCACTTTGCATTGAATTGAAGCACCACCACCATTAGTGGGCGCCCGATTCTGGTCTGGACGTCCTTCAGAGGCGCCATTAATAGACCATTGTCGACGTCAAATTTCCGAATTTATTACGTCGCGTCACATCGGGGCAGATTTGTGACAAATTATTTTAAAATGTCCGCCCTTTCCTGCGGTGTTTTGAAACCGTTGATCATGATGATCGGAACATTCTGCATCTCCGGTCCGATTAATTCGTAATTCGATCCGAACCCCAACTCCCTTCGAAGGAGTTATAATTGAAAACAGAAACCTGTTTTAAATATCTCGTACGCAGTAGTCCTGTTGTCCTGTATGTGCGTGTGTGTGTGCATGCATTTGACCTGCACCGGTGGCGTAACCTTGTACCATTTTATTGACTCTCGGCGGCCCTCGGACGCCCTTTGCACCTCGCTTTCTTCTTTCCATGCCCATCCATGGCTGGAACCATAAATCGTAGATGAGGGGGACAGTGAATGGGGGGGTCCATCGAGCGTGTAACTAACAATTAGCCAGCGTTTCCAGGGGCCCCCGGGGGCACTCTTAGGTATGCTGTACTACTTCCCTTTACGCATCCATCATCCCCATAATTAGCAGCGATGCGAACGAGATTCTGGGACTCTTTCTCGGCGGGGCTTTGGTTGTCAGACATCACCCTTATAGATAAGACTCGTGTGCGTGTGTGTGGAGATGTCTTGATCTCCTTGAAGGTAGTGGCTAAGGTATGGTGGCAAAGGCGGGAGGTACACAGACGTCCTTCAGCGTCGTACACGCATGTCTACGCCTCACGCATGTGTGTTGCTGTGGCTCTGTCACCTCCGCTGCGAGTGCACTCACGAAGGCGGGATGCTCCAAAACCTGTTCCGTCGCCGGTGACCTCTCCCTTCCTTCCTCCAGAGACTATGCGTTGGCCATAAATTCGTGAAGAAGCCGGCCGGCAGACGATCAGGTTCAGCGCATGGACTGGACGGGCGCGCGCCTGACCGACCTGACATTAAACTTACATTATACGGCCGGCCCGGCCGCCGCAGAGTTGTTGTCCAGCACCAACGGCGACAGGGAGACATCTAGTTACCGGGGGTCCCAATCAAAAACTCATCGCTATCGCGGTTGACCTCGAAGCTGTTGTTGACAGTACTATATCCCGTATTTTCCACATTGCTGCACTCACTGCTGCTGTCCCTGAAAAAAAAAAAACAGCGCAGAACCTCAATTGGGTATCACCTGCTGGAGCACTGGAGGCGCAATTTTTGGACCAAAAATTTGGACGCAATGCGCAATACTCCGATAACGAATGTACCGGGCTGTCTGTTCTGGTTGTTTCTGGCCGTGTGATAGTTGACGAAACGGACGTACTACTTCATCATCGTCGTCATCGCACGAGATACAACCCGAGAGACCGAGTGCACTTGACACAAGCAGCTAGAACCTCTGTTGGTAATGATGGCCTATCAATTAGTCTCGAAAACAGCAACAACGCCCAGGAACGCCCAACGGACCATGTTTCCTCCAACAATACCACACACGCGGACGACCATCATCATGTTGCGCCCCCCTCCACTGTCCCCCCTTTGGCTCTCGAAGGTGTCTGTCGTCATTTGAAATCTTTCAATTAATTGATAAGCGCTAGCGCCCGGGTGCCTTCTGCACTTTTTTGTCTCGAGACACCTTCCCATCGCGCCGCCTCGGGGTGCGGCTGAGATCAAACGGGATACGTCATGGCCCCTGTAGTGTCACCAACACCAGGTGGCGATATCACCGCCCAGGGTTTGATGTCCACGCCGAAACGCCGTTAAATGACGCTGTTATGTCACTGATAAGAGAGAGAGAGCATACCGCACCGTGCGGTGCCTCCGTATCCTAGAAGAACGGCCCTGGCAGTAGTCGTGCTGATACCTTTTCGCTCGCTGAATCGATCAATCGCTGATCAATCAAATCAAGCGTCTGCTCTTGCATCTTGCCGCACCGCCTCGCGCCGTCTGCCATCGATGACTTCATCGCCGTCGTGTGATGTTCATTTTTTCGCAAAGTTCCGGCAATTGCGAACATACGGGACCTCCCAGGGACCGACCTGGGTGTGATCGATGGTTATCAGCGGGCGCGCCCCTCTCCCCGGACCTTGACATGATTTGTGCTTCATATTTAATGTCGCGCCTGGTTCCGAGGAAAACTCTCGGCCACAGAACACAGTAACGAAGACGGGAGGATGAGGTGACCACCGGTTTGATTATCACATTCAATGGTAGCATGGCGTAAATGACCCAGAACGTCGTCGCCCAGAGGCTAATGAGGTCCCGGAAATGGACGTCCGTCCACGTGCCCCTCGGTGGGTTGTCTGTCGCGGTCCGGGAGTGGAGCACAGAATAATCGAGTAACCTCGGCGGTAATTGGGCAAACGATTGAGCAGGTTTATGCAACTCGCCCGTCATATCAGTGGCTGTGAATCTTAAGTGAATATTCATGTACACACATACACACACTGATATGATCGAATTTGATTTCGATCGCCGAAGACAAGAATCGCGCGCCTCTTGTCCGGCCGTTGCAAGGTCTTCTCGATGGCTCTACGACAACAAGACGCAGTATCTGATTCAGATCTGCATATCTAACTGAGCTCATTCAATGAATCAACCATAAAAATGCCATGAATTCCTCCTGGGTGGGGGGGGAAGTGCAATGTTTACGCCGAGCGTGTCCAGGTTTTTGTATAAAGTGCGTGCCATTTGGTATCACTTTCGCCAAAAAAAAATCCCCCTCAAAAAAGGTCACGACTTGCCAGCGCAATGTGGGAAACATCAGTCGTTGATGTTGTGACATAGATCCCCCCCGAAAAACGGGACAAAAAGGTCCGCGTGGACCTTCTCCTCGTACGTGCGATCATGTCTAAACATCCTATTCGCGGTACCTGAGGTGCGGACCTTACTTTCGCTCAGGCACAGGCGAAGGACGATGGACACCGGAATGGTACCGAAATGGCGAAGAGCAAAACCTCGTCCCCCCCCTCCCGGGCCTTAGATAACAAGCACTGATGGTGGGCAAGAAGCCCACTCCAACCGTCTGCCAAATTGGCGTCGCCATTTGCTCCGCCATTGTGCCGCCTATTGCGCACTGAGGCCACATTACATCACCTCAGCTCCTCCAAGAAGCGCCAGGAACAGGTGTGGGAACACAGTGCTCCTCCTCAACCTCCTTCTCCTCCTGCTTCTCCTCAGTTTAGTTAGTCAGAGAGAGAAAGAGAGAGAGAGAGAGTCGCAATCAGATCACCTGATTGCCATGGTGTTCAGCTGAGAGTGAGAGCGAGACATGTCACTGTCCCAACTTCCTCGACGATTTCGCGGCTGTCACTCCAAACCACCGCGTGGGTCATGAGTCCATTCTCGACACCGAGCAACATGGCGCATCTTCTTGCGGTACCCTCCCCGGGGTTGGATCGCACACCGCGAACCGATCGAACCACTCTAATCCTCCAAGTCCAAGTCCTAGTCACTACTACAAAGTGACAGACAGAGTCGACAGAGTCACGTTTTGTACCTCGGAGAGGTGCGGTTGCGGTGTTCTCGCGTTGCTCCAAATGCTGGCACACAACACCACCACCACCATTGGGGTTGCTCCTTTGCCTTCTTCTTCGCCAACAGCAAAGCGATTATTATGTCGCAATGTTTTTTTTCTCTCTCTTCTCGCTGTTGTTGCTGGTGTTGCTGTCCCGGACCAGAAATTATCCTCTCCCTTTGGGCTGGGTGAAAGTACCTCGCTCGTGGTGCCGCCGGCCATGGTGGTCCCTCTCCGTCGGAATGTTACGAAATATTGGCCAAGCCAATCGATCGGCTGAAGGAACGGAAGGGAAGGGAGGGAGGGTGCGTTAGATGGTTACGTGTCGTGGTCACGCCGACGACGCCATGGCTGCACGGGCCAACCTGCGGGGCCAACCTGGTGGAAACTATGTCAGCAGAACTAGACCCACAAGACAACATTCTCCGAGCGAGCGAGCGAGCGAGCGTGCGATCGAGGGAATGAATCGCTTTCGTTCAAAGAGGTGTCGCGCGCTTCAAGGCGTCAGCGCAGCGCAGACTCCAAGACCTGAAGATGGTCTCTATAACTCGAACGCTGGTCCAGGGGACCCGGAAGGCGGGGTAGGAGTTGTGTACCTCGATAATTGGTCCCTCCAAACACAGGCGCACAGCACTAGCCGCAAGACTGGTCAAGTGCTCGCTAGAACAACACTGGCGTTGATGCGTTGCCTCATCCAGACGGTATCCAGAACCTACGCTTTGCAGGCAGACAGTCGTATACCGGCTAGAGAAGCATTCTTCCAAGCCTCGCTGACTCCACGGTCTTAGTGTGTGTGTGTGTGTGTTTGCACTGTGCACTGAAGCCCATCAAGTTCTTCGATCCAGCGGCCGCTGCTCAACGGAATGTTCGGAACTCCTCCTTCGGACAAGAAATCGAGTAAAAAAAGCCTTTTAATCAACCACGGCTGGGTTAGCGTGGCGGAACCTAGACCAGGGAAGGCCCGAGGAATGGCCCCTTGGTGGAAACGCTTTTCTAATTGGTACCTTCGGGAAAAACCGTTTGCCTTGCGGCCGTCGTCCGTCCGTTCGTTCGCCGGCCGGCCATTGCATGGTTCCGTGGTGGGATTGATCGCCGAAACGTCTTAATATTTGCTCACACCAACCGACCGAGGCTGAGGCCAACAAACCTGGTGTGCTGTAACCCGCCTTTCCTTCCGCCAGTTCCCTTTCCTCACTCTCACTAGGGAGTGGCTGGTTTCGGCCGACTTGGCCGAACGATTCATCCTGGGTGCGCGCGCGAGCAGCTCACTCGCTATGCTAACGATCTTCGACGAACCGAGCCGAGGGTACAGCCCAGTGTCTGGCTGAGGTCAGAGAGAGAGAGAGAGAGAGAGAGAGAGAGAGAGAGAGAGAGAGAGAGAGAGAGAGAGAGAGAGAACCTCGGGAGCGATGTAGAAGACGAGCTTAATGGGTAATAACAGCAATTAGAAGTTATCTCCAAAGCCTATAACACGCAGATTGACCCGCTTCGCTGGAGCAGGTCCGTTCTAGTCGTTCCTTCTTCTTCTTCTTCTTTGTCGTGGTTCCGCCGACTCCTCGGTTCTCTCGTTGGTGCCGCGGTGCTTTGGTGGTTTACTGAGCCATGAAAAGAGAGTCGGAAGGAGTGCCCGGAATCTATACAGACTGCCTGCTGGTCGATCCTGCGTATCGCCTACATAAAAAGGGAATTAACACCTCCACCACAAAGTCTCCACCTCGTCTTTAATGCGTCCAGTGTAATGACTTCCCTCCCCAAACCCCTTTCGGATGATTAATTTCATTTGTACAAAACTCCGCAAAGAGGCATCAAGAGGCAAATGCAATGTTTATGCAACCGATAAACGGTTGCCACATAAAATGTGTGGTCGGTTTGCGTTATCGCGATCCCGCGATTGCCTAATAGTTAGGTGCGAGGCTCTCGCGGGTGTTCAATATTGCCCCCCGGGGGTCGATGTTGCAGTTTTCGCGCACGTGCTCCCGTGGTCCCCGAGGAGAGGTGAGGCTTATCAGCATCGGTCGTTTGCAGAACGAAATGGTTGCTACTGATTAGCGCGCACCAATCGAGCGGAGGCGTTTGGAGGTCTCCGAGTACGCGCGAATAATTCGATGATGATGGTGATGACGATGATGATGGCCGTGGTGGTTCGCGCAGGTTAATTAGGTGCGCCCTAGTGCGCATGGTTGTGACCGCGCTGTGGTCCACGATCCGCGATAAGTGTTGCCGGGATAGGCTAAGGACTAAAGTCACTAAGGCGCTTTGCGTTGCCAACGTTTAACACTGCTCTTAATCCACCACATCTCATCCGCTGGCTTCAAATGTCTCTCACGAGAGCCTTTCCAGATGCATTATTCATCATTCATCGCGCATATGCACCCAGATTCCTGAGTCTACACATCGGAAGGCCCAAGATTCCCAGGAAGTTGAAGCCTCGAGCTACAGAATCGACACGATCAACTATCGCTTTCTGTTGTTGCTGGCGTCTTATGTGTGTGTGTGCTGGTACTGGTGCAACAATGTTGCAACTCGAGTGTTGCTGCTCGACGAGTGCATTTCACCCAAATATCTTGAGCCGCATGCCAATGCCACAATGGCAATGGCGGTTCGTTGCTGGTGCTGAAGGCGGAAAGTGAAGTCTCCTCTTACCACCGTGTGGCCTTCTCCTTTCATTCCTCTCTCTCTCTCTCTCTCTCTCTCTTTTCCTCTCTTTCTCTTTCTTTATCCTCCTCTTACTTTCTCCTACGCGCGCGGTATGCTGGTTTTTGCGGAGGAGATAACCTTAGCCAAGCAAGCGACCAACCCTCTGTGATGATGGTGGCCCCGAGTCGGTCGGTCGGTCCCAGGTCTGTAAACGGAATGAACTGAAAACATGGAGCCACTTGAGCAGCCCACATTGTGTGTGTGTGTGTGTGTGTGTGTGTGTGTGTCTGTATTTGGCATTCAAGCGGCACGGGGTGACCTCAGCCATTTCCCGCTGGCCGCGGTTTTAGTAGCGAAAAAGAGAGAAAAATGGTGGCTACAACCCCATCCCTGCTCTACTACCGACGATGCAAAACACACCAAAAAAAAACGGAAATATCCGGTGAAATGTTTTGACGTGATAGGTGTGTAAGTGTTCATGTGTGTGTCTATGGTAGTTCACCTGAAACGATAGAAAGTACTTTCGTTTACTTTCGCAACGAAATGGCGCGATGAAGCGCGACTGATGGTGACCCCTCGGATCTAGGTGTGCGCGTTAGATCTAGAGCAGAGCCAGAGGCAAAGGCAAAGCGCTTCCCAAAAGGCTGCAAAGGCAAACAATCAGGGACAAAGAATGGCTGTTTGATCCGCACCGAGTACCGCTCCGGTCTCTCGAAGATGAAGATATCGCAGCGAACGAGAGCCTTTGATTTGATGTCCTCTTTTGTCGAGTCGCGATCGGCTTAGACTACATTAGGAGGTGCTCTGATTGCCTCGAAGCTCGAAGGCCATCGAAGCGATCTTGGTTCATTAGCAACATAAGCCGGTATTTACGCAATCGCCTTTTTTGGGGGAAATTCGAGGTGGACCAAGCGCACGAGCTGGAATCTGGAGACTTATATTGTTCCTAAGCCCTCGCTAAGACGTCTCCCAGGGCATGTCTTCGATAAGATCCTCTCTGGCACACCTTAGAAGAAGAGAGCACACAGCACACAAGCGAAAGACGTATGCGATCGTCGACCACGATCGCCGTGATGATGCACCACCTCCAATGGGGGTAACAGCAGCATAAGCAGAGATGGTCCCGGTGCTGGAAGAATGTTGCCGCGTTAATTTATGTTGAGCATTTTTCTTCGGCCTTCAGCGGCAGCGACCTCCCGTTGTGAGGATTCCCGACCGGCAGAACCTGGTTGCCCTCCACACCTGGCTGCCCGCTGCCCAAGTCAGGATCAGGCTGATTGCAGAGCCGAGACCGAGGTGTTATCATAATTATGAGCGACCAGTCATGCCAGTGTGCGGCCAGCGTGAAGAATGCTGCACTCAAAATGAGCTGCTAATTGTTCGGAGCTGTCCATGTGCCGTGCCGTGCCGTGGTGAACCAGTTTTTGGCCACGAAATTCGGTAGGCTCGGGAAGCTCCCAAAGCGAAGCTCGATCCCGAATTGTTACATATTATGTTACCCCCACGATCGGAAAGAAAAAAATCCGTCCGGCCAAATTCCGGTTCTCTCAATGCAGTAGAGGGTTCGTTTTTTTTTTTAGAGGAAGAAGAAGAGACCCCAAGAGGACCCCCTGGGCCGGCGGACCCCCCGTCCCGGGACGGGCGAATATTTATTTATTCAAATCAAGAATCGATGCTCCTGCGCGCAGGGTCCGCACCTGTTCCAGCTTCCGCCGGAGACCACGCAAAGGAGGCCGCTTGGAGGCCGTGCCGTGGCCTCGCCTAGGGCCAGGAATCTGGCCTCGCGCGTCCGGTCCCCGGGGGCAGCGATTATCATATCGCTTTTTGTTCCCTCCTCCGGCCGGCGGCGATCAGCTCCGCGGTGTCTAGGCAGATGCCAGTGCCATCATTAGTGATATCATCGGGTGTGTCGGGATGATACAGCGTGGAACCGGTTCTTGGCAATCCAAGTGGCCGGCAACGGGGGTACAAGATCATCCTCTCAGGTTCAGGTCCCACTTCTTCTTCAGGTCGATTCAGGAATGCAGTCACTGAGGGCTGCTGTGCCCCCGGCTGGTGATGTTGCAGAGACCATGCCATTTGCCAACCTGTTCGCCCGGGTGGTAGGGGGGTGCTGCATGCTACAGCACCCATCTCGATGTTCGCTAGATAACATACTTCACACCAGGTGTACCCAGGGGGTGGGGTGATCTAGGGAAATTTGATCGATACCCGATGGAGTCGTGTTTCACGATTTTGGACTCTCCGCCGTGGCGTGGCGTGGCGTGTCGTGGCGTATCGATCCGGACTCGCTTTGATTGCAAATTCGGACAAGGCATCGATGCCGTTCCGAGAACACGGGAACCGTGCACCGCCGGCATTCAATCCCGTTCTTCAGCCGTTCCGCTCGATTACTTGGCTTTAGGGAGCCATTTGATCTATCGACCTACACACATCGGGGCTTATACCCCCGATGGTGGCGTGGTGCTGCCGTTTGAAAGGTTCTCGAAGGGTTTATGGGCGATTAATTCTCACCAGGCAGCCAATAGGTCGTTTTTTTCAGCGGTGGGGATGAAAATCCGAAGAGGGTGTATCACTTTCAGCTTAACCACACGCTTAGCCCTAGACCTAGGAAAGTGGAACTTGGCGAAGAGGGTTTAGCGGTACTCTCTAGGTCCGGGACCAGACACTTCCTCTATGAACACGCGCGAGCTACGAAGAGAGTCAATCGAGTCAAGGGGTACAATCTGTCACCCTAGAGAGAGAGAGAGACCGTCTTGTACTTCAACTGATCAGCTTTAGCAAGAACTTGGAAGAGACTGATCCAAGTCTCCCGAGGAGTCTTGAGAAATGGGCGCATATTTCCGTTATGTGTCATCGAGCAGAAGGGTGTAGCGCGTTGTAACAACAACGCAGACACACGACACAGGCGTCTACCTACACCCAGGACACCTACTGACACCCGAGTGTTTCGTCACTTTTATAATTGTTCCGCCTTAGATCGGTGCAGACGGCGACGGCGACGGCGAACCTTGAATCGGAGGCGTCGTCGTCGTCGTCGTCGTCGACGTTGATCCGAGCACGAAGTAAGGCGAGAAGCTGTAAACGATACCCGAGGGAGGGACCACTCCACCAGGAAAGTGATCGCCGTGCGGCTCGCTTCGCGCGTACACGGCAATTTACGTTCTTAACGCATAATTACGTCCCTCGATCGCACACCACTCCTCCCGGAGAGGCCAGCGATGATCCATCTGGCGGCGGTGCAGATCACGCCGTCGTCACACTTTCTCTCCCGTGATCCCGTGATCCCGCGAGCGGATTGCGGATGTGCAGAGAGAGAGACAGAGTGCACTACGATGATGATGATGACAAAACTCTGTCTCTCTCTCCCTTTCGTGCTCTCTACCCTCTAGGGCGACCGCAGTCCCCAGTCCTAAATACCAAACCAGGAGACTCTAGGTGGCGATAAATGCCACGACGGTGAATGTTGGCATCCGCTCTCATCCAACTCCCCCGAGGGCGAAAAGGGAGGATTGCAGCATCCCTTGTCGAAGCAGAAGAAGACACACGTACGTCGTGGTGCCGTGCAGCTAATGGATTTTATTAGAGGCGAGCGGCTCACCGGGAGTCCTGCCCCGGTGATGACGTCCATGCAAATACCTGTTTCGTGCCGGATTGACTAACGGCGATGCGATGCGCGCTCCGCGTTGACTCCCGGATCGGTCGTCCGTTCGTTACGGGTTACGCTAGACTTTGCGTCGTCGAGCGTCGCGAGTCGAGCCAAATGCCGAGGATCATCATCATCATCGTGGGAAGCAGGCAGGTTGGTTGGTTGGTTGGTTGACCTTCATTTCGGTACGGGACTCCTCAGGGGTTATGCCACATACCGATTGACACTATATGGGGGCCTAATGGATTATGGTCTGGCCGAGGAGCCCGTTGCCGCGGAGAAAGGGCAAAGCGAAGATGCGCAGACCTGGTCTCTTCCTGGGAACTGGCTTCCTGGGAACATGACCATGACTCATGAGAGACAGAGAGAGAGAGAGAGCGCCCTTTACGTCTGTAACAGCACGAGCACGAGCTTGAGCTTTGATCCTTCTGCTCCTTCTGCTCCTTCTCCTTCTTCTGCCAAATGATCAGCTCGCTAAATGATTCAATTAATCGAATCAGTGTTCGAGGCTCGTCTCTTCTGCCCTTAATCCGCGATCATCATTTCGAAGTCAATTGATTACAGTGACCTTACCGCACCACCAACCGGCCACCAGCACTCTGTCCTGCGTACGCTCGGCTATACAGCCCGGTAAAGATCGTGCAGATTTTGCAGAAGTCACTCCACCTCCTCCTCATAATGAGAGTCCCCTCGTTCGATCACCAGCCATTAATCATTTGCAAAACAGACACCACACACACACAGACACAGAGTTTTCTGCAAGATTTGCAGACCCCGTAAGGGGGTTCGCGATCCGCTCCGACCATAAATCAACTCAGCTCATCATATCTGCTCAGGCAATGACCACTAACCAGCTGCTGCTGCTGTTGCTGCTGTAGCTGGTGCCTCCTACCGTCCGCGATGCTTACCAGCAAATTAACATTTCGCTCTCCTGCCTGAGCTTAACCGGATAGCTAATTGGCCGATATTAGGACCGGAGACACAGTGGCGCTGGTCGTCGCTCGACCTATCATAAATGGGCTGGCTGGCGAGCCAGGCAAGGTGCAGCTAATTGGAGAACTAGGGCCCGGGCTCGCAGGCACTCTGGCCGGACACCGCGTCTCTTGTGCGACATTGGCAACATTGGCGGTGCATTATGGATTATGCACGTCGTCTCCGGTAACCTTTTTCCTGCGTTGCCCTTTCTCTGGAGGCCGCGACCGAGCTCTGGATGTAGATGCAGCAAGTCAGATGTGATGCCTGTGTGTGTGTGTGTGTGTGTGTGTGTCTGTGTGTAAAGAGCACATAGTCAGCATAGGTTACGATAGTTTATGGCTCATCTCACCCCATCATCACCGGAGAGCATCGCAAAATGTCAAACGTTTTAACGAATTCGAATATTTTTGCAACATTTCGCGAGACTTCCCGCACACGCTTCCTCCCTGCAACCGGATCTCATTTGTTTTGGGCTTATCTCGGGAAGTGACCGGTAACGCGGTGTTCGCACGCCGGTGTTTATAATGTGACACAGGTCCCCCCCGACGAGAATGATCTGCGGACGGACATTAACGGGCCGAGTCTAGACGGGTTGACACATTTTTTGCACATAAAAGTGACATGCATATTCAAACCTGCAGCACGCCCTGAGCCACACACATACAGGGAGTTGATGAGGACGTTGAGACATCGTGCATTGTGCGAGTCTTGATTAGAGAGGAACCAAAACTGATGTTAAGTGAACGACGATTACTGCACCAAACGGGCGCTTCGCATTCGGTGATCTATCGATCGCGACCACAATCTAGATCACAATCGTTGGCGTCGGGACACTCCGGGACGCTAGACCAGCGAGAAGAGCATTTTGTCAGACGACACCTTCACCGGTGACGGTGACACACCATCGATCGATCTTTGCATGCGCTTGCATAAATTATCTGCGGCGTGGTGGCGTGGTGTATGGTCTGGCTGGCTGGAGCAGGCGGTGCGGGCGGGTGGACAACATTTTGTCTACGCCCCCGCCCCTGCCGCCTGCCCCACAAACCAGGAACTGGTTGAACTTTGCGGTTGCAGAGCAGCGAAAGAGAGAGAGATCGCGAGCAGCACCTAAGCGCCCAAGACTCGCGCTGTTGCTAGTTACGTGGCGCGCCAGATTCGCGATGCCAGATTCTTCTGGCTTGCCTTCACCCGGGAAGGCATCTAGGCATTTCGGTTGTTGCTTTTTTTTTTTTGCTCTGACTGCCGGAAACCTCTCAAACATCGATCGATTGGTGGTGGATCATGTGTTTTTTTTTTCGTTCCCAAAACTGTTTGCCGAAATGTCAAATGCAAATTTCGGGAGTTGCCCAGACCTAAGTCTGTGTATGTGTGTGTGTGCGTGAAAGTATAGTGTGCAGGAGAGGTCCCAGACCATTGGGTCTGGGAGTTCAAGGGAATCGAAACCCCCCGGAGACCCCGTCGGTGTGCCGTCTATGCACGCAATTTGTATGCAGCCAGCGAAGAGTTGAAGGCTGGCGAGCCAAGCCAGGCCAGATGGTGTGTGTGTGTGTGGTCACACATAGGGAGTAGACGAAACCTGGAAGTAGGTCCTCAAGGGTACTTCCGTGGTCGGGGGGCGGAGAAAAAACAATAAAAATGAAAAGGTTGCAGACTGGGCTGCCAACACTCGTTCGCTCATGTGCCAACGCTTCAAGCCACTTCCGTTGAAACCACCACCTCCATCACCACCACCACCCCCCTGCTGAAGTGGAGGACAACATTGTAGATCATTGTAGAGTGTGGAGCGGAGTGAGAGTTGGATGAATTAGGTTATGGTTAGGCACGGAAAGGCACTTCCAAATCGAGGTCTAATTGGAGTTTCAAGGAGAGAGAGAGAGGGAGAGAGACCCACGGGAACATGGGAAGAAGCTCCACCGGTATTGCACCTCCGAAGCCCAGAAAGAAGAAGCAAAAAAAGTCAGGAAGAAACGTTCACCAGAGAGGACGGAATCCAGAGAGGTTTGGTTGAGGTTTTTTTTTTGGAATTAAAATTGCAAATCTCGAATGCCAGATCAGATCCGATTAGATCCGATCCCCGAGATATCAGACCATCACCACCACCATCCATCCATCCCCTGGTAGCTGGCATGGTGATTGCCCTCGTGATCGCTATCTGTGTGCCATTTGCTTTGCTTCCATTCCTCCTTTTCCTTTTGCTGGCTGGCTGGAATTAGCCAAAGAGAAGAGTCTGTTCTAGTCTGTTCCAGGGATTCTCATTGGAAAACAATAGCCAAACCGAAGGCTAGGTGCTTGATCATTTTTAGGCACTAGAGAGAGAGAGAGAGAGACAAGTGGTGTGTGCACCCGTGTCATCGAGAGTACGATCACGTCCCTGCTGGTGCATGTTGCATATACTCGGTATAGGTCTGCGTGACGTCCTCCCCGATGACGATGGTTCTCACGCTCAGCGGGAACGAAACGAATTGCACTTAACCTCAAACTTTGGCGCGGAACGGTGATGATGATGATGATGTCGGTCGGAGTGTCGGAGTGTCGGAGCGGTTCACATAGCGTGTGCTCTCGAAGGGTTGAACGGTTGGAGAAAGGACTTTCCGTGCATCGTCCCATCGGTTGGCGAGACGACGGTCCCTTGACCTCCTCCCACCCCTGTTCGTGTATGACGTTGCGTTGCTCCCGTGCAATTGGATTTATGAATGAATATTCATTGCTCGTGCACACGGTGTGAGTGTCTCATCTGCGTGCTTTCCCTTCCTTTTCTGTTTGATGCTGCTCTTTGAAGTATCTCCGCAAAGGAGGGCGTCGCCAGAAGACTGTCCTCGAGATGAGATACTAGCAAGATACAGTTTTCAGCTGCATCGATCGATCGATTAATCGAAACGCGGAAGGAAGTTGCAGCGACCCTTCATACGCACCAGACACACGTTTGTGTGACGCCCAGCGATGACGCCAATCTGTAGCGATGCGCTAATGCTATGCAAATGGCCTACTACTTCTTCTTTTTCGTCGTTTCGTTCCTTCGAGATTCCTTTTCTTTTAGTTTACCAAACGGTACTACTGCTCTTCGCATCATCGCACATGATCGATGACGGCTTTAGGTGTATACACACATACTCGCACACACTCCGAGACAGGTGTAATGCAGGTAACGGAGATCTAGGAACCTACGTCTGGCGTCTATGGCAACCGTACGGGCGTACCCGGCGTGCATTCACAACACCTCAACATAGTCGCCGTCGCCACCGGCGCATAATTAGCCCGGGGCCCGAGGAGGACGACACGGTCTGGAATGGCGTCGCATACCCTCAGGAATTCAGGATGGGATTTTATGGGAATTTGATAGCCCGCTCGGGGGTGTGCATTCGTGATTAGACTACCCCCGTCCCCTCAGCTTTCCACTCAACCATACCCAGAGCCAGACATGACGATGACCGTGATTGCAAATGCCTTCGCACCGACGAATCCGCTTACCGGTTCTAGGCCGGGGAGCGTTCTTCACACAAAAAAATGGCGCGCACTAAATAAGTCTCAGGCATCTAGAGACGTGGGAAAGTGCATTAGTGGCCGTGGGCCCCGGGTGTTGTGCGTGAGAACAGAAATCCAAAAAAAACGCTCCCGAAACGTGACACACAAGTAGCCGTCTGTGATTGGTCAGTTACGTTGACGACGATGATGATGACGACTGTCAGGTACCGATGATAACGGGGTTTTTTGTCATTTTCGGGGTGACAGAACTGTCAGTGCCAGGTGGTGCAGTGAAGCGAAAGCGCGCGGTCTCGATCCGTGGTGGTATCATGTCTAACCCATTAGAGTGGTGCGCGCACCACTGGTGGTGGTCGCTCCGCGTGATCTGAATCTATTTTAATTAGTCCAACCCCGGCACCCGGAAGAGGGCCCCGAGCAGAGGGCTGAGAACGATAAAATCAAACAACAACAAAAAAAAGCCCCGGGCGTGCGCACGGCATTCTTCTGCTTCATTCTTCACTTTCGGGCGATTGTAGCAGTTGTTAATCATATTTCCTTCGCTTCGTTTTCCCTCCCTCCCCCTCCCGTTGGCGGCCAACCACCGGAGGAAGAGGAGGTGGGAAAAGTCAAACAAGCTTGAAACGACGAAGAAGGGTTACTCCTCCGGAAAAGCGTCTCTAGTGGAAGAGGGTGGCGGGGGGCGACAAGGTGAACAAATTTTCCGCTCCAGATTCAGGTCGACCGAGAGAGAAAGAGAGAGCGAGAGGGAGAGACAGCATCAAGGCCAAAGGCCGTACCAAAAGATGAGCAGTTGTTGCCATAAAGTCCAAGAGAGAGAGCTTCATTGTGTGTTTTCCCTTCCCGATCGCAGGTGCCTTTTCCGTTTATTTGCTTTTTTTCTCCTTTTCTCTCTCTCTCTCTCTCTCTCTCTCTCTCTCTCTGAAAACCCTAATTTGCTGCACCCTTTTTCCCGCTCCGATTTCTATTTATTTACGCCTTTTCTCACCTCCACAACTCCATCTTACTCATCGTTTTTTTTTTTGTTTTTTTTTGCTGTCGTTGCAGGTATGTAAACCCCGTTCTCCTGGAGAACGCCAGGCGGCGCATTACCTTCGCTATTATCTGGGAACCAGAGCAAAGTGCAGCACCACCACCAGCAGCAGCAACAACAGACGCTTCGCAGAAGCAGAAGAAAGTAAGCGGTTTTTTTGGGGTGCTTATTAGCTGGCCATAAACTGTGGCGAGCGATCTCGCCGCGCAGGGGGCGATCAGCTGCCCCGATGCTTCGGTTGACGTCGGATGCGCGTAATTAATGCCGCGGAAATCGTTTGAACGGCGCACGCCATCCGGTGGACCGAAAAAAAATTGACAAAAAAAAAACCAACCACTGAAATCAGTGCCATCAGTGGTGTGTGTGTGTGTGTGTGTTCCGCTTCTCACTGATGAGATTTAGACGACAAACTGTGGACATAATACGCGGTGGAGCGCAGTCAACAGCCATCGTCATCGCCACCGTTCTGTGTGGTGCAATTTCGTAATTCAATTATTGCGCCGCTGTTGTCATCCTCGGAGTGCCCTGTTCCCCATTTTTCTGGCGAGTGGCGAAGGCAGCATGCAGAGAAGCCCATGGTGGCGCCTTTACATGAGCTCGTCGTTGGGCTTCTTCTTCTTCAGTAGCAACAGCAGCAGAAGCAGAAGCAGCACCCGGTGTTCGCGAATGTCGCGCGGACGCGCGCCCGAAGCTCGTTACATAATCGAATTACAAAGCCCCCCCCCCCCCCGCAATGTGTGTGTTTGTGTGTGTGCGTGTGTCTGTGCTCCTCACGAACTGCTTTTCGGTGGCACCGCAGATCGGTCCAGATGGCGTCCTCGTTTGCGGTGGCGGTTCCGATTGCGGAACCGATTTCACACGATTTCACACGCGGCGAGAACACGACGACGCCGGTGCTCCGCGGGAAAATTGCACCGCACTAAAGATGATGATCAAAACCATCAACCAGATGATGATGATGATGATGATGATGATGATCATGGTGGCCGCGAAAGAGTGGTTGCGAATTTTCATCTGGCTTATTTGGGGATTTTTTTTCCTGTTATTTTTATTTTTTACTTCGTTTTTGTTGTCTTTTGATTCGCTGGTTTGCGTCGCCTCCTTCTCGCGGTGGCCGTTTCCCGTGTCGTGCGATAGATCTGAGATCGAGCCACTGGTGAATGACTGACTTGACGAACGTGTTTCTCACGCGCGCGCGCACACACAACGAAGCATGATGAATGATCATCTAAGCTTTCGTCACGTTTTTGTTCGCGGAACTTCGCAAAAACTAAAACGCAACCAGCAAAACCAACGAACTCCGCGGTGTCATTCGAGGGTGTGTGGTGACGTCGTCGGTTCGGTGCAGAAGCATCGAGATACACCGCGAGCATTGAATTTCTTGCTTTTTTTAAAAAAGAAAAGCAAAAAACCCAAAAAAAACCATCATTCCATCTGGTACTGTTTTTTTTTTGTGTGTGCGCGATCGTGTCGTATTGTTCGAGATTGATCGCGTTGATTGGCGCCACGAATCGGCGCAGCGCGAGTTTAATGATGGAATGATGGAAGAGGTAGGGGAGGAAGGGAGGACACACACAGAGGCGGGAGGGCTCCCCGGCTTGTCATGGTTTTACCATGCAAATTGTCGCAATTCTGGAGCACGAAATGCTCGTCGTCGGTACATTGTGACTTCAATGCGCGCGAAACCGTCGGGTTCGTCGCTTAAGGTTCGATCGTTGAACTCTTTCGTTTCTGTCAACCGCCCGGAGGTTTTTTGGGGGGAATGAATCGATTTCGATGCGGTTTTTGCTGCCCGTTTCCTCTCTAGGATCGAAGGAAAGAGTAGAGTTCAATGATCCTGAATCAATTTGTAATGAACGAGCGGTAGAGAGCGAAGAAGAGAGAGAAAGAGAGAGGGAGAGAGAAACTACAACAAAAATGGACACACGTTGAAGATGACACTAGGCATGACAACAGCAACAACAAAAAAGCGAGAGGAAAAAAAAGCTGCCTCAACACAACATCCAGCAAAGTGTCCAAATCCGGACACACACACCACTACCACCACCTGCCCCTTTCCTCCTCTCTCTCCGCCAGGGCATCGATGCTGAAACACGACGATGAACCGCTAGATGAGCAACAGACCGCGCGCTTCTCACTACCGTAGCAACGGGGGCGATATGGTGGGGAGGAAGGTGGTGGTTATTGGACTATTATCTAACCCTCTCAAGTTCGTCATTCATCGTTTCTCGTTCGCTGCCTCACGTTCGTCTCGCGATCGCTAAGGGAATGAAGAAGGGCAAAGGAAGATGAGCGCCGATGAGGAGAAAACCGAAAATCTCCGAAAACTCCGACCAGAACCAACCCGACCTCCTCATAGTTTGCTACATTTCCACTTTACTCGTGCACTACCCGGCCCGTTGGCCTCCCAATTTCTTGTTGTTGTTTTTTTTCGTTTTCTTTCGCTCTACTCCTCGTATGCGGCAGGGGCGTGTGTGTGTATGTGTGTGTGTGCGAGGGAGCGCATTTTTTCCTTCATTCGCCAGAGAACTAGAGAGGTTCATTCACCTGTTTTCCCATCTTATAGCTCCACCTCTACTCGCGAGTCGCTTTGGAAGTTTTTTTTTTTTCTATTTCATTTTCCCTCCAATTCGATGATGCTGCTGCTGCTGCTGGCGATGGTGATGATGATGATGATGATGATGATGATGATGATGGTTAGTGAGGGAAGGCTTTTCCTTCTCCTCGACCAGCATGACTGCTGCCGCTGCTGCTGCTGTTGCATGTTTTCTGCCGTCCGAATTTACTTGATTTTCGAAATTTCAGCTCCATTTACGGGATTCTCGCCAGATCGTGATTCGTGGTGTGAGGTGCGTGGCCCCTCCGCTTCATTTCGTGGAATGTTTGGCCGCGAATCGGCCGCTGGTACGAAGTGGAAGATGCTGGACGAAATTCTCTCTGTTTGTCTCTCTCTCTCTCTGTTATACTTCCATGCACGCACTCCAAAGGTTTTGGTTTGCATTTTTTTTGTTTTTATTTTGTTGTTACTCCTGACCCTTCCCCCCCTGTGTACTGGAGGTTACGAAACGCGTTGACCGTTTTCCGGAACCGGACAGTCCGTTGTCGTCATCGTCGTCGTCGGAGTGAAAGGAGATTGATTCTCTCTCTCAAGGCAGGTTTTGCCAATTTTTGGCCGGCTTTGACCTCATCCCGCGGTATGCTGCGGCGAGTACAAGCATAACAGCAGCATAGCAAGCGATGAAGCGTGATCATTCGTACGAGATGGCTGCGTGCGTGTATGGGTGTGCGTTGCGTTGCGTTCGTTGGTGTTTGTTGGCGTGGTGCTGTCCTACTCGCACCTTCACCGTTCTCTCGTTTCTTTATTATCGCTTCTTCTCCCTCACGCATGGCCGGTCTCTCCCTTCCTCTCTCTCTCTTTCCTTTGCTACGACGTACCGTGGATAGCGCGGAGGCTTTCATTTGATTCGCATCAGAGGAGGCTTGGCCGGTTTGGAGAAAGGCTTCCGAGAGAGTCCGAGAGTTGGAGCGATTGAAATCAAACAGTTTTCCTTCCTTCTTTCCATCTTTCTCCACACACACACACACACACGCACGGACACGCACAAACCCGCACAGCCAGCAACGGAATTTGGGAATGTTTTTCGGTTCTTTTTATTTTGTTTCTTTAATTTTACTTCTCCCTCGAGAAAAGGAGAAAGGCTGTAAAAAGAAAAGCCGCAAGTATAACAGGGAGAGAGCGAAAGAGAGAGAGGGAGAGAGAGTGCGCGAGGAACAACGGGTATCTGCAGCGATGGCCGCGCGGCGCTTTCGCCAAAAAGCTTTAGCTCGATCGATTCTGATGATGATCTTTTGACCACCGCCATCCTGATATTCTGCTAATGGCATCTCGACACGACCGACCACCCCTCCCTCCCTCCCATATGCTGAACACACTTATGCTAACAATGTTGTATTGCGACGACAACATCGACGACGGCGACGACGACGAAGATCGGTTGGGAATGTAAATAGACAGCAGAGAACGGTGCCGGTGCCGAGGCCAATCCGCCAAACCCGGTTTAGCCGGTTTACCATGGCTGATGTCGGTGTCTCCGGCGCACAAAACGGGCGCTAACCAGCCTTCTGACTCGGTCTGCCCGCGGTGATGCCCGGGTTCAATGCTTCATTTATTGACCAAAAGCCGGCCACCGGTTCGAGCGCTCCGTGGTTCGTGATTTTCGGTGTTCTGGGCTCGGCTTAGGGCACGGAGCAGCGCGCGGTGCGGACGAGAACAAATTAACGGTGATGGCATATGTTCTGTTCCCGCACTTTGCTAGCTGGACGGCCGAGGGTTTTATGGTCAGCACACACACGGACACACGGACACGGACACATATTTCATGGTCCAGACCCCGAGACGAAAAAGCATAACGCCACATGACATTTCGAATTACAGCTGCCGGTTCGAAACGATCTTGATTTGACGATCGACGACGGCCGCTCCCCTGATTCCGGACACTGATTCCGGACCCGGGACTCCGGACTCGTCGTGACGAACGGCGCCCCATATTAGTGAGCGAAACAATGTAAATCATCGTTCTGCGGTCGATTGCATCGATCGGGCTCGGAGAAATGGTTCACACCGTCCGTCGATGGGAAAAAAGAGGATATCACATTTAATTTTACGAGCCCGTAGCGGTAATTTTAATGCCTAAAGTCCGCTTTGAAGATTTCACTGCGAAGAGTTTGAAAAAAATTATAAAAATGAGAAATCCAGACCGGCAATAGCACAAATCATATTAGTGAAGTGAAACTTTAAAGCTTTAGAGCCTAAATAGAAAAAAGATCGTATAATAGAACCTTGACAGCAAACTGGAAAAACCAAATCAAATGAACATATAAAGTAATGTAAAATACATTCAGCATCTAAAATAGTAACACGGTAATGAATTGTAGAAAACAGAATAAAAACTAAAACGCATAAAAACAAACCAAACCACCACACAAGACAAGGCAGAAAAATACAAAAAGTCATTAATAAAATTCATAAACCGTTGATAACACAACAATAGCACCTATAATCTAAACCAATGGCTAGGAAGAAGACGATCACAAACACAAAAATAAGGCAGTAGTTTGATTACAGCTTGAATTACAAAGCAAACATCAACAACACACGAAAGCTCAGGGGCCCGTCGAATGGAAGCTAAGCAAAGAGAAAGTGTTGGTGGGGTGTGGGGGGTGGGGAGTGGCTGCAATAAAAAGAAATAAAAAAAAACCTTCCTCCCCTCGATACCCTTTTCCCATCCCGTTTGCCAATTGCTTCCCGCGCTCGTGACGCTCGTCTTATTCTTATTCCAGCAGCGACGTCGACGCGCGAAGAGGACGTAGGACATTTCGGGGGGAGGGGGCGAACAAATCTGCACACACCCCCCCCCCCCTCTTTCTGTTCCTTCCTCTCACCCCCCTCCCAAAAAAAGCTCACTCCCGTTAAACCAGTTTAACCTTTCCATTTTGACATCTTTATGCACGGCGCCTTAAGCCACATTGCGAACGTTTGAGTGATGGCGGTACAATTGGTACTGACCCCGCTGCGAATTTTTGGGGCGCAAATGCCGAGGCGAGTGCCCAGGATTGGCGGGGATTTGTAGGTAATTAAAATATTCGATCACCCCTCACCGGGGCCACTAGTAACTGGTTACTACTTCGGATTTTGCGCCAAAGGATTGGGAGGAGTGACAGCCGTTGCGAGTGTCCGACGCGAGGAAAGTCAACCAACAAACCACTCGCTAAATGTCATTGGGTCGTCATCGAAAGGGTGGGGGGGGGGGGTGTCTCCTGGCCATAGGTCAAGGAGAACACACATAGTCCAACGAAACAGCACGCCAGGATCCATGCACAAACCCCAGAAACCCGGAGTGTCCAAAACGAAAGCCGAAAATCCGAAAAGGCGTCGGAATGGCGTCGTTTCATTCCACGACCGGACGGACAGTCCTGGTCGGACTTTCTTTCTTTCCAACCAAGTCGGCGACGACGATCTGCTCCGCGCAATCTGCTGCGTCGGCCTTTGATCAACCTGTTTTGGCCGTCGGTCCATGATCGTCGTCGGAATCGAATTTTCGGAAAACATACGCGTGTTCCCGGGAGACAGGAAAAGAGGAGGTCCGGTCAACCCCGGTCCTGGTGTGTGCGCGCGCGCGCGCCAAGCGAACGTCAAGCGATCCGATCCGATAACCAGTTTGGAGCTCACCATCACCGCCATCATCATCATCATCATCATCACAATCATCATCAGCCATCGTCTTGCCCCTCGGGGGGGCCATAACAAAATGGGGCGAAGAAATGCGGCATTCCAGCGACGCCGGGCTTGAAGCCGCGGGCTCCTGCTCCTGCTTACGGATTGTAGAAGGTGCACGCCGCCGCACAAGAATGCAGAGATCAGGCTTCTTGCGCAGATGCGAAGAACGGCTGAGAACTGGGTCACGTTCGGAGCGCTTTCTCGCCGAGCGTCCTTTTGTGTCGTCGTCGTCGTCGTTGGCCGTCCTCTGTTTCGCTTCCTTGTCTGCTGCGTGCAAATTGTGATCATACACGAAGCGGAGCAAATTTGAACGTGACCGATAGCCGCTGATGTTGATCACTGATGGAGTGGATCGTTGCGATCGTTACGGGCGGTTAAGCTTCTGGTTACTGCGAGCTTTCGCTGGAACGCTTCTTCAGAGAACGAACTGTGCATAGATGCATAGACACACCTCAAAAACCAATTCCTCACTAATGGGAGGACCTAATGCCTAATGGTACTTAAGTCTATGACGCGATCTTCTTCTTCTTCTTCTGCATCTACAAAATGAAGATGTCTTTCGAAGTGCATTCTTCAGTGCATAGAAGCCTGCGCTACAATGTTTCGTGCCTGGAAAGTGTCAAGATCGTAACGAGACAATGTGACTCTTGAACTCGCCTTCCCTCACTCGTGATCTCAGCTACGTCCATTTGTTATCGACCAATTCCGTAGTCCGGTTACTCCGCTTACAGCTCACTAGCTCTGGGTGTGTGTGTGTAAGTGTGTGTATGTATCTGCAAACAAGAAAGTGGTAACGACGTCCCAACTCCAGACCAGACACTGCACGGTAGTCCGCACTACAATTAACCTCAGCCTTTGCCCAACCGATAAGAGCCACTTCCACGCGCAACCACAATGTTGCGCCAATGACAAACTTACACACACACACACTCCATCCTGCGGCATGGTATTCTGTGGCGTCACTCTCTCCATCCCCCAGAGACCGTGATTGACGAGCAACTACTTCGCACTCGGATCGGACCCCCGGTTAACGGTTCCTCCCTCGGTGTGTGTGTGTGTGTGGGCGGTGCTTTACTGGCTTGAAGCTGGCGAGTTAATTATAGGCCTGGCTGTATACGGGCCTTCTTCTCGACTTCCCGACGCGTGAGTGATGCTTCCGCAGATTGGCAAAGAGCAAACAAAAAGGAAGCGAGAGAGACTCCTTCTCGGGAGGAGCATCCCTCGTTCCCTCTTGGAAAAAAAAAACCAACCCACTCACCAACCCCGTGCGCGCGCGCGCGCGCGCGCGTTCCAGTGTTTGATGGAAGCTTCCTTAGTCCACTTCGTAAGGCCAAGTAGTTGCAGCAAACAACGCCCAGCCATGATTAGCAGTCGCCGTCCCCGGACCAGGCGTGGGACGCCACAGGACGACAACAAATCAAATATAACACGAACGATGGAAAGCAGTGTAAACAGATTTAGCTTTTCGCCATTCATACGGCAATCCTGGAAGCCATTCATGCCGGCCCGCCGACGCTACAGAGAACCAGTGGTTTCCTGCTTTGCAAAACAACAAACGTACCAGAGCGCAGCGTGGGCCAATCGTGGATCGATCGATGTTGAGCTGTATAGATATTCGCAACTGGAACGGAGGAAGCCCAGCAGTGAAGTTCATGGGCACACCGGCCACTACCTTGGGGTTCCCGGTCACGTGAGAGGAAGTGAAGCAGCAGCAACAGCAACAGCAACAGCAACAACAGCGAGAACAGCGATAATCCCGCGACCGGCGTATCGAAAACAATCGAGGAAATGACTGGCTGCAATTGCTGTGCGACAGGAAAGTGAGGTTATGTAACGTGCCGTGTGCGGTGAGCCACACAACAGATAGCGATTATCGTGTGCACATACACACACACACACACACACACACACACACACACACACACACACACACACACACACAGAGGGCGATGTGGCGCCAATGGATGACCGCGAGCTATATCGGTGTTTTGGGGATCGCGAGCGGAACGATCACCGGCCTAGATTGCCGGGAATCCCTCTGACATTGTTCGTCACTCGTGTGTGTTTGACATGTAATGCATATATCTGACGACGAATTTGCAGGCAAGAAGCCTAGAGAGCTATCTCTATAGAGAAGCAGCTGCTGATGCGCGCGTCTGTGTGTGTGTGTGCTGCCATGGCCAGCATGACAGCTTATCAGTTACGTAACGGGGGCGTCCAAGGGCGCCGCTAGGTGCCGACGAAGGCCTGAAAACAGATAATCTCCTCCTCCTCCTCGCGAGACGACCATCGTCGAGGGTGCTGTGTGTGTGCATCACCCCCTGCGCAAGGCTGGGGCGCTGTCATGCTGCTAATAGTGTGAGGAGGAGTCTGTTATCAGTTCGTTCGGTGATTGTGAGCGCGGGCGCGCTCCTGAACTTGACCTTCTCTCGTGTTTGCGACACACACACACACGCTCGCTGCCGATGAACTCTCCGGCGAGGATCGTACTTCGTCGATTACTTCGGCGCTCCTCCTATTCCCCACCATCAAGTGCATTGCCCTCCCCCCCGGGCTTTTGCGCATCCACGAGCGTTGGTCCAAAGGTCCGTGATGATGGTCCGTGGCCCCGCGACAGGAATTCCTCGTTCGCTGCGGTTCGCTCTGTTTATAAATGGACACTAGGAAGGAGGGCCCCGATTTTTGCCTTGCAGCAGTTGTCGTTGCTGCTGTGCGCTGGTGCTGACTGCTTTGGCTTCGCAAACGTCAGCATTCTCTATATCGCGTGGGGCCCTACAGCTTGAGGTTGACTACAGAAGGCGACTGCACGCTGATATAGGTGTGCGCGCACCGGTTGCTTGGTGTTTTGACGTTTTCTCCTTTCCACACACACACACACACACAGTGCGCGCGCGAGACATTCCTGGCTGTCAACCAAAGCAACCAGGTGGAATATTTTACAAAACCAAGCAACCCGTAAGCAGGTTGCCGAGTTGAACCTCTCGCTTATGAAGCGCGCGCTCTAGGCGATCCAAGAACTTCGTTTGCGGTGTGTGTGTGTGTTTAGGCAGCTACAAGACATCTCTGACATCACGGGGCCTGAAAACGCTCTAGGCGCCCACCTGTCCCCCAGGAGGCTATGCGTTTCGTGGTCGTGAGTGACGTATCTTAATTTCCCTCCTCCAGATCCTCCGATCAGCAGCTAAGCTAGCAGCAGCCGAGCCGAGCTTTTCCCGGTCTGGAAGTCTAAACGTTGCTTTTTCCGCTGCATCATGCACGCTGGTGGCTGGACTGGAATGACTGGTCGGAGCCCTTGGCTGGTTGCGTCAGGTGCAGGCACGCACGCACACACACAACAGCGTCGACCGAATAGCAATTAATTAATTTCCTCCCGGAGGTCCCCGAGATTACTTGGGGTTTCTTGTTTATGATTGCATCAATCCTTCTGCTCCTACAGGGTATATCTACCCAAAGAAAATGGGCGTGACTGTTGGAGGAAATGTTGACTTTAGATCCCGCGACAACTAAAGATTCCTGAGAATATACTAGATTTCATTCTAGAACCACCGGAACAACCGACAGTAGCTCACGGGAACGATAAAGTACACTTGATAGTACACTTGCCCAACGGACGAATACTTATCAGTCATTGGCAGTCAGTAGCAATGCCTCCTCCTCTTCCTGCTCGGCTCGGCTTAAGGCGAGTTCGGTCAGATTCATTCAAGAGCATTCGTTTGTAGTACGATCAAGGCCAACGCTCAGGTGCCGTCGTGCCGCTCCTTGATTGCTTCACACACGATCACAGTTCCACCTTGATTGTTCCCTATCACCATAGGCCCCAGTGTCAGAGGTCAATCCTCCTTATCTCTCCGTATCCGTAGGCAACATTCGGTTCGACTGGACCACTGGAGCAAGTCCAGTGTGCGCCGCGAGGTCGCCGTACCGGTCACCTAATCAGTGACGCCAGTGTCTTCACCGAAAAGTGCAATCGTCGGCAGCTTCTACTCGCCACACTGCCCTGTTCCTAAGGTAATGCACAACGCGGCGCAGTGGCTTTATTGGTATTGCATTACGCCTCGCGGTCGATCGCCAGTCCCCTCGATCCCCTCTCTTGCGTCCAGCAAGTCAGCAAGTCCGGTACAATGACTTCGACCTCGGCGCGATCGACGATCGGCGGTGACGACGACGACGACGGCGGTGGAGTCTTCCTTCCGAAGGCCGCCTGAAGCAGTGTCGGTGGTGGTTGATTGTGAATCGCGCCGCGTCAGTAAATTTGCTAACCGGCCTCTGAAACCGGCCAGAGGAATAGCCAAGAGGAGGAGAAGGAGGAGGAGTACGTCCCGAAAACGACGCAAACAGGTTCCCGCCAACCGCAAAGATCCCGGTGGTTCCTGTTCCCGATTCTGGAGCAGCAACAGCAACAGCAACATCTCTACCAGATCTACATAATTTGTGGGCGATGATGAGCGCGGAATTTGAATTTCGATAGCGCAGAAATCATGCCCACAGGAGGGAGGGGGTGGTACGAGGAGACCAGTTGGTCTTTGGCACACTCTCCTCCTTTCTCTCTTTCGCTCTTCTCCGCTGGATGCTAATTAAATTTATGTCACGGACTTTACCACCATTTATACGCCTATTCGAACACACACACGCGAGGAGAAGGAGGTTCTATTTGGAGGAGGGAGTGTGTGGATCCTCGCCGGCTCTTGGAGTTATAACACGGAGTTCACTGACCCCGAGTGCTCCACAGAGAGAGAGAGAGCGCGCGTGCGCGAGTTGGAATCAAAACATTTGGCGCGATTTGCATCCAACGCCAATAACCGTTCTGGAATGCCAACGGCCGCGACGCACACACACACGCACACACACACCTGGCAGTTTGTCCTCATTCGGTGAAAGCCCGCGCTGCTTGGCCAGCGGGAGCAGCGAACTGACGTCATGAGCCGGTGTGCCGGAGAGCGGTTGTCACAAAACTGTCACACCGGGTACGCGATCGCGCGATCCGGATTCTGGACTGGTGAACATACCAGAGCGCGCGCTCTGACGCGCGCAAAACGATTACAGGAGGGAGGAATGTTGGTCTCCATTTAGCACTTCAACGTGCTGCACCAGGGTTCTTTGACCGCTGGTGCAGAGCGAACGTCCAAAGGTGTAGAAGTCCGGCGACCGTTTGCCGGAGGCGTGCCAAGTGATGGTTTTGCATAGTGCGCGACGCATGGACTGGACCGGTGGACGTGACATCTTTTCGTAAAACCGTTGCGCTGCGGGTTATGGTCTTTGGATCTTGCATTGGTTCTTCCAAGAACCAAATCCATCCCCTCCATGGTGTGTACCGTTCGTCGGTGATCCAGATTCAGATCCAGATCCAGGTGCGGTCGAAAAGAGCCACACCGGATGACCAAATTCCACAGCCTCCCCCCTCCAGGAGTGTAGACGTCTGACGTGATTAATGACTCGCGCTGGACTTGCGCTGGCTGGAGCTGCGGACCAAAGGAAAGTGCAGAAACCCGCCCGAATTTGAAGCGAATTGGAGGCGTAGTCAGCGTCATCCGCCATTCACGGAATGCCCCTGCAACTGCAACGACCTGTAGCGGTCCAGAGCGGTGCTTTGGACTCCTGTTTTTTTTTTGGGGGGTCTACTCTTTTCTGTGAGATTCCTGTTTTCCCTCGGTTTCTACCGTTATTGCGGCCATGCCCAAAAACCGGCTTCCCAGATTATTCCCGGACAGTGGCTAGCAAGTGCCGTGCCGCGAAACCTAGAACCGGCCTCGCCGCCACCGTTCCAATCCAATCCACAAACTGAACTGGAATGCTGGTGCACTCCACGCCACTCACTCACTGACGCTGCGTCTATCCGGACGGTCTCGGGCCCTGTCAATTAGTGGCCGATAGTGGCGCCGGTTAAAATGATTGTTGCTCATTAGTCCGGCACTACCGGGCACGCAGGTGTAGTATTGGATTCTTGCTGGACCTAAGGATTGAAAGACCTGAAAGAGGGGTGCTTATCGTCGTTCTTCACCTTCTGTGTTGATAACTTATCTCTGGTGTGTTTGCCAATCATTCGATAGCGATAGAACCAAGGATCTTGTAACGCTCCCGCCGTCTCGTGTAATTCTTTTCTGTATTCGGCATGTAATCCGGCTCGGGCGGAACTCATAAATCACGCTAGACTGCCATTCCGGATAAAAACATGATCCACAGCGGCCATTGCGTGTGCTTCGCCACGGTATCAAGCGCTCGCTAGCTTGTAAAAAGGCCTTTGAACTCCCCTGTCAGGGGTGGGGCAAACAGAGGGGAAACGCAAACAAACCGCGAGATGGTCCGGAAAAGTGCGCGAGGAAAATCAATTGATCGATGTAGCGAGTGCGAGCGATGCGCAGAGAGGAAAGGGATTTCTCGCGATCGCGATCGCTTGATGATTGGCTTGCTGCTCCGATGCTCCGAACATGATGGGCACCTCCTGCTGCCCCCCCCCCCTCCCTTTTTGGCATACCGATTCCCTTGGCTACTTGGTGCTGCTGCTGTTGCTGCTGCCGATCCCGCGTTCTGCAGAACGTTTGCTTCTGTTGTTGCTCATTGGCCTGGAACCGATTGCCCGCGTCCAAGGAGCAATCGGGTGCGAAATGGGCTTTGGCGCCCAACCAACGGCGTAATGAGATCCCGGCTACTACAACACGTAGTACACGAGCACCAGCACTACGGGGCCGGGTAGACCAGTTGTAACTCGCGATTTAAATTATTTTCCTCCATGCCCGGCGCCCGGCACCCAGTATCATAATAATGCTCGTGCCCGCGCGCGCATACACAACATACCGCATGGTGATCGCGCAGGGGGAGGGGTTTTTATGCTTATGCTCGCCTCACCATTAAACAGCGGTTGGTAGTGTGGCCACCTGTTACCCCCTGTACCAAGGTGGAAGGGGAGAGGAATTCCATGTTTTTCATTTGGCGGATGGCGGAAGAAAGAAAAACGTCAGAACCATACGCCACTTGCTGCCACGATCTGGCATCTCTGCCATCAGCATCAGCTGCCGTCGTCGCTTCTGATGCTGCTTTTTTGTTGCTTTCGTTTCGCCGGGGTTTTTTTCTTTTCAATTTTCAATCCAACTAACGCTCCAGAAGCGAGTGAGAGAGAGAGAGAGAGAGAGAGAGAGAGAGAGAGAGAGAGAGAGAGAGAGAGAGAGAGAGAGAGAGAGAGAGAGAGGAGAGAAAAAAAGGTAAAAGGGAACGTCATCATCATCATCATCATCATCTGCATGGTAGTGGTGCTGATGATAGCAGCGCAACGAAGCGCCATGTATGCTCATGAAGATGATGCTAATAATGATGTTGTTGGTTGCTGTGTCGTGCTGTGGGAGCGCATTAAAGAGCCAACAATTCCAACGCCGGCCACTGAAATCACTGAGATCGGTTATGCCTTACCTTTTGCCCGCCACCAACGCGTGCCAGCAACATGAAGAGACTTCTCTCTGGCCTCTGAAGAGCTTTTCTTACGCACGGCACTTGCTAGCGGAATGGATTGGACGACTCTTGGTTGGGGATAGCAGCAAAACCTCGACCGAAACCACAGAAGTAACACACACACAAACGCACGAAAAAAGGTACATGAGAAAAGCAAAGAATCATCGAAAACGAGGGGGTGGGGGGTATGCGAAGCTCCCAGCCATCCCCCTCCGTCGCTCTAAGGGTGAGACAAATGATGCCACTTAGCATAAACTAAATAACCCAAGTGGAGAGTGGGTTGGAAGGCAACTTTAAAAAATCCCCCTCGAACTCGATGGGAGAGAAAGAGCGCGACAGAGCGAGAGCGCGGGAGAAAGAAAGGCCCAGAAAGAATCACACAGCCCTCCTCAACGACGACCACCCCCCCGTTTTGAAGATTGTTATGCTCGGGTCGTTCACATCATAAATTTTGCATAAATTTGCTTCGATCACACCGGGCCTGTGGTGGAGCGTGTGGGTGAGTGAGAGAGTGAGTAAGTGAAGCCACTACCGATCTGAGCTGGTTCACTAAGTGAGGGGCTAATCTGCTCACCAACGACCGAAGCCTGCTCCGTTTCGGGAATGTTTCTGTTTTCTGCCGCTTGAGCCGCTTGAGGTCACTTGACGTACCTAGGGAGCGCGCGCCAAAGAATGCGATAGAACCGCACCAATAGCAGCAGCACACACACACACACACACACGCAGAGAGACGCTTGATGCATGTAACAACAGCAACAGCGTCAGAAACAGCGGGTAACGGCTGGATGACTTAGACAAATTCCTGCTGCTGCTGCTGCTGGTCGACGCACCACCACCTGAACTGATTGATTGGCTACGAGAACATCGATCAACTACAAGGAGAAAAAGGGAGAAAGAAGAAAGGTAGAGGTTCTCGAGAAAGAGCAGCACTTGAGGCACTTCTCCACCAGACTTACCTACCAATACATGGCGCCAGCCGCCGTTATGTGCCGTTAAAGAATGCCACAGGTCCCACAGTGATCGATCACTTATCGATCGGCGGTGCCGTAGAGCGCCGAAAATGGAATTTCAACACCATTTTGCTGGTGAGCTGGATGATGATTACGATGAGTGTCAATACTGCTTTCGCAGGTTACTTAGACTTACAGCGTTTTTTTTTGCGTCGATGTAGAGTTAACTCGATGAGCGATGAGCAGGTTCACCGTCTAGTGCTCATTGAAGTCGCCAACTGCGCACCCCTGCTTGATAATGACCCCTGTTCCCATTTGTTGGCCATTTTTCCGTGTGTAAGTGTGTGCGTGTGTGTGTGTGTGTGTGTGTGTGTGTGTGTGTGCGAATCACTTGCAAGCTCGGTTACTATCACGTTCGTACATCCTGTCTTGAAGACGCATGGCGGATGAGAAGCAGAAGGAGGTTAGAACGAACGACAGTCAGTGGATAGCAAACCAACCTTCTCCCTTGTCTTTATCGTCAACTAATTATGCAATTTCCAGCCCAGCACCCCCCTCGGCACCTACAAGGTGTACTGCCCCCTTCCAAGCCCACCGGCAAGCGGATGGCAGGCCGCACCACCACCACCACCACCACCACCATGGCCTAGACTACCCTCTGAGCCAAACAAAAACGAAAGACTTGTGCGCGACCTAGCGAGCGTACGAGACGAAAAAGAAATAATAATTAATTTACTTCCGGCCATCGTCGTCGTTGTCGTCGTCGTCGTCGCTGCGCTGGTCCGGAAACCGGAACGAACACCGCGCGCGACCCCTCCCCACTCCCCCTGGAGTCCCTGGAGCATAATGGGACCGGGTACGAAACGAAACGGTGTGACGCTGCCCCATTCACCTCCTCCTCCTCCCTTTCGCTAGTGTCCCAGGCCGTCGCTTCCTTCTTTTGCATCCGATAGCCGGGCGTGCAGACTTCCCTTTCGGCTCGCGCTCGGGACGTCCGTTGCAAGCGCCGCTCCAAGGGGAGGGGGGGTTTAATGCTGAAGTGCGCAAACTGATAGCCAGCCCAATTATGGGGTCTCGCCGGCTGTACGATTGGGTCGGAACCTCCGGCCCGGTCGCCTCCGCCCGGTCATGTCATGCAATTTCGTTATAACTATTATCAGCTGCCAGCGCAACGCTGCTGCTACTTCTCGTTGCCGTTACCGCTTCTTCTGCACTTTAATGGTGGGAACTCGATCGGTCGATCGAGTTTGAAGGCATTATGAAGTTAGAAGCGATGGCCGCCATCATCGCCGTAGTAGTTGTTGCGGTCGTGATTGGCTAGTCCTCTTTGGCACGTGATTAGTACGCGCTGCTGGGGTCGTACACGTTTTGTTATCTTCGTAAATTATCATCCCCACTCGTTGGCAGCACCTCGATCGAGGATAAACTGGTTGAGGACTGTGGAGTGAAGTTGTGAAGAGAATTGAGGAATTGAGTAGCGATGAAAGGTTGTACGAGAAGCGAGAATAGAATTTGGGGAAGGGGTCTCGATCATTTAGTGAGTGTACGCTATCAGTTTATCTCTTTATTGCTAATTATAGATGTATCCAACGCTTCAAATTACTGTGGTTAATGGTGTTCATCACGACCTAATTATGTCTTATGTTCAATACGTTCACTAACATGTTTATAGCTTTAGGTTCTACAGTTTTGTTTCATAGTTTTCGAGTTCAATATTTAAATAAATATATTTTCACCATTTGTTACCATGTTCAATACATCTATTTAGCTGTTTCGTTTGAATATTATTTACCGTGATATTTATTTTATTTCTTTTCGGATAAACACTTTAATACTATAATTCGAACTTTAGGCTTTTTGTAATTTGCACAAGACTTCATTGTTCATGCTACCGGATATCATTGAGCTACTTTAAGACCACCAAGGCACCGCCAAGCGGTAAACCTTAATAAGGAAGCATGTCCGTACATTGCGACATTTACCAATCGCCTCGGATCTCGGCTAAATATTCGTTAATAGCAGCCAAAAATTGATGGAAACACATCATTAACGACCCAGCCCCGGGCTGGCCACAATTTCGTTTGCGTGTGGCACGATCGCGATTCAGTGCGGCGGCGTGTATTTCACTTTCTTTCCCGAAACCAACGGGGACGGGGCGTGCTGCGTTCGATCGCCGTCGGAATCCCGCGGAGCAAATTATCGAGATCGATCGCCGGTCGACGGCCGGCGAAATGTTGTCGCTAGCTTGACCGGTTTTTCGGTTGCCGCTCGCTGCCCGAAGAAAAAACAAGTAAACCAACCAGTCGACGGCGATGACCACCACCTCCTCTCTGATTCTGATGGTTCGCCCTTCGCCTTCGTAACCATAGTTCAACTAGTGATATTAAAGCATTGCTAAAAAGCCGCACCGATGGATTGACCTGGTACAGGCCACGCTGCCACTGATACTGGGTCCTTGGTGGTGGTGGTGGTGGTGGTGGTGCTTACGACCGAAACGTGAAGCAGAGATAAGCAACGCAACGCAACGCACAGCACCCCTTCGCCTTTCACGACGCGTTGACAATCGTGCAACGCCGCCACCGACGCCACACCGGGTAGCTTTTCGACGTGGAATTGACATTTTACGACACACTCGCTCTCCCTCCCGTGGGTCCCAGGTTCTGGTTTTGGTCGTTTCGCATCGGCGCACGGTGGCCGGTGAAAACCGGAGCAGAGCAAAAGTAAAACAATTATCACGCCGCACCATCGCACGCGGTTACCGTTTTGTTGGTATGACAAATTCGTGCCTCTTAAACCAGCTTTTACGACCCGAGCTAGGGTCGGTTAAACGCGCCCGAAGGTCCCACTGGGGCGTGGGACGTTTGCTCGAAATGAAGCTTTTGTTTTTTGCAATATTTATTTAATTACTTCAATAGATTTGTTAGACAGATAACCGAGTGGTATACGAACTGTTATACGAACGCTTTGCGACCCTTTGACTCTCTTCTAAACACTTGAAAGATGGATTGAAATAGGTTCGGTCGCATCGGAACCTGTTGCGTAATTGCATCGACCGATCGAAGGCGGTGCACAATGAATGCTGAGTGTCTGTTGCCATCACAACAAGCCGTCACCGTTGTTCATCTCTAGGCGACAAGTCTGCCCCCAAAAAAGAAACAGTAAGCTTCCTTTGATGTTCGATTGACGCCTGCCAGACCTGAAGAAGAAGAACAGCGCAAGTGGAAAGTTTTCGACTATAGAAGAAAACTCTCGCTTTCTCTAGAACACAAAAAACACAATCTTCATTTGAAGCCGCGATCCGTGAACATGAAAACAAACGACACCCTTTTTGAGGCATTCTAACAGACAAACTGGCCAAGTTCTGTTTTCGATTTTCGTGTTTTTTTTTTTTCGGGCTGGCGACTGGCGGGATGTTGATCGGATCCTCGGATACTGAAACCTTTTCGGAAGGTTGCCCTTGAAATGTACGTCCCTCTGATAAACAGTTTGAACGCCCCCTCATAAGAGCGCGTTCGTTTGAATTGCGTCGAGCGAGATCCTCTCGTACTGCGGCGAGATCCACACGCGAGTCTACCGACCGACGCACGCCAACCCGCTCTATTGAAACAGATGTTCCAGCGGGATGTGTAAGAGCGTCATACGAGGAGACGAGGACGGTCGATGGAAACCACACAACCCTTTCCTACTCCAGGACAGGGAATGACGATCTTACTGCACTGGGTATAGGGGGAAGCAACGAGGGGTGGTGATGGTGGTGGTGTTGGTGGGATTGGACAGTGCCGGCCGGTGTTCCCACATCCGGCGTACCTTCGCACGGTCTCCCTCTCTCTCTCTCTCTCTCTCCGTCTTTTATGTCGCCTTTGATTGCTCATCCGTCTTCATTTCTGCCGATGATTGCTTTATTACATGCAACGCAACGCAGCGCAGTGCACACACACACACACACACACACACGCTTGCACATACACGAGGCACATGGTCAGCAACGGCGTCTTGGGCCCTTGGGACTGGTCAGCATACCGCAAAACCGAAATGGGAATCATCGAAGAAACCGTCGAACCAATGACGTCTTGACGACTTTAGGCTTGACGGTAGGGCTCTACATAGAGACAGCTGTTACCATGGACTGAGTACCATCGTCGTCAACGTCGTCGTCGTCGTCACCGCTAGTTGCGCCTCGTCTAGCCTCGTAATTCATAGCTCCCCGAGGCTCCCATTAGTCAATTATCATTCCACTGTCCAGCGTGGTCAGTGATGGTTTTGGATTGACTTTCTTTGCCAGTGCCAGTGGTCGATGTCGATGTCGAACCGTTGATCCGTGTGTCTCGGGAGATGGAGTTTTGCTGGAATTCCGTTAGAACCGGGACCACTAGAAGGGGGCGGTTGTCCCCGCGACGCATGGTTGGTTCTCACGGTTTGGTTCGCTGCAACGGCTGCGCTGCGGCAGAACAGCGAGGTGTCCAGCGAATTCACAATACTAACATCTTTCTCTCTCTCTCTTCTCTTCTCTATCTCTTTTTAGGTACGTGATTTCAATTTGGACCATATGGCTTTCTCCAACGCATTGCATCCCACGCCAGATGCCGAACACGCGTGATTCCTCGTTCCATCGGACACTCTCCAGTGACGTCACTCGCGTCTGTCGCGAGATACCGAACGGGGATTTTATCTCTCCCTCTCTCTTGATAGCGCATGACAACCCAGTGACGGTGTCGTGTTTTTGCGCGCCCACGAGATTTCGGACGACAAGACACCGGAAGCGGGCAATAACGAGACCCTTCGCGGCCCGATCTCGCCGGCGTCATGACGTCACGCACGTTGTGCGAATGCGCCCCCGTTATGACGTATCGCGTACGTCAACGATGGTGCTGTAGGTGAAAGTAATAATAATATTCGCCCCGAGGCGAAAGATTCATCCCTTCCATGATGTTCTCCGAAATTTGCGCTATTAGTCTCCATGTATTGTGCCGGCACGTGGCTTGGGCTGGCTGGGGACTTTCCTTCGCCGATTACCTCCTCCCACAGGGTGACGGGGTGACCTTTGAGGTCCGCGACGGAGAGGCCCCGGTGACAACTCTCGGCACAGTCCTTTTGGTCTGTGCCAGACGCCAATCTGTTACCAGGCTCGTCTCGGGCACTTCCGAGTGAAGTGAGAGAGTGCGTGTGTGTGTGTGTGTATTAGCTGTAACAAGGGCCAGTACTGTAGGGAGAGAACCGATGACTCCACCACCACGGTGGTCTTTGGCGTCGATCCCTTGGCCCCTAACTCCCGGCAGGAGGTTGTTGCCAGGGGGGGTGGTTTGCAGATGTTTTATTTAATTTTCACGCCTGACCGATGATCCGTCTTCCTGCCGGGCGGCGAGACATGGCAGTTTGGATGCCGCCGACGTCGGCGCCTTCGCATCGCCTTCGACACTCACGCTCACACTCTTCTCTCTCACACGTCTCCGTCTACTCCGTTGGCGACGGTTGGCCGTCGAAGGATAATGATCACAGGCGGCCATAAGGACGTTGCCAGGCACAGGATACTCTCTCTCTCTCTCACACACACATTCGCTCTCACTCTCTGTCTCGCTGTTGCTATGCTCGGTCTCATCAGGTCAGCGAACCGTCGGATGATTAGGAGTCCGGAGTCCGGCTTATGGATTGCCGACGAATCCATGGTGTTCCGTCCGATGATGTAATTCGATTTGTTCGTCTTCCCACGACCTCACCAGCGCTCTGCTGGTCACAAGTGAAATGATTAAGCCTCGTCCAATGACGACGCCGGTCAGCAGCAGCAGCCGGTTTCGGATGTTCATTGCATCCCTGACCTTGTAAGGATTTCCAGTAGGAAGATTGCGTCACGGCGAGCACGATGCGTAGGTTGATCCCGGGCGTAGTAGTCGCGGTCGACAGTGTCGCAGTTTCCATCGCGGTCCACGGTGTCTATTTTTAACCGTCGAAACCCCCCAGCAGGTTTATTTCTGGAACATCTTCGCGTCGCTAGTGGACGGTGCAGCAGCAGCAGCAGCAGCAGCAGGCGTAAAGGGAGCAGGGCATAGACGACTGGAGGCCATGGAATAGAAAAACAATACCCGATAGTCTCGGATCGGGTGCTGCGTGGGTGATAAGCGTTGGCACCTTAAGGGCGCCAACCTAGCACCTCCTACCAGTGGTGATGGTGATGGTGGTTGCGGTGGTGGGCGATGTTGACAAGCCGCCAGGATGGTCGCAACAGTCGCTCCTAATTACATCGCAATTTGCAGCGCATGCCGTCACCGTCACCGTCACCGGCGCACCGATTCACTGATTCGGAACGGTGAAAAACGGTGAAAGATGATAAGTAGTAACGGCGAGATGTTGTTGTCGTCGTCGGTCTTCGGTTGTTCGGCGTCACGGTTATTATCACGGTACCGGAACCGATGTTTGGTGGCGAGGAACCACTAGCGGGGCATCCTTTCACCATATGCTCAATGGAATTGTACGTCGGAATGGACCCATAAGGAGACGCATGCAGGTGGGATGAATTTGTTTGGATACTTCTTTTCGGATGGCGATGTCTTCAATTAGTTGAGAAGCTCAAATCGAGAGATGTTTTGTTAGGTTTGAAGCGTGCAACATGCCCGGATAAAGACAGTTCAACGACGAAGCGACGACAACAGTTCGCATTATCTTGATTGAGGGGTACTTACAGTATCTTGAAGTATCCTAACCAACTGAGAACAGTGTAACTATTGGTTCCGGCGATCAATTACCTTCCCGGATCACGCAGCAGTAATAGGAACTACTGAGGACCTGCATCTCGATACTTTCGACGGTCAGATCGATCGAGTGGACCAGGACCAGGGCGCAGTCGGTGAAAGTTTCCACTGTGGCCAGGCTCCCGGATCCGTGGAACCCGGCCCAACCGACCGGCCAGGCAGTGGCCAGTGTATTCATCGCTGGCGATATCGCTTTGTTTAAAAGGGATCAAATCGTGTTTGGAGTGCTTTGCACTTGTGTCCTGCACCGGCCGCTACCCCCATCAAAAGCGAGTATGCAATTGGCGGCCCCATTGGAACGTTGCCCCGGCAGTGCAACTTCCCCGGTGGCCCCTCACGGTCCGGTCTCTACGGTGCGTGACCTTATGTGTGCCGCCAACCACTTTGCCACTTTGCCACTTTGCGCGCCCCCCGGAAACTCGCTTTCTCATGCCGAGCGAGAAGAATGTTTGCAATTTTTCAACTTCCTCACAGGAGAAAGGCCCCGGCACGACCGACAGACCGGGGTGGGGGGAAGGTGGCAAATTCGCGACTCGCGAGAAGGCTTGGAACCGCCCGGACCCGGGCACATTCATCAACATTGGGGCTCCTCTGGGCTCCGAGCTTCGAGTCCACTCCGAGGCTCCGAGCTTCGAGTCCACTCCGAGGCTCCGAGCTTCGAGTCCACTCCACTCCACGAGGTCGAGGCCAGGATTAGATGGTGCTGGTGCTGGTGGTGGTGGTCCGCCAGATCGTGACGCGCGGCGCGGCGCAACACAACCCGTGGGCAGCGCGATCGCGCGATGATGATCATCGACTCACCGTTCGCATCCTGTCTGTCTCGGTCGGTCGTTGGTGGTGGTCTCCAGACCAGAGCCGGCGACCTAATCCATTCTCCAGTGCGATTCAAGTCGATTTACATTGTTGTAATCTGCTATCTGTGATGCCAGGCAGCCAGGCTGGTTGTTTGATCGTGGCACCGATCAAGCCAATCCCCTCCTCGCAGTCCACCACTCTGATTGCCGGTTGCAATCGATTGGTGCTCGTGTTGATTTAATTAAACGCAATCATTTGGCAGCCAAAGGACGGGACGGTGGTACTGCCTCGAACGATCAAGCGATCGTTTGCACACTGCCACGAGTATCCCGGCCCTCAGCAACCCACCCTCTACGAGCTACGATCGTCCCAAGAGTCGCGCGCAGTTTGCAAAATTCAATTAATGCCGAACTGCTTCTCATCTACGACGCGTCTACTTCTCTATGACTACTGGCACTGCTACTACCTTCCCTTGCGATCGTCCGGTTTGCGAAAATTCGCGTGCTGCCTTCTGTTTGTTGGCATGCCGATCGGAGCGGATGTCTGCCCATTCCCTAACCCGATTCCGATGATGATTGGATCGTCACGAATGGGTTTTTGGGCTTGATGGTGGTGGTGGCCCTGGTCTGGCCCAGAGAGCCGCCTCCTGGTCCGCTGGAAAGGAGGTTAATGCCTAATTCCGCCGATCGCCGATGCGCTGCCGCCGAAGCGCAACATTTACGGCATTTCGGCGCATCGGCGACGCAACCGAAAACAAGCTACACGCTAATCATCTCGAACCGCTTCTGCTGCTCCACTGCGAGTCTCTCTGTTGACAGCAACCAGTTGCCGCACCACCAACCTGCTATTTAGCCATTTGCCCCTGCGCCAGGAGATTGGAGCGTTGCGATTGCGACCGCGGAACCGCCACGAAACGGAACCATCAATCAGCGGGCGTTCGTTCCTCCGTTCGTTCGTTCGGATGTGTTGCTTTTGCTCTTTTGCTTTTTTGACAAACCGGCCACATCCGGTTTCACATGAACGACACGAATGCGCCGGAGGATTAATGTCACATTTCCTTCACCAGATGCGTGAGCGTGGCGCGGTTCCGAGCAGGATGACAGGGTTAAGGAGCTTCTCGGTGTGGGGATCTGCTGCTGCTGCTCCGAAGGTCCGAAACTCTCGCTATCAGCCATCGGGGAATCGAGAGCCGTTTGACATTTTGCAGTTTTTTTTTTTTTGGGCATGAAAGTCCGGGTGTGTCTCTCGTATGCTGATAGGCAAACAGATGGCGTCCAGAGGCACGCCACGATACGCCTCTCTCTCTCTTCGAGTCTTATCTGAAGTACGATTAGAGATCCTAACCCTCTCGGAATCTGTTGTAGAAAAATGTGACAACACACTAAACGACGATGCCACAACTACAAACCAGTCTGCAGTCACGTGCGATCGTTTACCCGTGGAGCGGCTGGAACGGATCCGTCGCTAATCGATCGGTAAAGCGTCATTTCGAGCCGGCGCAGTTCCGTCCGTGCCCGTTCCGTTGTACCCGGAACTGTCTGCGGTTCCCGGTGCGCGATTTCATTTCGGTCAGCGCCGATTCGGTAGTGCATTCGTCACGGTTCCGCTGCTTCACTCCATATTGCGGCTTTCAATTAACGAAAATGATCCGGTTGGATTGGAGTCCAAATTGGGGCCGTTGCTGTGGACAATCTGGACTTCTGGACCTCTACAGAAGTTCTAATTTTAGGTAAGGCTCATGGAGATCCAAAAGATGCTCTCGAGTAAGACAACAGCATAGCTATACAGAGTACAGAGAAGTCGTTGTGTACGATATAGGTCATTCTAGTGCCAGGAGCGCCTCCAACATGGCTGACGATTGTGCGATCTCCATTATGGACGCGCTGACGAGCGTCTTATGCTGAGCTCATGACGCCTTTCCTCGAGATCAACCTCTCTATCCTCTTCCCCGGTCTGCAACGCTTGGTTTTAATCTCTTTCGCTTTCTTGAGGTTTCTTCCCTTCTTTTACTCCCCTGCGCTTGCTCCCGTTGGTTTGCGGTTTGCCGGAATCGTTTAGAGCGGCCACCGGAAGATATCAAGCGAAATGAGAGCCGCGGGGCTGGCGAGCAAAGGAATGGAAAGGAAGCAGACAGAAAGGAAGAAAGGAAGGAAGGAAGCAGACTCTCTTCTCGCCAATCGCACTACAGTACTTCTGGCACTGGTGGCGCTGGTGGTGGTGGTGGTGGTGGTGGTGGTGGTGGTAAAGCAAGAAATTAAAGTTCCGCGGCAAGACCGTAGACCGATTGCATGATGATTAGCTTTCCAGACTTCCCCCGCTCGCTAAGGGTCTCTAGCCCCCCGAGAGTGTGTGTACTAAGTATATATGACCAGAAGCGGGCCTAGGCCAGTGACTGACCGTCCGGGGCTGCGGCCGCTCCGGATTCCGTGCCGTTTTTTTTCTGTCTGCTCTACCATTTCCCCTTTTCGAACCCGCTTTCGAGATCGAATTTCTGACCCAGGCCCAGCACTCGCGTTCACGTTGTGCTGTTAACGCCCACGGTCGTGGTTTTGCAGTTAAACCCCTTCCCCACCACAGCCCAGACCCAAGAGACAGGCGACTGGGATCACTGGACAACTGGCAACTGGATCCGTGAATGGAGAGTGAAGCGCGAGACGACGACGACGACGACGGCGACGCTAGACGGACCGTGGCGCTACTGATGTGATGGTGTGTGAGTCAAACCATCTCGGACTCTCCCGCGGGGGGCTAGAATCGATGAATGAAATGCGAGGCCGCCCGGCCAGGGGTGTAAGTGTACACCCCGGCACTTACTCACTCGCTCTCCCTCTCGCTCTTTCTTTCCCTTTCTTGCGACCGTCAATGGCCGTCGAAACCCAACGCCCGGACCCTCTTGGTATGTGGTTTTGCATGTACGAGCCTTGAGTACGGCCGGCTAAAGTCGCTTTGAAGTGATCTTCACCGAGCTTACTGGGTACAGCAATCGGGATCACCCGTTAAACCGATCCATAGGGAATCCATTAATGGCTGCTTGTTGGTCGAGGTGTCCGCAATGGACTTCAGACAAACGGAGGAATTGATTTTAAACCTGAATCTGTAGACCAAGATCCATGATTACAAGCATGATCTACAGGACACGTTACGTACTCCTCTGCATATTATATTACCGAGGCGGACTCTAAAGGTCTGGCCGGCGTCCTGCTATAAATCAATCATATCCACCAATTACGCACCCGGCACACACATACACACAAGCTGGGCGCGCGCGCGCACACCGATCAATCACTCCGCTGTGCAGATCGCGAGCAACATTCGCGCACGAACCAATGCCATGTTCAGATCAAGATCACCGCGGCACACACACGGATCACTCGATCGCCAGCTCCTGATCAGCCCGCGCAATCTCGGCGAACGCAATCCGCGTTGCGATCATCGCATCGCAAGCAAATCTCACATAACAACCCGGTTTGCGGCTCGCTTTCTGTGGGTCTGTGACCCACATTTCGACGCCCGATTACGTGCGTCATGATCACCTGGCCGCGGTGTAATGGAACGCGGAGAATGAATGAATGACCAGCCTAATGAGCTGCTCTCTTGCTGTCTTGCTTCCGCTTGATCTGGCAGCAACCGAGTCCGGGAACATTAATTCGCTAATTAAAACAGCGGGGAGTAGTAGACGAAACTACGCCCGGAATCACATCACCGGGAGGTTATTCACCCTGGCCGGCTGGAGGGGTCGGGAACCGAAACGTCAAAAGTGACAGCTGGGAAGATATTGGTCTAGACGTCTGCCTTAACTTCCACTTCGATAAGGTGTGCTAATTGCAGATCACCCGCTTGCTACCCTTTTCCATCTGCGTCGCGACTCGACAGGTAACACAATATGTTCCGGTTGACCTCCGATCGACGCACTGTCACTGCGTACCCAGTCATTCCAAGTGTCCTAAAGACGGTTCACTGACAGTACTGCTGTGGTACAGTGTCCGCAAGTTGATAACAGGCGTACAGGAAGCGCGCACAGAAAGTAAGAGAGAGAAAGAGAGAGACCAAAAGCCACCCAAGAAGCATAGACGACGACGACGACGACGGTGACGACCGCGCGACGACCGCACGACTTGTTGTGATTATGATGTTTTAGAAGTCGCACCAAGCATGGCCACCGCCTCCTCCGGAAAAACCAGTTTTTCCCCCTGACTGATAATGTAAATTGCACGGACGTTGGCGCCGCTTACCACCACCACCAGGACGCTCTGAGCTTCCCCGGAGATACTACTTCATCGAACTCACCGAACACTGAACTCCCTGAGCTTTCGATTCTTCTGCAGAAGATCCTCAAATATCCAGCGCGCGATCTATTGGACGCTGGTCAGGGTCCAGAAGGGTCCAAAGATGGCGCTCGGTCGGTCAACGCCGGTGTGCTCGCGCTTCATGGTTCGATTGCTTCCGGAACAGGGTGCAATCACTGGCCTGCGTTGGAGAGGACCTGGAGTGTTGGCGGTTATGTTGTCTGCAGTTTCTTGGCGGCCAGCATTAGCATCCTCCCTTGTCCCTTGTCCCTAGGAGGCCCCCCTAGGGGAAGGTGAGCATACCGCGTTCGGGTTCGAGGCCATTTCCCTTCTGTTGCGGCAGACCAGCCCTCTCCCCGCTCCGCGCTGCTGCATGCATGCATGCATGTGAAGTGCAATGGAGGAGCGGTGCATTGATAAGCCCCTGGTGCTGGTGCTGGTGCTGGTGTCCGACGAACAACATGGTCACGGTCTGGTGCCGGACGCAGGCAGCCTAGCGTAAAGCGTGCCCCGAAGGGAGGCAGACCAGCAGAGGGAAGAAAGTACGCAGCCTGCTCCTGCACCGGCCTCCACCGGTTCTCTCCCAGCTACCTTTCATCAATATTGGTTTTGAGCGGGATTCTGGAGCGTGTCCGGTGAGGGAAGAGACGAAGAAGACTGCTGCTGCTGCTGCTACGGGCAAGCGATCAGCAACCAGATCATGACCGCACTGGCTGGCGATGTCTGGTCGGTCTTCAAAGTCACGCCTGGTACGTGACGTACCACGTGGTTCTCAGTGTGACGTACCGTGTGTAGCGTGTGGTATTGTGAGCGATTCATATTACCTGCTGCAGCCGAGGTTCAGCTCGCTATGTTGCATCTATGCTGTCTCACAGACCAGACGGAATTCTGGATGAGGCTAATCCAAGTCACCTCTGCCTTCAGCTCACTTGAGTAAACAGCGCAAAGAAGGCAGCAGGCCATGCCAGAACATAGCTCACTGTCTCTCTCTCTCTTTCTCGCTCTTTCGCTCTCTTCGCTAGAGGAAGAAGGAAGTGCGTGAAAGCCTCGCAATGCGGCATCATCACACGGCACTGCGTTGACCACTTAAAGTCGTTTTTCATTTCCAAAAGTTCGCTTTTCACATTCACTGCCCCGCCCCTCTCCATCGAAAGTATTCGGTGCAATTCCGGGCAAAAGGTCTCTTTTGATTTTGGTATATTTTTTTTGGTTTGGTTTGGTTTGGTTTTGCTGGCCACTCGTTGGCCACTTAATTCCTTTCGGATAAAATGAAAGATGATGGCTGGCATGCGTGCCCCGCTGTGTGTGTGTGTGTGTGCGTGCGTGCTGGGGGGTAAATGCCCCCCCCCCCCCCCCCGGGCAACAGCAGGACCATCGCCGAATCGCCGCTGAAGCAGTTTTTGGTTTCTTTGACAGCTTATCATTAAGATACACACATACGAACCGATAGCGAATGTGCGTATGCGTGTGCGTGTATGTGTGTATAGGCCTGAACCAAAGAGCCACCTCCCTGCCCTGCCGCCCTTCCGAAAAAGGGAAAAAGGAATCAAACCATGTTGTTTATGTTGGTAGCATGGGGCCAGTTATGTGAAAGTGCCGCACTTTTGCGGAGCATTTTCGGCGTTCGCAGGGTGGTGCGCAGGGGGGGGGGGGGGGGTACACGGTGCGTTCTGCGCTCTCTACGCGTGCTGGCAAGGCGCTGCTGCTGGTCCAACAACCTGTTTGCCTGGGGAGTTGGTTGGTTGGTTGGTTGGACCACCACCACCGCAGCCGCCGTCGCCGCCGCCGAACCAACGGTGGCCTTCTGCGTGCGGCGAAAGCACCAGCGTCGACGGTGCTGGTCACATGATTGAAATGCGTGTATGTTTTGTTGTTATTGGGCGTCTTAACCACCAGCACCACCACCACCCAAAACTGATCTTTCTACCTTCGAATTCGATTTTTTTGGTCGGTGAGTGGATCGACAGGATCGATGGGCGCGACGGGCGTTGGCCAACTTGGCCAACGCCTTCCAGCGGCAGCCACCCGGGAACATGTTTGTTCCCGAAAACGACGACCGCGACGGCGACTGATGACTTTAACCGGTCTGGTGGACAACCTTCCGCGGGATGTGAGGGGGGGGACGCTTCTACTCCTCCTTCTCCTCCTCCTCCTCCTGCTGCTGGTACTGGTCAGCGCAAACCAGAACTTTGGTATCCGCATCCGTGAGTGTGTGAGGGGCCTGAGCAGGAGAGAGGAAGAGGGGGGGTGTCCAAATTGACAAAAGAGATGCCGTTACTTTTCGGAGTGAGGCCCCACTCCAGGTTTCTCCTGTTCCGAGGCCGACGCCAAGCCGTTTACCGCTGGCCTCAACGATGACCTCACGCGGTGCGTATCGATAGCTATCAGCCACGGTCCAGGCCGCCAGGCTTATGCTGAAGAATGTAGAAGACCAACAAAGCCACCCTCCCACCCTCTTCCTCCATCCCACCCCAAAAAGAACGATTAAAAATGAGATGCAGAATGAAGAATGGAGAGAAGCAGAGAAAGAGAGAGAGAGAGGGAGAGCCAGAGAGATAGAGAGACTGTAAAGAAGCGTAAGGGGCGGGGTGCGTAATGGTGCGGGAAGGGAATCGGGTGTGGAATTGGGGGGGAAAGAGGATTAACGGCTTGACATGATAGGCTTTACACCAGCACTCGATGAACGACAATAATCTTCCCGCTCCAGGGCTCTTCGACAACATCGTTGGGCGGTTTTGTTTTTCTTTTTGTTTTTTTTTTTTGTTTTTGGGAAAATGCAAAGCCAATTAGAATTGGATTCGGTTTCGCGTCTATTTATGTAAATATAAGACACATGGTAAAAAGACGAAAAGTAAAACAGAAGAATCATTTATTGATGGAAAAAGGAAAATAAAATTATCATATATTTATATACCAGTTGAAAAAAAGGCTAACACAAAAAAATTGAATTGATTAAAAATAATATCATAACTTACAGAAAGTACAATAAATAAAAAGGCATAAAACTGATACACTAATAACTAAATCAAATATTAAAAAACAAAACGTGAGAATCGGCGAAAAGAAATTGAAAACACATGTTTCCTTCGATCGCTACGTTGATCGAAGATAATATTTGTTTAATTTTTTTTTCTAAAGCAAGACGTAAAACAGTTTTGCAATCGTAAAATGTGAACGTATAATATAATTATTACACACGATGGAGCAGTGAAGATTGTCAAAAAAGTCAATTCTTAAAAAGCACAAAAACGGTTTATTTGAATTACATACATTATGTAGCAATTAACGAACAGTAAAATTCCCAATCGATGTAAATGGAATAACAAATTTGCTGCAGTCAAATGCAGACAATGGCAGATTATCATCAAAGGTGATCCCCAATTGTAGTATTGACTTCCATATCACACAACCTGGCGGGCCGATTTAGCACGTTCGTCATAAGTCGCGGACAAAGCTGCTGTTAGCTTTTATTTAAATTACTCACCAATTTTCGGCTCTCTGTAAAAACCATCATAAACCGTGCCCACACTTCCCTCACTTCCCATCAGGCTTGAAGGCATCAAGCTGGAGGGAACTGGAGAAAACGCAATAAAACCGGGAAGCGACAGATAAGGAGGACCGGAGAGAGCGAGAGGCCATTTGTGCGAAACCGGGAAGCATTTAGCTGTTTCTACGGCAAGAATCACGCTTCGCTGAAGTAGAATTCACTCCCCGATGATGACAACAGCCAAACCCACGACGCACGAACGCGCGCGCAAGAGACTACCGAGCGAACGTTCACCTCGCAATTTTGTGCGCGTCGCGGCGTCGCATAACACGTTCCCGCCCTTAAACTCCCACCCTCAACCCTCCACCGCCCGCTATATTCCCCATAAGATAATCCCCATACCGCGGGCGGCCATCCGGGCGTATTCCTGGTTTCTTTCCAGCACGCCAGGTGCGATGGTGGCCAGATGAGGGGGGGGAGGTAGTGGTGCGGGTTGGTAGGTGTAAACATGAGCATGACAGCATGACTGTGGACCATGCCAGCAACCCCACACACACACGCGCGCGCGCACACGATGATGGCACATTCCAAGGCATCGGCAGAACACTTTTCCAGCGTTCTTTGCGTGATCGAGTGATCGAGAAGGACGGGGAAAGAGTGTCAAAGAAAGAAAGAGAGCCAGATAGAGAGAGAGCAGCAGCAGCAGCACACAGAATGGTGTCATCGAGAAGTTACATTCGCGAAATTTGTCTTAAAACGCCGCACAATGCGCTTATCGTTGATCGCAAAACCGCCGCACCGAAGCCTTTCGTGCCCGTTTTTAATGTTGCGCCAGAATCTGGCCCGTGCCCGTGGCCCCGAGAAGCGAGTACACAGTATTTGTGAGTTTCAAAAAATTTCATAAATTCTGTCGCAATTCACGCAACGTACTTCGCGTCGTCTGTCGTCGCCTGACGCGCCATTGTCTGTCAATATGACGTAAACCAGCCTGTACCGAGGTGTGGAGGTGTGCAGAGAAGAGAGGAGCGGAATGGTGAAGGAGTACCGATCACGTATAGCTGTTGCGGCCATTGACACCTTCTACCTGGCGGTACTGGAGGGAGGAAGGTAACCATTTTTGGCGCGGCCTCTCCATTCATAACTTGCCCACCACTTCGTCTTCGCGGATCAGCGTACAGCGCGCGCTCTCTCTCACACATACACACACACTTTGTCTCTCTGTCACTTCCCTGCGGCTTCACCGGACATAATCTCAGAATCGTTGCCTCCCTGCGGGGCCTGGTGATCCGGCAATTTGTCCGTCAATTGGATAGTGTGTGTAGCGATTGCTCATCTCCTCAGCAGCCGCCGTCGCCGTCGCCGTCGCCGGCACCACGGAACGACAGTCCGAGTGAGCGCGAGTCCGATCATCTTAATGGCCACATTCTTAGCATTGTTAGCGCGATGACCAGCCGTCCAGTCCAGTCGTTGGCGGGCGCGCGTGACACACTTTCACGCGCTGGCCAGCGAATTTGATTTGCCGCGTAGAACCCACCAGCCAGCCAGCCTGCCTCGCCTCTCCTCACCTCACTTCTTGGCACACCTTGGTCAGCAGAAACTATCTGCGGGCGGGCGGGAGGATACCGAGGGTGTGCTGTCGCGAGGAATTGTTTTGCTCGCGCCAGCGGCCTCGAGTTTGTTGCCCCCTTTTCGGCCCCCCCAAAATATTCCAAACCCAGTCCCAGCCCAGCGCACACCTTTGCTCAGGTTTTTGGTCATCAAGACCAAGAAGTGTCATTTAGCCAAAGAACACACACACACACGCACAGACACACATGGGACATACACGGGACACCTTTCAGCTTACTCATCTGTTTAGCATAAATTCGTAAAGTGACCACACTATAGAGTGGCATACATCGATAGGAGGGATGGCGCGCTGGAAGAGCTTCTCCTCCTCCTGCTCCTTCTCTAAGGTGAGTAATCAGGCGGCAGTTCATTGCCTTCTGGTTTCTGGCTTCGCGATTATCACGCGATTTCCCGATGTCAAGGACGTGGATGCCCTTTAGCGGTGGCCTCCCTGAGATCATCGAAGGCATCGAATTCTGAAACACAAAAGAGAAGTCTAGACCCCTTAGGAGCTTCTGTAACTAGGAAGGAGGTATGTGGCCTTGATCCTAGGAAGCGAATTCCGCACATTCTTAACCCCACTCCCGCGCGGTCCACGGTCCGGGGGAATGCCTGTATCGATCGTGGAGTGCCATCCACGGTAGCTCCTCGGTCCTGACCTGCTCTGATCCCGCAGCACCATGCAGCAGCAGCACTAATCTGCTAGTGAGCAGCGCTACCCTCACACCGCTTGAATGCAGCCCTGGAATGCAGCACCACGAATAGCGCAAAGGAGAAAGGGATCGTGGACCGTCATTTGAAGGAATGTCGCGAAACTCATGGGGTTGGGGGGGGGGGGGGAATAATAGACGAGGTCGCTTCGCCTAACTCTACGTCTAAAGAGAAACCGTTACTCGGTGTTCTCCCTGATCCCAGGGTATTCGTTCGATTGGCGTTCGTGTGTTGAGTCGGTGTCGATGGTGACTAGATCGAGTGCGGTGGTGAAGACCAAAAGTAGAGAGCGCCGATGACGTAGTTACCTCTGATGTGGATGTGGAGTGGAGCGGAGTGAGTCATTGCTCGCCGGATTTCGGACCAATCGAAGAGAAACAGATACCAGAATCGATCACCATATTTAGTCCAGTCCTCCAGTTGGGTTTAGGCTCCTAAAGTCTGATTTTGGAATGTCCGTCGATGTTTGCTAGTGCAAGTACAGCACAGACTACTGAGATCTCCGATCACGACCACGCTGGTCACCGTTTATTTATGAATGAACAACCACGACGCGAAGCACAACAACGCATGCAATTCGCCCGTTTGGATCGAGATCAGCTAGAGATCGCCTGAGCTTCGAGTCCTCGGCTGTTGCGCTGTTGATTGCACACACGAGCTGCACTAATCCTCATAAACTCTCTCTCTCTCTCTACCATGCCCTTGACCGATAACGCGAGGTGAGTGCACCGGCTGACGAAAGGAAAACAAATCCCGCGAGGTGCATCTGCCTCCGATGCACGTGCCCTATGTGGTGTGGTGATTAGAGAACACCTTGGGGCACCTCGTTATCATTTGCCTTCCCGTGGATTAGCATCGAGAGCTGCAAACGCTACTCTACCTCTTGGTTCTGACGCTTCAACGCTGCAACTTTACGAATCATATAATAATAAAGCAAAAAACATTGATCCCTGGCGCTGGAACTTGACAGAATCTGAAAGTCGCGGCTCAGATCGCGGTGAAAGTACTTTGCGGCGACTCGGTAAGCGTCGGTAAAGGGGGGAATTATCAAAAATATATCAGATCCACGATCCGGTCCACGAACACACAACAACGCAACAACAACACCACCAACACGCTCTCCGATCTGGCGGCCTGATTCGCGAAATCGACCAGGGCGTTCCCCGCGAACCTCGCGAAAACGCGACCATTCACCACCGCTGCCACCATCGTTGCACCATGGTTACGTAGCGCTCTGGTTGGTTGAAAATCAATCACGATTAATTACAGACGACGCCCTTCCCCCACCCCTGCCAGGACACCAAAAAGCAAGTAAGGGGGCGCCTTTTGCGTATTACATACCGGTGGTGCTTATGCTGGCGGTGCTTGCTGATGGAGTGAGTTGAGAGAGAAAAATGAAACTTCAAAACCGAAATCGCCTTAAGCGGTGAACCGTGACAGGATAGTGCGATTGCGATCAAGACAGAGGTGGTACACCTTTAAGGACTTAAAGGCAAATGCAAATTATGCTGCTGCTGCTGCGCACACAGGCACACCCTACGGTCCCGTTCACTTTTTTTTTGTTGGCGTGCGAGAACTTCCTGCGATACCGAATTTTTTCGAATTAAAATCTCCAAAAACCCAATCAATCTCCGTGATGTTGGTCCCGGTTATGGATCGTTTTATTGTCGCTAATCACATCTCTGGCGTGCCCGAATGGTTTTTGCATGTTATGCTGCGTGCAATATGCAGCGCACTTCCGTTAAATTGGTGATCACCACACTCACAATGAGATCCTCATTCCATTTCACGTCATGTGTGTGTGTGTGTCATCAAATCAATTAGCATCGTAACGCGGCGTAACGAAGCATTCCCCCGACTGATGATGACTGGTTTTCAGGGTTCCGAAATGTGACTTCATCACCAGTAGTATCCTGGGGGGGGTGTTCACTATTGGAGAGAGCGAAACACGGAAATTGGAAATCGCATATACTCGTGGAGATCGCGAGATGGCGATCGCGGAGCGAGTGAAAGGTGCTCTATGTTTTGACATTTTCGGAACCACTTTCGTCGCGTCGCAAAATAATGACGAACGAGGTGAATGTAGTATAGCGCAATGGATGGATTGTATATTCGCCAGATCGTGCTGATCGCTTGATTGAGAATTATTCAAATGCGATCTGTTGCGATCGTTGGTTAGAATGGATCTCCGCGATCTTGGATCGACGATCGCGACGATTTCGCTTTCACCATTCCGATGCACAAAACATCATATGCAATTTTATGCCATTCATCAGACTCAGAAAGAGATAGAGAGAAACAGAGACCAGGTACTCTATAATTTTGGGGCCAATTGCGTAAACGTCATCGCAGCACCGAAGTGGATCTTAGGATCGAGTGACCGCAATTTGTCCCAGTAGCGGCAACAACAACAGCTTAACGCCTCCGGAAAAGAAGGGGTGCGGTTCCGTTGTGACTGGTGTGTGTGTGTGTGTGTGTGTGTGTGTGTGTGTGTGTGTGAAATCACGCACAACACACCTAGCGGCCACCGAAATGTCCGCTTGAAAAGCTGCACCGCTCCGGCGTCTCGGTTTCGCAATGCGCAGCGAGATTTGCAAACGATGCGGGATCCGATGTGTGCTGTGAGTACAGCGAAAGGGGAACCCGCGAACCGCGAATTTGACCTGAAGAGGAAAAGGTGAAGAAAAGTAGAAGAAGAAGAATGACACACACACATACCCTTGTGAGCTGGTCATTCTCCGGGAGGGGGCCAAATATTTACTCCGCACAATCGCGGTTCGCAAATTTGGCGCATCGACAGCGAGCAGCGAGCTGGCTTGCTGGCGTTCCAGGGGACGGCCACCCCCAAAACCCCCCCGCTTTTTGTAGGTCAAACCGCGTGCCAACTGCGCGCCCAAGACGCAAATGCGCCCTGGTGCTGCGTCATTCACTCTAAGACCGTCCGTGGAGCCGCGGTTTGATCTCGAATCTCGTCGCCACCAACGTCGCGGATGAATCATGTTGTGGTTACAGTGTACCACACACACACACACACACACACGCGTGCTGGGTTTATTAGGTCACGAATGGAAGGGTGGAAGGCAGCATAAATTTTGGGCGTCTGCGCGACACACAACCAAAGCCCTTTGTATCTCGTGGTATATTGCCACGCCTGGAAGATCATTGATCTGCCTGTTGCCATGTTGGCGCGAATGCCGCAGATCGGTGCAGACCGCACCCCCGGCCCCACTCTATTCTCGAGCCCGCACCTAACAATTAATAATCGCAATTGCCGTGATCGCGCCGCGCCACGAGAGTGAAAGTCAAACCAACGATCGATCGATCAGGTCGGTCGGTCGGTAACAATCGAGGTAGCTGGTGCCGGTCGGGATATGCTGGTGATCGCATGCGGGCCGACCCAGGATCACTGGAAGGGAGTAGATAGTTGGTATAACTCCTGCCATAATCTTTCTTTCTCGCTTCTCTGTGGCTCATTATCGTGCACGATAACGGGTGAGAAGCGAAAAATGGTTTTCAGCTACTTTTAACGAGAAAAAATAATACTTTGAATCGATCGCAATGACCCGGCACCCTCCAGAAACCTTAATATCGATTACCTGATTCTAGATTTCCCTGTTGCTACCGCGTTAAGCCCTGCATTGCAGTGGCCCAAAACTACGATTGTCGTAACCTCGCTAACAAGAAGCCACTAAACGGATCTCGACAAAGAGAAAGAAAGAAAGCGACAAAGAAAAGAAAGAGAAAGAGAGTGAAAATACAAACAAAAAAAATGTCCAAAAGAGAGCCCCTCTGTTGGAGCAAAGGGGAATGTGTGGGAATCGAGACGAGAAGCGAGGTTTAAACGACGCCGAAACGACGGTTAAATGGCCGAGCTGACCCCGGGGCTGTAATTACCGAACCGTCGTGGACCCCTCAAACCCCCTCCATCCACCGAAAGGGGTTCGTCGCTTCCACCGCTGGGTCGCTGATTAAATTGTTTGTCGCGCCGCCGCCGCAAATCGATCCGGATTGAAAAGCGGTGATTATCGAAGGGAGGGACTTCTGAGACCTTCTGCTCCGCTCTGTTACCCGTCCACCATCGAGCAAGGATCGAGCAAGGATCGAGGATGCTTTTTTTTTTGTCGGTCGGCCATCAGAACAGGTTCCCGGAATGGATTGGAGGGTGGAAAAACCCCCGGCCCAGGACCGGGAAATGTGAAGAAATGGTCAACGGTAGGAAGAGCACCCCTTACCGCAGCCACGATCGTGTGTCGTGTCCCTCCCCGGGCGTGTTACGTAGCCTCCATAGCCCTTTTCTTTCTCCATAATCACGATCATAAAGGACTCAAATAATAAACGATAATTCCATTGACCGAGCGACCGAACGGTGGCCGTTGGAATGTCTTTTGTGAGGCCCAGTTGTAGGTCCTTGTTCCGTCGTCCGGTGTCGGTCCTTTTCCTACGCTCCGGATGGGGGGCTTAACGTCCGGGTCCACGG
>NC_064875.1:4585000-4625000 GCF_943734745.1 Anopheles darlingi | reverse complement strand
CGAATGCCTGCTGCCGGGCTGGTTTACCGGTTTTGTGGTCCCGGGCGGGGTGGTTGCTTCGACTTTGGCCATGCAACAATGTTGCATGAGAGAGCGCGCCTCGATCTCATGTGCGTGTGTGCGTGTGTGTGTGTGTGTGTGCACCGCATGATGAATGTTGATGGAAAGTCGGATTAGAGGGTCTCTCTCTCGCTCTCACACACACACACTATCTCTCTCTCTCTCTCTCTCTCTCTCTCTCTCTCTCTCTCTCTCTGTCTTTACGAAAGACGGGTAGCGAGCGTTTTGGTCCCGGTTTAATGCCACCGCAGATGTGCTTAATTGAATGCACCTCTCATGAACATGAATCCTCTTTAGCATTCGCTCACGATCATCACGATCATCCATTCCGTTTGGTCCGCGACGCTCTACGATCTGGGCCCGGGCCCTGCGCCTTTTCGGGGCTAAGAACCGTAAGGCTGCTTATCGATCGGTTCGAGATCGCCATTTTTTTGGGGATGGGGATGATTGATTCTTGTATTGTTCCAACATCGTGAACCCTTTCAGACCTCACTTCTCTCTCTCTTTTTCTCTCTCTCTGTCTCTGCCTCGTCCTTGGCACATTCTGTGGCACACTCGATGACTCACCGATCGCGATCAACACCATGATCGTGAGGCTCAGCAACGAGTCTGCTGCTGCTGAGATTGAGTCATTGAGTCAAAATGTCAATCAGCTGCTGCTGGTGCTGCTGCTGCTGCTGCCTGGGGAGCGAATCCCGGAGGCGGAAAGTTGATCCGAGGGAGCACTTTCACGTCCACTTCAACCACCGCGATCGCACGCTCGCAATCGTGATCGGTGTGACAAATTTGCGATCGCTCACACGCACGTACGCACGCACGCACGCACACGTGCGCTGAGTGGCCCGACAAAATGGCAGAATAAATAACACCAAGTGAGACATTTGGGTTTTTTGCGATGCAGTTTTTTTTTTTGCTTTTGCGTCTGTTGTTGTTGTTTGGCTCAACTGTTGCTACGCTGCCCGCGCGATCTGGGGCGAGTCAAATGTCGGCAAATTGGTAGCAATCGGTGGTGCGAAAGTTGTCCTGTTTCCAGCCCCTTTCCCTCCTTCCTTCGACCCCCAAAAATGTCGCGTGATAGTTGCTCCAACTAGTTGCAACGATCAAGTCGTTTCTTCCTTGCTTCAAGCCACGGAGATATTCATTATCTGGTGCTGCTGGTTGCGTTTTTTTTTTCGGTTCTACTTTGTGCATAGATGTGCAACCGAGGCCTATTTGGTCAGCTTAAGCCGCTTTTAATAATGCCACCAATGCCATTAAATTGCAGAATGGCACAACGGCATTCGAAAATGGATTGGTTTTTTGAGTGTTGTCGCTTTTAACATTGCTCTCTGGAATGGAGCTCTGTAAAAGAGGTGTTAGTTTGTGCGTTGGTATGTTAAACAACAACCCCTTAAACACATAACAAACAACCGAAGCAACAACATCGGACAGCAGCGGCAGAGCGCTATTGGCGCCAATTCAATTAAAATGGAACCATTCCCCCCGAAAAACCGCTGATGTGTGTGCACGCATACCTTCATCTTTTTTGCCTTCTTCTTCTTCTTTTTCTTCTGTGTTTCTCCTACCCCTTTTGCCCGGAATCATCAGCATTTACAACTGTAAACATGGTTTATGTTCGCCGGCAAGCGGCTTCCTTTGCGGCGATTAATTAACTGTTAATGAAAAAGCGAAGGAAAGGCCTGGGGCAGGGCATTCATCCGGAAGTACCAAATACGCAAGCGAACAGCAGCAGTAGCAGTTGGAACATCATCATCATCATCATCATCATCAGCAACAGCGCCACCAGCAGCCAGCCTCTTGCTGCTGGATCAATGAATCTTGCAATTCCACTCGAGCGAATTAAAGGCGCAGAAACCTCGGAACTCTCACCACACGCCAACACGTGCTCGGCATCAGCAAAAGCCGCGTGTTCAATTCCGGGGCAGAAGAGGCTCTCGGATTTGGACCGCGGCTTAGAGGCTTGCGATCCATTTCGACCTCCCCACACAATCTCGTTAGTAAAAAGTGACAAAAATGGTGCGACGATCGTCGATCAGCATAAATCACCTGGCCAGCCAGTCTGCCGGAGTGCCGCGGTGCCGGAATATTCAATGCACACGATGTGAATAACATTCAGCCGCTACTTCTCCGTTCCGTAACCGGAAGTTGGTGCAAATCGACACCTTTCTTCTGGGGATCCATTTTGGCAGCGCGAGGAGGTAATTTCGGAACTTATTCCTTATTCTTTTGCCTGGATTTTAAACTGCAACTGTTGAAGAATATTTCATCGTAGTATGCGGAATATTTACCGTAAGTTACAGTCATGGTAATAATTGCGGGGCAGAGTAGCTTAAGTAAGGCACTTTTTGTGTTGTCCATCGTAGTGCTGAAGTATCTGAGATATAGAAAAGATATAGTTAAAATTGCGTTTTTTGATATTTTTGGTTGCATTTTTAAGTAAAAACGAGCTTTATATAATTATTTGGAAAAAGTATCAATATTTTTTAAGAAAACTCGACGCAGTTACCTATGCAAACAGTGGACAGATTGTTCAGACAGAGAGGTGTTCAAAATTCCAACAGATTCGTTCAAGTAGTTTTTTTTTGCTACTATGGGTTCCGAATTTGAAAACGCAGCGTTTGAGAAAACCACTTCAAAGTAGCGAGTGGTACGATTTTCCAATCAATCAATAACTTTTTACGGTTTGCCATTGATGGGTTAAAACAATTTAAACAATGCTCTGGAAACGATGAGCATTCATGAAAAAAAAACAATACTTAAAAAACTTTAAAAAAGAAAATTCCTCAGCCCGCCCGCTTAAAACACTCGCGCAAATCATGTTGAATTATGCGAAGTGACAAATTTTATGAGCGATAAATTCGGCAGAACAGTAGGATTCCAACCAGCGCGAAACAGTGCGCTCATTTTGCTCCTGAATAGGTTGCAATCGAGCATAAATTTGAAACGGAATTCATGTCCAGAGCACAAAAAGAACAAACGAACGAACGAACGAAGTCCAAACATCCTTCAAGCGATTGCGCAAGCGAGCGACTGACGCAAGGGAGGTGATCTACGTCAAGTTAAGTTCCCCAAGGAACCGAAAGTGCGTTGCGGTATTAACACCGGAACGCCGCGCACCACATTTGCCGTCTTTTTATTATCTTTCTGTGGAACCGTGGAGCGGGTGTGGGGTGCAAGCTGTTGGCGCGTTTGCACGGTACGAAAGTGGCCCCAAAAACCACAAACCCCAGACCCCAGCAGAGTCAAGCGTCCTCCGGGGGCTCCGGATCGTGGTTTTAAAAGTGAAAAAAGAAACAATAAATTCGCTTCGACACGATTGCATAACTTATTCGCGAATTTGTTCGCTGCTGGTTCTCCACTTTCACACTCCCCCCCCCCCCCCTCTTTTCCTTCTCCTTTCGTCCCCTTCATTGCCTTCCTTCCTCCATGCAACCGGATCACACGCCCTCGTTCTATGGCAGGCGACAAAGCGAGCGACATATTCGCAATTATGCTGACCCATAACAGGGCCAAAAACCGGCACACATATGCTTGTGGGGAACGGGGTGGCCGAAGTTCAGCCCCACACTCTCCCTCGGGCGCTACAAAACTGGTCCGCCGCTGGTGGGCCAGCGCCATTTGAGGCTTTCGGTTCGCGGCTGTTTTTTTTTTTGTTGTTGCTTTCAATCTCCGCGCGAAAAGTGATGATTTCGTTCCAACTATTTGTTTGTGCCCTCCGCGACACACACACACGTACACACGAGTGCACACGTACAAACAAACACACACACACATATACACTTCCAGAACCGGACCGTTTTAATGGCTTAGCAAATATGTTAATGTCGCGTCCAATATCTTTTTGGCTGACTTTTCGGTTTTCGGCGCGCAGCCAAGAACGAGCTGAGGCAGCAGCAGCAGCAGCGGCAGCAGCGCAAGAGGCGGCAACTCCAACGTGAACTTTATGTGAACTTCCCTTCCCCCTCGCTCTCTAGAAGCAAATCGGCCGTGTGATCGTAAATTCTCCTCGGATAATAAAACACAATAGCACAAATGCGCAGAACGCGTTCTGAAGAATCGCCGAAGATCGCTCGGTCTCGGTCGCTCTGCTCTGATCTACCAGTTCACCAGCCTGAGCGCGTGTGTGTGTGTGTGTGGGTCGCACTGTCACCAGTTCGTGGCCTTTCGGTGTGGAGTCGCTGCTGCGGCCCCGAAAAAAAAATGAATGCGACACAGCAGGTTGTGTGTTCGCGCGTGCTGCTCTTTTTTTTTTTTTACTTTTTGGCGATCGTTTCGCCGCGATACCGGAATGCCATTCCTCGGCGCTCGTTTGGTGTTATGCAACGATCGAATCGGCATTTCGGTCTGATGTTGTTGCGTGGAGATTGCGGTGCGGCTTTTTTATGAGGGAACAGAGAGAGAGAGAGAGAACAGGTCAGTTGGTTTTCGTGGGGAGCGGAGATCGATTAGAGGACCTCTTAAACTTGAACTCTCGACTTTTGTCCGTGTCTGTGTGGGGGGGTGATGCTTTTAATGGAAAAGGTTAACTTTGGCTATCAGCAATGGTCCCTCTTTTGAGACGCAGTCGTAGAATTAGAAAGGCGTAGGTAAAAGGTGGTGGAAGTGGAAAAAACTACACCTTTTGAGCTGCTTCGTATCCTCTGCTCGATCTGTTCTTTATTTGCGGTTAAAGTGCACATCCTCTACATCTTCTATGATGTACTACCGTGGCTTCTGCGAGATCGCAAATGCTCATTTGTTTGACTGATTGGTTTGTGCAATCATTGCACTTTCTTCTTTTGCGCCAAGTCAAGTCTCAACAAAAGATGAAGAGAGTCCATCACGCACCTCCTGAATGGCAAACGATCACGGACCACTGTTGCTCCCCGTATACTAGCGAGAACATCTAGTGTTTCCCGCTGTCTATGCCTGCGGTTCCTGCTTTATTCCGTTTGCTTTTAGCTTCGTTCTCCTTTTTTGCCGTCTTTCCCACCCTTTGGATAGCCCCAAGACAGTTCGCTCGAGCAGCACCTCTAGCAGAAGCAAAGACGCCATGCCAGTAAATAGAAGAACCCCCGCGGCAGCCCGAAGTAATAGCAAACACACGCAACCTAACGCCATTCACCCTTAGGTTTGATGACGACGACGACGACGAGGAAGGTGACACAAGCTGCTGGCGACGGCATTTGTCGCTTGGGGAAAAACAATTGACATAATTTCTGCGCTTTCTTCCCAGGTATTCGTCGTTTTCACACACACACACACAAGCGAGTGCGCACATTTCTAAGAGTGATCCTCGGTTAGTGTCTCACGGATCTCTCTCCCTTTCTCTCTCTCTCTCTTTCCCTATGGTTGGAACGTTGCTCCATTCTACAATCTCGGTTCGGTTGAATGAAGTTTCATTCATCGAGAGTCTGAGACAAGACATAGCACCATCACCAGCACAGAGTGAGAGTGGGATCCATTTCAGCCCCCACAGGACCGCCATCGCCGTCGTCGTCGTCGTCGTTGTCTTGTGGCCGCATTCTGCGTCTCGGTTCGCGGTTTTCCCATTTCCCTTTTTTTTTTGCCCACCAACTGCTGATATTGCTTTTCGCCCTTTACTGGCGACCCTCTAGCTGGCCGGACCTCTAGCGGTGCGATCACAATCACGCTCTCGAGCGCACACACGCACGCACTCTCAGCCGCAAGATTCGATCTCGATCTCGCAATCTTTGTCAGGTTCGTCGCCTATACTCTGCACCTCGGGCGGATGCTTAGGCGGGGTCGGGAAACGGGGGGACCTGGGGACAGTGCGCTGGGGGATTGAGTCATTCTGTCCGAGACCCTCACGGAGAAGGGGAAAATCGAAAAATGCCAGACCGTTGCGCGAAAGGGAGTGGCGCATAATTGAACTCTAGTGATCGTTACGATCGTTTAAGTCTTTCGTACCTTTCTTGTTAAAGTCTTTCGACCGACGAACCGATTTGATTCGGTACACACTTTCGATCGTTTTCGATGTCATTGACCCCGTCCCCCACCTCTACTTCGTACTTAAGGGGTTTATCTACGATCATGCGTATCACTGATGATGATGATGATGATGATGATGATGATCGCTGCTCTGTCACACAACCACCGAACCACTCTATTTGAGTAGTGCCGCGTGTGTGTGTGCGTGTCTGTGTTTACCGGATGGTGAAACTGTCCGGCTGATGTTTGAACACGTTTCTCCAGTTGTCAGCGCCCGCCTCCCCGCTTCTTGTCACGGGGATTACCGCCTGAACTGAAATGACTTTTAGCACGTGTTTAGCAGCCAATTAATGGCATTAAAAGGTGACACTAAATGAGACGACCAGTGAAGTGCATTAGGGGAGCCATTCTGATGGACTACTCTTTCCGCAGCAGATCCGTGGATCGCGATCGGTCGTCCCGGATGAATTATGATTGCCAGCAAGATACCTAAACTCCTGGATCAGATTCTGCTCGTATTGCTCGAAGCGCCTCACCATTTAAAGGCTATCTAGACGAAATGGCGAAGGCTGACATGTGTCGGTAAGGCCCTGCCATAGTCTGAACCCACGCGGCACCAGTTCCAGTTGAGTGAAAGATAAATTTTCTTCCAGGCGAAGTTCAAACGAGTCGATCCTATGAGGTTGTTCCATAAATGGTTGCGTTTTTTGAGCCATTTTTTGTGCAGTTTCAAGCAAAGTTACAAATTTATCCTTTTAACATTATTTTTATTCAATAAAATCCGCAATGCATGCTATAAAACAAAAGAAAAGAGTATTCTAGAGACATCATTTAAAGATAGTTTGTGTCAAAATTGGCAAATACTAAAAATGACAAAAAGAGACCAGGGATTACAGAAAAAAGTGAGTTATACATCATTGATTAACGTTCGTTACAAGTTTTTGAAAGATAGCATCTAGTTTCAATTATATTGAAGAAACAACCTAATATTTATCCGCCATCTTTAGAAGAGATGTTGTCGTGTTTTTTTTTTTTCAAAAATGATATCTCTGATAAAACTGATCACAAGCGCTACTTGCTGTAGAGTAGTTGCTGCAGCAAAGCAAATGATTACCTTCGGTTCGATTCGATCCAGCTTGTTTAATATAGGCCGCCGGTTGCGGTTGCTAAACCATATGTTCTATCCCATGTTCCCCGCGTTACCACCACCATCGTCACTGCAATCAATCAAACACACACACACATGTACACACACATGGAGAAGATGGAAATGACAATAATTGTACAGCCGCGGAACAGCCCACTCCCGGCGGTGGTAGCGAGCGCAACTCCCTATGGAAACGTATGATTTATCTGCTTCAATCACATTTGTCACTTTTCCATCTCATAGTTTGCTGTCAATTGTTGCCTGTTGCCGGCGCATCACGACCGTATGCCATCCGGTTTCCCGTAGATTATGAAATCCAGAATCGCCAGAATCGAGGACGAGCTCCTGCAACCGATCTGTTACATCAATTGGATACTCTTCTCTTCGATCGATGGAATCGGAAGCGAAGGAATTTATGTGTCTTTCGCAAACGCGCACGCCAGGCTCGCGCCCCATAAATCGCACTTTCGATTGCGCAGAATTGCACGCTGCACGAGAAACGAGCAGCAAACCGGCGTTGGGTGCTGGCTTGACAGGGCGCTTGACAAATGCTCACCTCACTTCACGCTTCTCTTGCGCCTTCGATCGTACCGCGAAGTATGATCGCATCGAAGCCCGCAGAGCATTGCATTCGAGGTTGGAAAAGCCGCTGCTGATCGTCCGGTTGGAAGGAAAGTGCGGTCGTCGTCGTCGCCGGCGTCGTCATCTTGTGGCATTTATGGACCACTTCCGGATGTGCATACAATGTTGCAGTCTTTCTCTCTCTCTATCTGTCTCTTTCTCTCTCTTCCTCACACTATCGATCTATTTTCTTCACACTATCGAAACCAGCACCGGGCTGTCGGGCTCTTTGAACCGGTAAGCCACACGCAACCAACCGATCGCGAGCGCGTTTGAAAAGTGTTGGCTTCGGAAGCGAAAGGCCCCTCATCTTGGCTGTGGCTTGGTATGAAAAGGAGGAGCTGAGCAAGAGAAAGGGAGTGGTAAATGGATTGCATTCCAGGTAGCGTTTCATTGAGCGCGTTACGATTTATGGGCCCGAAAAATAGTTAGATAGAGGATTTCAAGCTTCGTTTTGAATCGGAAGGAAAATCGAAAGAAGAAAGGGGAGGGAGGGAAATAGGCAACACGACGAGTACGAGAAAGGGTACAGGAAATTGGGTAACAGAAAATGGAAAAAGGGGCAAAGAAAAACAGAGAGAAAAAGTGAAACAAAACATGGAAAACCCTTGGATACAGCATAAGGGCGAAAGAAGCAAAACACTAAACCAAAGATAGTAGAACAGTTGGTAAAAGATCAACACTTAAAAACACCAAAACGATTAGATGAAAATGACAAGCGAAGCCTAACAATGCAAACCGAGAAAAGGTGGCGGAGTAAAGGTAAACGTAAAAGAAAACAAAGATGAAGATTCAGAGGAAAAGAAGAAAACGGGGAGGAATCATATCGCCGAACCCCACACAACCCGCCAGAGTGTGGCACTGGCTACCGGCGAAAGTGCAGCATCCGTGGAGTGGAGCAGTGGAGGAAGGGGTGCCACAAAATGGGTTTCAAAAGAGAATGGCTGCTACAAAACGGAACCGCACCACCACAATAGACCAAGATGGCGCCGGTGTCAGCTGCGGAAGTGTAACTAGTTGCTGCAGCACCCCGAGAGAGGGTCAGTCAATGAACAACAATAGCCATACCACGAACACACACACACACACACACATTAAGTGGTGCATTGGAAAGGAATTTAAATTTCGCTTCGCGCGAATCGCGATGAAAACGAAAGCATCGTCGTCGCCGTCGTCGCCGTCGTCGTCGTCGTTGTCAGGTGGTCCGAACCGGATGTCCGAGGTTACGGCTGGCTCGCCGACTGGCACTGATATCACGCCAGGCAGGTCAGGTGGCATTAACCCACATATCACTCAAGGCACCCCTCAGAGCGAGGAGTCTTGATGAATCGATGTCTCGTCTGAGTGACCACATGGATCCGTGATTAATTATCGGTCTCCCCGGCACCGCTTTCAGCTTCCACTACCTTAATTTGGGTTCCATGGTTCACTGGTCCGCCCGGGCGCCTCGGAGGAACTTTACCGTTGCGCACCAAAAAGACCCCTCCTCCAGCCCGGAAAAGCGAACCTAGTCCCCGAACGCATCGCAAGCGCTCCGATTTTTGTGTTTTTTTTTTTTTGGGGGGGGGGGACCCATTTCCCTCTTCGTCTTTCCATAGCCGTTGTGGCCACACTTCAATTTCACCACCTCCTGCGAGGCTTAGTAGTCACTCAACTGGAACTCCGTAGGCCGCTGCTGGCGGAATTTGAAGATTTGAAAGTCGGTCCCCCAGGTTCCGGAATACGAGTGACGCGCGGTGTGTGCGTGTGTGCGATAATGTGTCGTGCTGTCAAGCTATCTGGGACATGCAGCCACACACACTCTTTTTAACCGGAGACACTAGGGCTCAATATCGATCGTCATCTTTCGACCGGTGATCGACCGCAATCGTTGCCAAATCGTGTTGCATTGACATGAGTCATCGCGACCGCGTAACCAATCGCCGCCGCAGCATTGAGGTTTACGTCATGCACCGCGGCTGCTGCAGCAGTTCAAGAGCTGCTCGAGTTGTCAGCTGCGGTCGTGCTTTGGCCCAATCGATAAGCCGAGATCGGGATCCGACCCACGAAATTGCATCGCAAACTTGGGTGCGGCCGATTGTAAAAGTGCATAAGAGCGTACACACACACCGGGGCGCAGCCTTCGGTTACGCACGCGGTTTGGGGCTTTGCTGCAACCCCAACAGCAGCAACAGCAGCACCATCACGCGGAATGTCATTCGATGCGGTTCATCAACAACGCACGCGCAATCAGTCCAGTGTTTTCTATCCTTCTTCTCTTTCTTCACCGCTTTTTTTTCTTTCTTTTTTATCGCACCACCTCGCAACGAGTTGGATGGCGTGCCGCGCTCAATCAAGTCCGGCCGCCCAGGAATTGCAACTATTTCAATTAAAATTTAATGAATTTCCGTTTCACGAGTGGCACGAGCGTTCATCGATCGCGATGATTGATCGCTAGGCCCGCTAGCGAATCGATCAGACCAAACGAGGATACCAGGCAGCCAGGTCGCCGCCATCGTTGACAACATTTTCGACGTCGGCACACTTGGACGGGAGCAACTTTCCGAATCCGAAACCGAACCAAAAAGGAACACATCACAGTGTGCGCTGATCACTCTCTGATCTCTGTCCCGTATCGAATGTAATCATTCAATTAGAGAAGCCACTAAACGTCACCCGCGGGGAACGCAGGGAAAACGGGTTTCTTCCCCGGGCCTCCCCGGGGACGGTTGCGATGCGCTGCAGTCGTCACTCGTCACAGGTCCAGCCACTATCGCTCCAGCACCACCGTCACCATTCGATTTATTATGGTTATTAATTAGATGGCGATCATTTTCACCGGCATTCGCATGCGAGAGAGCGACAAAGAGAGACGACGACTTTGTGGTGTGAGTTTGTGGTTTGACTTTTATGATCACCGGGGGTCCCCCCCCCCCCCTTCATCCCGAAAACCAGACAAGGATTAGTGTTTAATGACGTCGTTCGTTCGGAATCGCTTCTGCTTTACGCCTCGCCGGACAGTTCGACCATTTGTGTCACGGTTTTAGAGACCATTTCCATCGTTCCTATTCCGGTATTACGATGCAGACCGATCAATGTCACACCGCGTTTAGATCCTTCCAAATCCACCAGTGCTTCATCTGCATCAACAAACTCGCGTACGTCTGGGGTGGCGTGCAAGGCCTGCTGTGTTCGCGACGCGTCTGTTCCAGGTCTATTTGCGAAGCTGCGCGGAACGCGTCCGTCCTCTGTCCTCCTTCCTTCGACCGGGTTGCCTAACCCGTTTTGCGATACAACCACGTCCACGGTATAGGCGCGTGCCGGCGAGCGAGATTCGCCTCTATTTGCTCCAATTTCCGAATCCCGTCTTCGTCTTCATCTTCATCGTCCTTCATACTATCGCTACGGCTTACGTAAGCGTCGCAGACTGTTGTGTATTCCCGGAAGGAGGGCGCACTTGTCAAAACAAGTGACATCCTTTCTTCGCCACTGCAACTGACACACCACCGGCCCCGCTATCGCCGCCGCCGGCTCGGATGTAATTTTGCGGTTGCAAGATGGTGGAACCGAAGCGTTTTTAGATTTTATTTTTAATTTCCATGCAATTGATTGCCATCTTTTCTTCATCGTCCTCTTCTTCTTCTTCTTCTTCTTTCTTCGCTTGCTCATTCCACAGCAGATATGGAGGAGGAGTGCTACCCGGCGATCAGCATGAATGGCAACAGCAAACATCAGCAAATCATCCACAGACAGGGCCACGTCACTACACTGCTGGCCAACAACGGCCAAAGCCGAACGGCGGACACCAAGCCACCCACGTTCGCCGGCATGTCGTTGCTGGTGAATGGAGCAACGGCCGCGGCCGCCGCAGCCGCTGCCGCCGCCGCCGCTGCCGCTGCCGTCACAAACAACCAGCAGCAGCTGATTGCCGCCGGGCTCACCCATCACAACCTCGTTAGCAACAATAACAACCATCTCACGGTGAACCATAACCTCAACCTCAAGGATGCATCGATGCTGGGGCTGAAGGGCCTGTCGGCGATGCACCATCAATTCGTTGGTTCGTCCTCTTCCTGCCACGATTCGTCCTCCTCCTCGACCTCGGCATCCGAGATCGACATCGATGAGACGATGGTCAAGGAGGAACCGCTGTCACCGGGTTCGAGCTGTCCCTCCTCACCGATCGGTGCCGGTGGGGAAGGGTGCGGTGATAGTGCAGATACCCTGCGTCATGGGTACACCATTTCCACCGCGAGCTCCTACGGGCACTCGGAACTTGTGCTTGAACACCACAAGGTAAGCAGCAAACCCCCCTACGACGAAATCGCGGTTTCAACTAACTTTCGCTTGTTCTTACAGCTATCACCTGCGTCACAGAGTCTGCTCAAGAACCAGCAGATGGCCATGGTTGGCAGCAACAGCAGCAACAACAACAACAACAGTAACCTCCAAGGCACCCAAGTGATGTCGAAGTTGAACATCAAAATGGAACCACAATCGTCGTCAGGCTTTGGACTGCCACCTACCCCGCCCTCGTCACTGCCAAGTGACGAATCCGAGGGTAACCAGAGCCCGGAACATCACGTCTCGCCCATGTCCCCGCCGACCGATATCGGCACGTCCAGCAGCAGCAGCAGCAGCAGCAGTGGAGGCAATTCGGCCTCTTCTAGCCGCCGGACGTCACTGCACGGTAGCTCATCGTCGGGCAACTCACCATCGTTGACCCGGGTGTCCTCCGCTAGTCACAGTGCCGGATCTTCCGGTTCGTCACCCTCCTCCTCGATGGCTGCCCGTGACTCGGCCGGGTCTACCTCGTCGCGGCAACCAATACACACCCCGCTCATCAGCAGTCAACCGGTAAGGCGACGACCTGACGCCCACAATCGCCCGATCCCAGAATCAATGCTTAGCTTTCCCTTTTCTCGTACCAAAAACATTGCAGAAGGGTTCCACTGGGACGCTCATCCTTACGGAGGAAGAAAAACGAACACTCCTGGCGGAAGGATACCCGATTCCGACGCGACTCCCGCTGACCAAGGCCGAGGAGAAGTCGCTCAAGAAGATCCGGAGGAAGATCAAGAACAAGGTAATCAAGCGCGGCGGCCTCAACATATCGTAACCGAATTCTCTAACGCACTGCTGTATGTGTGGGTTGCAGATTTCCGCCCAAGAGAGCCGACGAAAGAAGAAGGAGTACATGGATCAGCTGGAGCGCCGGGTCGAGATACTGGTGTCCGAGAATCTGGACTACCGGAAACGGGTCGAGTCGCTCGAGGACTCGAACCAGAATCTGATGACGGAGCTGTCGAAGCTGCGGCAGCTGATCGGCCGGCAAACGGCCGCTGCCGGTCTCCGGAAGTCCTAAGTAGTCCGTCGCGGGTATAGCATTCCGCAACGCAACAACAATATCTAACCCTGATAAGCACAAATGTACAAACTATGTCCTAGGGAGAGGAAAAGAGAGAGAGAGAGAGAGAGTGGAAGAAAGGAAGAATGGAGTAAGAGGAGTTAACCTGCGCGGCAAGAAAGGGAAAGAATACCGGAGAGCTCGTAATTCGTGCTTGGTTTTGAGGGTTCGTGCAATAAGATAGCAGACAGCAGGATCTACAGACAGAGAGAACGAAGTCTTCCACACCCGGAGCACTAGGCTGGCTCTAGACGGATGGTTTCGGAGGCGGGAGAAATGCAAATTGTTATTTCTAAAATCGAGTAGAGAGGGTGGAAGAAGAGTGAGCGTGTACAACCGCACGGTAGTTGATAAGGATGACGAAGTTAACATTCCAAATCAGAATGCGGGATCATAAGACGGTAGAACTCGTCTCGTGAAGACCTTGTTGGCGATAACAGAGACAGAGGGAGAGAATGGAAGGGAATTGATCGCACGGCCGTGTAGGTTAAGGATGTGCCTTGTTGTGTTTTTTAAAAAGTGCCGTTGTTTCAAGTATTGTTTCATCGAATCGAAAACCGGCCAAGCCTTATTACACGTGAGGAGTAAACACACGCCCGGTTGTGGGATTCAGTTCGGTTTGTGTGTATGTGTGTGTATGTCGGTACACCTCGCTTCAAACGTACGTGCAGTCTCCATTGTGCGGTTTGCAGTACCTAAGATAAGATAGTTAAATGCACGCGAGCGGAAGTGAGGCACCGTGAGGACTACCTATTCTACCCAATTTTGCGGGCGATGGGTTTAAATCGAACAGCATCATCTTGATTCCCGGAGCCGGATCATTTTACGGACGCTTGCGCCCTGGGACTAACATTTTATTCGTTCCTTTTCCAATGCACCCCTGCTCATTATGTACATTAAGCAACATGACGATGTTTTCGTTGGTCCCTTACCCATTCACCTTTCTTCGCCTTTACGGGATGGAAAAGGGTTTGGAACCTACAGAATATCCACAGTTCGGGACTGATTCGGGTACATATTTTACACTCTACGATTCTGCTGAGCTCGTTGCTTTCTAAGCTCCTTCCAAGCAGTTTTATGTTGGTGGAGTGTAACGAACTGATCTTAACTGCTTGCGTGATACTACATCTTTTAAACCTTTTGTTCTTTTTTTTTTCTTTGATAAAATACAATTCACCTATCCCAAAAACCAAAACTATACAATGCAATGCACTAGCAAATGGGAAAACGACTTGTATTGGTCGAGCGTTGAATTTAGCCTTTGCATTCTACACTAATATTAGTCCCATTTAGTTTTTTTTACTGAAATGTTGACTTATGTTTACCATTTGAGGATGATTGTTTCATGCACATACCTAGTGTAGAATGATTTCCAACAATACCGGACCAATTTAACCTCTCAAGCAGCGAGCAAACGGGAGGTGGGGAGGTATCTGAAAATTTCCTCCGGTTTTACCGAACGGCAACTGCTGCTGGAATAAGGTGGAAAGCAGTTTGCAGATCTTGCGCTCTACGACTTAGAAGAAGAAGGAGAAGATACATAAATTCTACATAGTTTAAAAATATGGAGTAAGATGAACTAGAAAATATATTTATAGCGTTAGGCGTAAGGCTAAATGGACGAAAAGGAAGACTTAAGGATACTTTTAAGCTACGATAAGGTGACCACAAAGAGTGGAATATGAGAGTACACAACCGATCACGCATAGGCGCTCTATGCTTTCGCATTTTCCATCTACATCTGCCGGCGATTTTTGCGCGCTTGTGCAGTGAGCGTAAGAGTTATTCAACATTAGCATGCTTATTAGTATAATTATTTCAACTATTATCATTCTCTAGTTGAGCGCCGTACGCGTTTACCGTTAATTTATGTTGCATTGCAAAGTGTATCGTGCAAGATCGATCCTCCATGGATCGACTGGATGGCATCTGCCATCTGACTGCAGGTTTGTTGAATTTGTTATCTATGCTCCTAAGAAATGGAGCGTTAACAGTTTAAGGGGGGTGAAACGCGTAGTGGATAAGAGTATTGGAAAGTGAATAGAGAAGCTACATTTGGAATACCAATTGCACGTTGGTTCACATCAAATTCTGCCATTTTAATTATGTAGGTTTTTGTGTTTGCCGATGGTCAGGGAACGAACTTTTTCCAGGAGCGAGCAGCGCGATATTCTTAACGAGTTAGAGTTATAGCATCAAAAAGCACCAGCACACACACATACCTTCACACACAACAATTAGATCTTTAGTAAGCGAATAAGCCAAGCTGGTTCGCGCAATACGATCGATCGCATTTGAGTTACGGGATACGGAAAAAGAGGTTTCCGTGTTCCGTGGTTTTGTACATTTGTTTTAAGATGTGTTTCATTTGTTCCAATGAGGTGTGTGCGATGATCGATTCGATGACTGAGATGTAAGCAGACAGAAGGCAGAGCCCCGCGTTGCCCTGTTCTGCGCTCTACCTAACCTCTTCTCCTACTTCAGCAGCATCATCATCATCATCTGGCACATTTATTAGAACCAATTCCATGTGCGTGACTTACAAATATGCTAAAAACACGGTCAATTATGTTACCTAACACAGTGCGTGTGTGTGTGTGTGTGTGTGTGTGTGTATGTGTTTGTGTGCGTGGGAGAGAGACCAGAAGGGGGGAGGATCGTATTTTCGTACTTTATTGTAGCGACCATTGCGCACCACCGCCTTGTACGTGCAGCTTATCTTCTTATCCCTGCCTCCTGTAATACGCTATTTTTCGCCCATTTGTTTTGCTACGGAGCGGGGCATAAGTAAACCAGCTACCAGCAGCACTCACAACCATAACCTCACACAACACAAACGCGCCGGATGAAAATAAACCCCGGTTCGCCGGACGTCGCCTCTAATCTGTTGCACTCTGGCATGTGTGCGGTTTGTAGTGCATCGTTTTCTAAGACGCGCTGTGCACATGCACCACAGTTATTTATAGCCCAGCTACCGACCAGACCTTCTGTGCCCTGTTGTGGCCATACTCTCGCCTCAACTCAAAGTAATCGATCGCTGCGATCTGATGCGAATGTGTGCTACTGCACAATCTGGCCCACTATACCGCGGAGCGTAACCGTGGAAACGCATTTACCAGACGACGTGGACGTCACGTCTCTTTACTCCTGTTTTTGGGGCGACATCGATTTCCACGCTTTTCATTGATAAAACACCATGGGGGGGAAGCAAATCAAATCCACAGCGTGAAACACAGGAGAAGGGGAAAGCAGCAACAAGCACGCAGACAATTGGAGGGGAGTTGGCTAATAAAAGGGGTGTATCGCACTGCATCATCCAGGGTCCGATAAGTTGGCTTATCATTATAGGACGGGCTTTAGTTGTTTAGTTTATATGGTTAAAGAATAAAATGTGTTTTTTGTGTCAAATTTAAGCATCCTCAACATAAGTACCTTAAGCCTTAAGTTTATAGTTTTGTAGCGTATTTGCGTTTGCCCCACGGCCACGTGCAATCGACCGTGCATCCGTTTGGCGTTAGACTTTTTTTTGTTCTTCGTTCATAAGTGGACATCAGAAGCAGCAGGCCCAGCCTCACACGCAAGACAGCCAGACAGTCGCGAAACAGACGGAATACGGACGGGACGAGACACTACAGAGAGAGAGACAGAAAGAGAGATAGAGAGAGAGAGAGAGAAGATAGAGAAACGCATACACACACACACACATGTTCCCAAGTTGCGAAACCAGAGACAGACGCCGATCGATATGAGAGACAGTGCGATAAACTATATTGTAATGCAGCATCAGTAGCATGCCGCAGCATCAGCAGCAATGAAATGCAGCTGCCCAGACGAGAGAAAGAGAGAGAGAGAGAGAGAGAGCGCAAGAGCAGGAGAACGATGAGAAACAGAGACAGAAATAAAAATTTCCTCACTTACATTCGCCGACGGGTATGTTATCTGTGCCCGGTTGTTGATATGCAACCGGCAACAGCAACAATCTCCGAAAGACAAATGTCCTTTTGTTTCCCCGTTCCCTCGGCTGGTTTCTAATCTTCCCTCTGAGCAGCGAGCGCGATGCACGAGCGGGCAGAGGGATGTACAAAAAATGGGTTTAATAAACGAAAAATTCCGGCGTCTCGAAACCATCACAGAATGCACCACGAACGCCGCCGATTGCCCAATGCGAATGTAAGTCCAATGTGCACCGGTAACCCCGGAGGGATTAAGAGGGAGGTTGTGCTGCTTGAAGAGTACGGTAGCAGCGAGGTCAGAGGAAAAGAAATTTGTGGGGAGGAGAGGCCAATTTTGAAAATAATAATCACATTTTCCCAGTGATCTCGAACCAACGCAAACGGGCCCCAGAAAAAGAGGGAAAGACGTGAAGGAAGAGGGCGGAACGGGCTGCGCCTGACCCGGTGGTCCCGTGATTCTGTGACGGATCGATTTGCTGGTGGGCAAGACACGCGTGGGCAAAGACCGGACTCCCGGCATGTCTCATAATGGTCGGGCCTTGTTGGTCGAGTGATAGTTTCGTGAGCGATTTTCGAGCGAACAAACGCGCAGCATCCGCGATTATGGATGGGGAGAAAGAGCGGACAGAAGAAAAGATAGTTTTCCCGGGGATGAGAAGGAAAAGCGAGTGTGCGCTGGCCGTTGTAGAGCTCTAGCGTGCCGCTTTCTACCGTCTAGAGGGCGCTGGTAATCGAAAAATTACTTCATTTTTCTTTTTCTTGTAACTTGTTGGTCTTGGTCATGGACAGAACTTAGTTTTGAATTGTTTAAATACTTTGCCTTACTTGCTTACTGACGTGGTAACTATTGGACGATTTCGTAAATGGTTTTACTATATCTCTAGGAAATCATGGCAACCATTTTGTTTTTCGTATATTACAGACAACAGTACGTCTAGAGAAAACACACATTTCTGCATTGTTTGCTTTGCCAAATTTATTCCGTTCCTTCATCGCCAGGTGATTAACAAACGTTATAATCTACTGCAAGGCGTCCTCGCTGCGTGCACATGATCCTTGTCTTTAGCAAGACTGACATGGGCAGGTCATATAATTTTTCCGAGGAGTTGCTACCACTGGCAGCAAAGGAGAAAGGAAGGCTTGGACACTGGCGGCTGGCAACTTTGCAAATTTATCAGCGGCTCTCGAGCAATAATTTCCGTACGGTAGTAAACCGTATACATGATTGTTACACACCAGAGGTACGCCAAAGTCTTTCAGGCAAACACTACCTGATACTGATTCAGCGCACTGCAATCTGCAATAAGAAAAAATGAAAAAAATCAAAGCTTACTTATTCACAAGTGTTTCGAGGCGATGCTGTACTCACGAGGGAGGTAAAGAACCGCCGGAAGGTACACATTTATCATCGGAAGCGAGCGTGTAGTTTACTCGCATCAGATTATCATTTACTGTATAACTGCTAGTCCATCCCCATCCCAGAACAAAGCAGGATACGGTGTTTGTTGTTGAGAAAGGAATCTCAGTTCTCTGTACCGCAATGGGTTGCACATTTGCCTTCCCGGTGAAGCTGCCATTGATGGTTAAAACAGCCACATCGTTCTCATAAGTATTTGCATTATACAGGCTGTGATAAACACGTTTGGAAACGTCAAAAATGAATCCCTCCTTGTCTTGGTAGTTACTGCCCGCACGGATTTGAATCTTGTGAAAGAAGTAAAGGGTGAAATGATTAGAAATTAGTTGTTGCCTCGCTTCTTCGCTTCGTTTCCTTCACTTACTGATTTAATTCCTCCCGGTAATCTGTTTGGATCCACGGTGTGTGCCGAAGTGAGGACTTGGTTATCATTTATTATAACACCAATGAAACTCTCGATGGAGTTCGCCCCGTTTGTTATCAATATCGCTGCTATGTACGGATAGTCTCCAATTGATGCTATCGTCCCTCCGGTTATACGACCAGCCCTTTTAGTGTCTAGCTGGTTGGTGCCATCGAGTGCAACAGTCGGGTCGGCATCAGTATCAGGATCGGTGACGTCGTCTTCTTGAGCGTTGGTACAATATGCGCAGAATAGGACTGCCAGCAAGATAAGCTTCACACTATGCTTCATCCTTAAAACCACTGTATACTTTGAAAAGTAACTGAATGATAAGACCAAAATCAGTATCAAATTTATACTCAAATCGGACATCTGGTTCGGTTACCTCTCTCTGTCTGTTGCTCTCTGTCTATCTCCATACAGGGGATACAGCTCTAGGCCTTAGATACTGATACGTTGGCTGTTTCGCAGAATTCGGTTCCACTCCGCATCTCGAAGCTTCGAACGTGCCAGTTGGACAGCTGTTGGACACTTGCGCCAACACCTCAGTCCCACCCAAACCATAGAGACAAAGGCTTCTAAGGAAATAGTTCTAGGAATTGAAGCGGGCAACTTAAGGGGGTCATGTGTTGTTCTCCCCACAATTCCCGAGAATTAGCGAGCTCTATTTGTTTAAGTTCGAATCTTCGAGGCCATCCTACTCCTGAACACTTGTGCTTCAGAAAAAAAAAGTCTAGCATAGGGGTACCGTAGCCTCTGGCATCGACTGTTTCTAGGAACTTATTCCGTATGGAGGAGGCGAAAAAACAATCGGCAGCACGAGGCCGGCAATGGGTTTTTTTATGCATTGTCAGCATCTCTCTTTGATTCGATCTAAAACGTGTTCACCTCCGTTAACATAACGATAGCACAAAGAGTCAAAATGTACCCCACGTGGTACGAGATAAGCTTATCAGGCTATGCTTTAGAGCCCATCGTATTGACATATGATTAGTATCTATCATTTTCTCGTTCTCGGTTGCTGTCAGACCAAAATGGTGGTGTATAAATGGTTTACGCCGCTGCAAACATGAATCTTCAATGCAAATGCTTCAAGCAGTGTAGGGGTGTCAGTGACATACAGGGGGGTCAGGATCAGGATGTTCAGTTGGGTGGTGCTAACGTTATTAATTTATCCTTCATGAATAATATGTCGAATACTAAGATCAATTGAACCAAACTGACAAACCGAAACATACAAAATGGAATTCTTTAAAGATGTTTCCGAAACCAAACCCGAAACCTTTTCGTTGTAACTAATTAACTGCTAAATCATACCAATTTTTTTCAATTTAATTTAGTTTTCATCTGCAATAAAACAAAAAAAATCTTTCTAACCATGCTTTAACTTCCACATCTTCAAATTTATTTAAGTAAAGTAACACAATACCTAGTTGAGGAACTTCAATTCCAAAACTACGTTTCACATAGAAACGTCCTAGCAGAGCGCGAAAAGACAGGACTTTGGACAGAGGTTTGAGATCGTCATATAGTGAATAATAGCTGATCAAACAAAGAGCTGCTTGCAGTCATTCAGAACTGTTTCGATACGATATTGTACTCACCAGTGAGGTAAAGAACCGCCGGCAATTAGTCCACATGACTGATCTTGAGGGGTTTTTTTGTTTCCGAATGATTTTTGCCACCCAGAGGGGTCATAACCTCGCCTACAGCTCGTTCGTTCAAGGCCGAATCATCGAGGACACCCCTTCAGCTACGAACACTTGTGCCAACAGATCCTCTACCGAAGAAAACAAGGTTGAGTATAGGAGCCCCGTAGCCAAACGTGGCCTAAGCGGTACACCATCGAATAAACAATCTACGACGCCCGCCAGATCCATACGAGTTTCTCCTGCACGAGCACAAGTTGCTTTCGTCGGCAGAATTACGTTTCGATTGGATTTACAACGTGTTCAATCCCGATAGCATAGCGTAGCGTAGGCAAAATATACGTCACGTGGTGCGAGAAAAGCTGATCAACAGACTCATTCCGGTGTCTAAATGGAGCGTGTAAGTATAAATAAGTGGCATTAGTAGCTATCATTCGTTCCTGGTTATAATGAGGTCAATTTGACCGTATTCTACTACCTTATACTTTTGCAAACGTGTCCTTCTTCGTGTGATTCTGCAAATGGGAGATGGAGATGGTAAGTAGCACGAGTGGCAGTCGCAGGACGTGACACGTAATCCATCCTTCCTTCAGCTGCAATGCAAGGTATACGAATCGAACTCAAGATCATGACAATGATCTGCCAGCCGTTGCATTCGAGCCATCTTCAATAAAAGAGTTTGTCGCCGGGTGGAAGGGACCGGGGGGAGGTGGTCGAAGATAAAAAAAAGAAAGAAAGAAAACGAAGCAATCGAATCAGTTGCAGCCTTATAAAAGGATTCCCTACAACTAAACTGGAAGCTTCCAGTCCAGTGCCCCAAAGAGATCACAATATCGGGAGTGGAGTGCGAGGGACTTAAACTGGAGATATGCTAGACGTACCAGCCACAATGCATTCGCATCTACCGTCGACATCCGATAGCAGATAGCGACCAGCAACAGCAGCAGCACACGAAGGCGCTAGAGTATCCTTTTGCAGGGCCGTTGTTTTGATGGTGCCGCGTTTGGAGTCATCATTTTTTGGCAAGCAGCCACAACACGCAAGCGAGCGGTTGAGACGTGTGCAGACACAGCCCAAAGGTGCCGAAGGGGCTGGCGTTGGCGAAGGTACATCATCGAAGTGGCTAGCGGACGCGTCCTTTGCTTCTTCTCTGCTCTGGTCGAGAAGCATGCGCAGAGATGGTTCAGCTTCGTTGCCAGGTCCGAAGCAACAGAAACAAACGAACGCGACAACAGTCTACCCGACTGCTCAGGACGGTCGCTGGCGCTAATAACGGGTTTGGGATTTTTCCCACAAAGCATCGTGACCATCCGTGGATCTTCCCCAATTCCAACAGTGGGCGCATCGACGGTCAAACGGTATCCATCCACTCGCTGCACCATGGTTCACGCAGTAGGCCTGACCAAAACCCATCACCCTGTACACCACCCGCTCGTCCGGCTGCCGTGCAACCATTTCAAGGGACAGGATGGTGGCCATCGTTGTGCGCCTGCGCGACTCTCACACCCTTCAGCTCCAGCGGCCGATATCGGCATATTGACGGCCGATCCGATGAGAGCGTAATGCACGCGAAGCCCAGCGATGGATGACGCACGTGGCCACACGGTGGCATGAATCAATCGACACGACCAGTGGCGCAGATTGTCATGTTTCGACAGCTATCTTAAAGAGAATGCGATAATCTGGAATCACCACCTGCCACCTCATATATCCATTGTACAGCGACGACGATTTCACTTTGGGTTGCCTCGATTGTTACTGAGCATTTGTCTCAGTCCAAAAACTACGGTTGCTTGTGGCCAGCGGAGGGTGTAAGGTGGTAGCTCACGTATGTTCGAGGTTTGTTATCGATTTTTTTTTTCAGTTCACTTCTGCGCACAACACCTTGCGCAACTCTCACGTTAAGGGGTACGCAAACAACCGACACACCAGCCGGCGTGGAAAATGTTTGAGCCCAGGAGCGAGGCCAAGCCAAAAAACAGGAGGGTTGACAAGAGACAGAAGAGTGTATTCTGATCAGGGGGGAGTACTAAGTCGTATCCTGTTCCTTGTGGAAATTGAACTATCAGATGTCCGTTTTAAGAGCAGGCCTTTTTAGTTTTCAACGGTTTTAAGCCCCGTTGCACTATGTTCTATGCACCAATAATCTAGGTTGCTCTGACTTACTCTAACTTGTCAGTAACTTAAAACTTTTAGTTAGGAGAATGTGCTAAATAAGTCAAAGCAACCTAGAAGGAGAAATTAAGGATCTCTAGGTTACCGAACAGTTTACTCTGCTCTGCGCCCCACCACCTCAGCTACTTGTTCTACTTAAGCGGCCTCAAATGAATAGGAAACAGTTGGTGCAGGTAAACTAATCTCGCCAGGGCTCACGCCCCATTGGCTGGCGTACGCGCAAAGCAGAGCATGGCGAATACAAAACCCAAGGGGTGAATCATACAGAGCCAGCAAACACACACCAGCGAGTCGGTGAAATTCGTCACGCGGTGTCTGTTGAACCTTACAAAACTCGCTCAACCGCCCTGTAACCATATGCGGCTCAGCCAGGAAACCAAGCATCGAGGGGACGATTTCTGGAGAAGCCGTACCTATGCTTGCGTGCTGCTGCCTAGTACTCTTAAGCCACTGCAATGTTCTTTCTCCCCTATCCGGCAACGAACCCTACCAGAAGGACGTAAAACATGGGAAATAAGTCGAAGTTTTCGCGCTGCTCAGAAGGGGAGTGTGACTGTGTACGATACGGCCACACATTAAGTCAGTAAATGTGGCTGAACCGTGATTCGCTCGCAGATGTCGAACCCACCTTTGCTGCTGCGAATGGTTGAGCGATAAGCAACGCAGGACATACATAAGCACGAAGAATTTTTTTCGAGGAATTTTTCTCAAACTAGTTCACACCTTTTCATCAAACTTGTTATCTTAATTTTGTCTCCATTTCCTGCAATAAATAAATAACATTATTACTACTAAATAAAATTGGCGTGCTCCGATCGCGCCTGGCCTATTTTCCAGTTACTGAAACACGCTAAATAAAACAAAGTAGCCTTAAAATAATATTGCGCGTATGTCAAATTCTACTCGAAAATCACAAAAGCATAAAAGAGCCTGCACTTTTTGCTCAGCGCGGCGTTTATCGATCCAGCGTTCTACCGCGAGCGAAACCCACCCACCCCCACAACCTGCTTCTCGGTTGTTTTTCTTTTTTCTTTCCTCCTAAACCCACACGCACTACTGCGTGTAGTCTGCTCGTTCCCCTTCCCTCCTTCTCGAAACACACTCGACGCGCTCAGCGACACACACGCACACAGCAGACTGCTTCGATTATGCTTAGCGCCATTCACGGAGGGAAAACAAGCTTTTCCCTCGGTTGCGCGGGTCTAGGTTCGTGCTCGCACGCCTGTGTGTGTGTGTGTGTGTGATGATGCAATTGATGTCCTTCCGTTCTTCGTTCCTGTTCCAGGAGGTCGATCCCGAAGCAAACAATTCTGAGCTGCCAGCAAAATGAGTCCTTTTTTTAGTAACCTTATTCTTCCCGTGGCCTGCATTGCATCTGGCTGCACTTGCAAAAGTTGTCTCCGTCTCTTCCCTCCCAAAAAAAGGCTTATCAAAGCCGGCTACGGGCGAATTGGCTGTGACACAACAAAGCAACCGCATACAAGCAGAGTCCTAAATCGAATCACCTCGCTCCCCTTCTTCGTTCGCTCTCTTCCATCCTCTGTTTCTCTCTCTCTCGTTCGCGCTCTCGCGCCATCCTTGTTAGTCGCCCGTGTGGGGTGCGAGAGTCCTGCGAGATGAGAATGCGCCATCCTGCGCCTGTGCGGCTGAACCGGATCGGACCGGCACCGGAGACTCGGCGGGCCGCGCCAGAACACGTGTAGCGCTGCATTCGAACGGATCGGTTTTTCACGTGCGCGCCATTAACCGAGCTCAGCTCGCTCTCTTCCGCACCCGAAGTGTGACGTCACACGGCCTGTGTGCGCGTGTCTGTGTGTGTGTGTCTATCGATTTTCGTGCCCGCGACACGCGCGCATCCGGGGACGACCTGGTGGCCTGACCGTTTATCGTTTTTCCGTGGCGTGTGTTTGACCGCCCGACAGCAGTAGTATGAGCACATCCGTATCATCTCCGGCGACCGGTGCTGGTGAGGTGGCAGGTACGGCACCCGGTGGCCTCAAGTCGAGCTATCGGCTCAGCCTGAAACGACAGTCCCCAAGCTACGATGGTACCGAGCTGGGCACACGCGAAACCTGGATCTCGACGAACAAAATCCTCAACAGCAGCTACTGTGGACGGCGCACCAACAGCCGCAATCCGAACTTTGACTACGACGAGTCGAAGCTACTGATCTCGCTCTGGGGTGACCCGCAAGTCCAGAAGGCACTCATCACCACCCACAAAAAACACCCGGTCATTGCCGAGCTGGCACGGAAGATGCGAGAGCACGGTTACAACCGGTCAACCGAGGAGATTAATACGCGCATCAAGAATCTCAAGTGTTTCTACAATCGCATCAAGAAGGATATGGCGGCGGGCCTGATTAATCAGACCACCTGGCGGCACTACGCCGATATGGACGAAATCATCAGTCGGCCAGTGTTCGGTAATCGGAAGAAATCGGATCGCGATTCGCTGGACGAGGATGGGCGGAGTACGCAGAGTTTGGAGCTGGAGCTGCCCCCGCTACCGTCCGACGAGCCGCTTCCGGTGAAGCTAGAGCTGATGAGTGATGACGACGACGACGACCGTGATGATGATGAACCGACCGAGATACGGGCCGAGGACCTGCTAACGATCGATGCCAGTTTCCCGGAGGAGATGAGTGCGGCCGCTTCGTCGTCTTCGTCATCATCGGGGGTAGGTGGCAGTGGTGGCATCGCTAAGAAGACCTATCCCTCGACCGCATCGCGTAGTAATGGTAGAACCAACAGTGATGTTGGCGCTGGCAGAAGCAGTGAGCCTACTGCAACAACAGCAGCAGCTGCAGCAGCAACATCTGTCCGGAAAGTGCGAGCTGGTGGTAACGGTGGAAATGCTGATGGCGGACAGGATGACGACGACGACGACGATGACGATGAGGATGATGATGAGGAAGACGACGATGATGACGATGACGATGGTAGTGATTTTGATGTCGAGAAGTAAGTCGAGCAAACCATGCTTTGGGTTCCTGCTCCCAGAACTGCTAATACTAATTCACTTTTCTCTTCCTCTATTCCGCAGTGAATTCAACGATGGATTGGACGAAATCTTACTGAAAGCACAATCGAAAGGCAATGCATCGGGTACTGGCACAAAAACGATCACCGGCAACAACAGTGGCAAATCGTCGACGGATGGCACCGCTGCTAGCAAAGGCCCTGGTGCAAGCGGATTGGTAATCGAGAATGTATCTTCCGGCAATGCAGCAACGCCGAGCACATCGGTCGCAGCGGCACCCCCGCAGCAGCAGCAGCAGGGAAAAATATCGGTCGTTCCAACGAATCTGCTACTCAAAACACCATCATCACTGCCTACCAGCAGCCTCAGCGCCCCGATTCAGATCTTTACCAAACCGACGGTCAGCCTAGCAGCAGCTGCCGGCGCATCCACGCTGAAGCCGCCAACGATGGGCATAGGGACGGGTGCACCGACGGCCGGGGCACCGATGAAGCTTCTGCTCGTCAATACCGTCGGTAAAGATGGTACCACCAAGCAGATACTAACACCGGCTGGCGATATGGCCAACCTACCCAAACTGATGCCTACTACGACGCTGAAGCAGGCGACGACCGGGGTATCACTGTCGCTAGCCTCGACAAGCGGCACTTCCCCGATCGTCAGCATACCGACCGTCAATGTGCCACCCAACAAAGTGCCAACCATCACCGGTGTGCATTCCCTGCCGAAGCACATTGCCATCGGTCGTCCTCCGGTACCACCCGGTACCGAGCGTGAATCTTCCGGGTTCAAAACGCTGCTCACACAGCTCGTAACGATTCAGCGCGAAAATCTGGCACTCAATCAGGAACGGTTGGCGCTCGAGAAGGAACGGCTCGAGTTTGAGACCAAGTTCGGTGGATCGTTCGTCAGCATGGTCCAGAACATGAGTACCTTCTTCTCGAACATGCTTAAACATCAGCGACAAGATGTGGTACAATCGAAGCAGCCGGTGTTACCGCCTAAGGAAGTGGCACCGGTGACAAAACAAACAACGGAGACAAAACCGGTGGAGAGCAAGAAATCGGAGAACAATGATTCCTCTTCCGCAGCCGCTAGTGAATCGCGGTCGCAAGAAACCGTATCGGCGCTTGGCTCGAAGCAACCGGCTGCACCTGTAGCCACCACACTGACCATTAACAGTACGTCAGTGGCCGTTGAATCATCGGTCCCGTCATCGGCACCGGTCGGAAAGCAGCCGCTTCCGGCGCCACCTGCATTGACGCCGCTGGTGGCTAACGCGAGCAAACCTAATGCCGATGAGAGTGTCGGTACGCCGTTGCCCAAGAAGCGTCGTATGATGACGCGCAACGCGACCCAACCGGCCACGAGCACCACGGATGATGCATTGAAAACGGAAGTGATCAGCGACAATGACGACCATTAAGCCGCATCGAGGGCGCGATTCAGCGTGAACTTATACCTAAAGCCATTCCATCTGTTCCTTTTCTTTTCGTTACTTACATTCCTTTTCTTATTTTTATTCTAAAACACGAATACCATATTCCTAACGGTATGAAGAAGTATGGAAGCATTTTTATAAGAATTACCAAAGTGAAGTCGCGTAATAAAGCTATTTACCCTTAAATACAATTTTGGTACACGTTGTTCATCAGCTCCATATCACGGATTTCCATGATATCCGTCTTCAGTCGCTGCTTGATGATCTCACGCAGTATGTCGTCCCGGTCCTTCTCGTCCAGAATGCCCATCCGGTGTAGTGAGTCATCGGTGATCCGGAGCAGCGCGCGACCTGTGATTTCGTTCTGTATCGATCGAAACGGACACAGGATTAAGCTCGCGGGATTTCAAGAGTCCCGGCAAGGCACTCACCCGTTGGAACAGCTCCTGATACTGGGCACACCGGTCACTGCAGTGCCTCCGGAGCCACTTGAGCGTATCGGCCACAGTCCACATGTACACCGGTTTCGGGCGGGCCATCATCTTCGTCTGCTGGAGAAGTGGAAGATCGGCAGTGTGAGTGGGAGACCTTTTGCAACAAAAGCCACAGAACGGAAATACCTTTGTTTTGGCGACGGGCACCGTTTCCTCGACCATTTCGCTACTCCCTACGGACACTTTCACAAATTTTTAAAAAGGATTTCCAGGACGAAATTCGAGAATTTTTGGAAAATTTTGTTTTCGTCTCGGCTGTCAAAAAGCGTTTGTTGTTGTTTGTAGTTCCATCATGCGCCACCAGGAGCGCCAGGCAAGCGAGCCTCTTTTTTCCGTTTCCTTTTTTCCTTTACCCTTTTTTCTGAGCTAGGAATCTAGGTTTGCGTAAGTTTGCTGCATAATTGTTCATATAATGCCCATCTTATGAAAAGAAACCATTGCACTTCAGCGCAATCCACGCAAAAATGTTTAATCTAGCAAGCAGCAACTCATAGTAGCTAGACTAGACTTTAAGAAAAGGCCCTTTATACACTGGCCTTATTTAATAAAACTCTGCATAGTCAACCATTTATTTGGCTCCTGCAGTTACTAAGTCAACGCCCTGGTTACTGTTTGCATCGTCCGGTGTCCATGGCAATAACTGCGATGAAGAGTAATAGCGGCTGTAATTATCTTTCTACCGCAGTCCCTCTACGATCATCCCGTTTAAGCTGAGTTTTTCTCTCGTTTACAATATTCTCCCTAATCGTAATGTCGCTGAAAATATATCATCGGTATATTACGCTTTTCCTGTATTACAGATAATACAGATCGAGGCGGCATGATGAGTTGCGTCAGATAGGGTCGCTCTCGCCGCATATCCTTTTCGCAGGATATTCTCGATTCTATTCCCGGTCGCTCTAAATGCTTGTGTCCCTCCGATGCTCTCAGACGCATGCACATGGAGAGGATTGCATAGCGCACGCATGCTGCAGGTCCTTACTGCGCGTGCCCTAGAGTCTCCCTAGTTAGAGTTGGTCCGCGTCGCTACCACCGCACCGACGACTCATGCAGAGGGTGTATGCGAGGCACGCAGGTCCCCCCTCTATAATGCCAACCCTCCTCCGGGTCTCGGACAGGCGCATGCGCGTGGTTTGCGCACCGAGTTTACCATTCCTTCCAAACCCAGCCAGCTCTAGGCCAGTGGTCGTGCGTGGTCGGCAGGACCACCCTTCTCTCGGGTGACTCGCCCAGTCAACGTACGCATACCGGTCCGGACACATCGTCAGCAGCAGAGTAGTGCGCTTACCACTCCCGTCAGGATACTCTCTCCTTCTCCTCCACCACCGGTGGTTCCGTGAGCATACAACCGGAGACAACCGCCCGCCCGGGAAGGCCCGCGGGTCGTTTGCGAGAGATATCGATTTTCCGCGCTCTCGGGGACATCAGCGCGAGCGCGCCACTCGAGTTTGGTGGAGTGAAAAACCGAAGGGAGGTGTAAAAAGGAAAGTGCGACCCAGAAGGTGGCCGTTCGTTCGTTTTGTTTCCCTTTTTGTTGGTTCCGCTTTCCATTCGCGAATCATTTTGAATGCCTCCACCGCGCGGTACCGGTCTCCGGTTAAATCTGGGAAGTAATTTTCTAACGCAACGGAAAATACAAGCCCGCCAGCGATTGCGCCTAGCACGGCATCAGCAGCAGCAGCAGCAACAACGAGCATCCGGTTCCGGCACCGCTGGAGGTAGTGCGACACCTGCGGCGAGTGGGAATCGACGCCCGAAGTACAACATGTGGGTTTCGACGAACAAGGTGTTGATTGGATCGGTCGGTGGCCTCAAGAAAACCCACTGCCGCAATCCAAACTTTGACTCGGAGGAAACCAAGCTGCTCATCTCGCTCTGGGGTGACCCGCAGGTCCAGCGGACGCTCATCACCACCCACAAGAAGCATCCGGTCATTGCGAAGCTGGCGGAGAAGATGCGCGAGTACGGGTACAACCGGTCGACCGAGGAGATCAATACGCGCATCAAGAATCTCAAGTGTTTCTACAATCGCATCAAGAAGGACCTGGAAACGGGTGTCGCCACCGAAACGTCCTGGAAGCACTTCCAGGCCATGGACGACATATTGACGCGGCCCGTCTTTGGTAACAATCGGCGTATACTGGCGGCCCGGGAGGACGTTCACCGGGGACAGAAGAGGTCGCGGTCACGCTGCAGGGATACGGATTCAGCGCTAGGCTGCTACTCGGGCGATGGAGGAGGAGGATCCGGTAGTGACGTCACCCCGGCCGAGCAAGTGGCCACAGGAGACCACCACCACCTGGTGGACTCGATCGGGGTGAAGTTGGAGCTGGCAAGCGACGAGGAGAAGGAATTGCGCGCGGTCGAGATGCTGATGCGGAACGCGGAACAGGTGGAACTGCGGGAACCGAATTTGCTGATACCGAAGGATGAACCGATGGAGATGGAGGAAGAGGACGATCCGAATGATCCGGACTTTGAGCATGACGGCGGTAGTGAGACGGATGATGAAAGTTCCGGCATGGATGAGGCTGATAAAAGGTAGGTCCAGGACATTGGCAGTAGAGTCAAGGCCGTGTCGGGGCGGGGGTTCTGGTCAAGCAGCGTCATGTTTTGTGTGTGTGTTTGTCCCCTCGAAACGAAAAGTGCATCAACGCGAGAGAGAGAGAGAGAGAGAGAGAGAAAGAGAAACTTGGTTTTCAGTGTGGTGAGCGAAGGTCCTTTTGCGTCGACGCAAACTGTCTTAGCTGGCACCACGTGCACCACGTGGAACAACGAGCCAACGACGCCACGTGCTCGCTCGTGTACTCGTGCCATGGGCAAGCGAGCGAACGAACAACAAGTGGTCGGGACTGTTTTCAAGATGCCCCTGGCTCTCTTTTCACATTTCTCTCTGTATTTCTTTTTAGTGAGCGATCGACACGTTTCCGACGACGTACCAAAAGAGTCCACAAACCGAGTAGTAAAGCAGTTGCCGCAAATGCCGCGGCCGCTGAAGGAGGTAGTGGAGAAGGACAGACAAGTGGTAATCCAGCCAATGCTATGGCAAGATCGTCCACCGCAACACTCCCAGCAGCATCACCTGCCAGCACCACCAGCAATACCCAGGCCGTACCGGTCCCGGGAACAATCAAAATCATTAACTACAGTGGCGGCGCCAAAGTAAGCATCTCCACCTCCACCAACATGAGCGCCAGTACAGCGGCACCGGTAGTGACGGTAGCAGGTGCACCAACTCTCGGTGGAATAACGACCCAGGCCGGAGGAGCCGCCGCAACCACGACAACCCAGAGCAAAATATCGCTTGTTCCGACAAACTTCCTGCTTAAGCCGCAGGCATCGGGGATGGGATTCAAGCAACCGATACAACTCTACACCAAACCAACGGTCACCATCCAGGGAGCGAAACCACCGACCGGATCAAGCCCCGCAATACAACCGATCGTCTCGGTGAGCAGTGGTCATCCTACCATTCAGCCAGCTGCCGGTGCGACACCCGGTACGACGACCGGACAACCGATGAAGCTGTACCTGGTCAATACGATGCCAAAGGATGGTTCGGCACCGAAGCAACAGCTGATAGCACCACCGGGGGCCACATCGCACCTCTACGGTGGTACCTCACCGGTGGCCATCTCCATGGCGAGCGGTATTCCTGGTCTGCCGAAGATCAGTATCCAGCCCAAACCGCCGACGCTCATGACGAATGCTGCCGGCGGATTGGCCAGTGCAACGTTGGCCGGTACGACGCGAATTCTGCAAGCCAAACCGGCACCAGTCAGTGGTGTTGGTCCGGTGCGTGCTCCTCTCGGTATGCCACCGAAAATGGGTGGTTTCAAAGCGTTACTGAACCAGCTCGTTGGTCTTCAGCGGGAAAATCTGACCATCACCCGGACACGGTTAACGGCAGAAAAGGAGCGGTTAAGGAACGAAAAATCCGTCGCCAACTCGGTGTTACAAGCGCTCGGTGATCTAAACGACCTGCTAGTTGGCATGAACGCGGAACTGGAAGCTGTCGGTGCGGTGGAAGGGAAGCCCGTGGACGGGAAGAGGTCACGCATCCAGATCACCGATGTGCGGCACGATCCGTCCCACCGTCGACCGTCGGTGAATCCGGCGGACCAGCCAGGCAGTGGGGACGAGGAAAGCATGAAAACCGAAATAATAAGTGACTCGGAGGAGGGCTAAAGAAAAGGAGAAAAGGAGTTGCTTAAAGATGAAACGAAGTTCGAGGCATCGATATTCATGAATCCAAAGATCTTGATAAGGGAGGGAAGTGATTACGTGTCATTTAATATTAGTGTTAAGGCAATCGGGTCCGGGGTCGTTTTAACAAATAAACGGTATAAATCTGGTAAAGCCATCTCGCTGTGCTCTGGAACGGATTATTTGAATTCGTCCTCTTTCATCGTAGCCAACGCCACCTAGTGGACTTTTTGGCTTCACAAACTCAAGCGCACTTCACATTCAATCCCGCGGCACGTAATTTTCGACTCCTAAAGGCACAGTGGTAAACGACGAAGCAATTGTTACAGTGATGGTCGATAAACTATGAGCACCTTGTCCATAAAAATGGAAAATTTGTAGCAAAATTCAACATTATCAGCAAACAATCGGCTGCGTTGCACTGTATCGATGTTGTTCCGTTCCGAGTACACTCTGTGAAATTGCTGTTAAAATGAGAAATTTGTAAGTTTTTGGAACAATTTGATCAAGATAACGGAGATATGAGTGAATTCAAGTCGTTTTCCGACTCCCGCCGTTTTTCGCTTTACAAAAGTGGGTCGGAAAAGTGTTAAAAACGTGGAGATTATCTTGTTTTGGTTCGCTGGCAAAAGTGGGAGGCTTTTTGATCCGGGTGTGCCGGGATCCGTGCTACAAAAGAAACACGAACCTGTCCTAGAGTGGTCTCGGGAGTGGTGCTGCTGCTGTGAAAACCACCGACATCGACTTCGACGGGATTTCTCGGGTAAGCCCGCAGCAGCAGTAACCACCGTTTTGAGTGCCCACCTCCCGCCGTCTTTTTATCGTCATCGGTAGGCCAAAGGGAGGTGTACAAGCTGACGCACCGAGAAAATTCAACCCGAAAAAGGGAAAGGAAAAGTGTAGCGAGTGAAAACGGTGGCGGGTCGATATCGTGAGTCTCCCTCTCCTTGCGGTCAGCATTCCTGCACTGCTTACGTCACAAGAGCCTTGCTGAGCGCGAGAGACGAACGTGGGGGGAATTCCGGCGGGAATTGGGGACGAAACAGATTTTACCCCACGGCCCCCACGGGCTAGAAGAGATTGCAACTCGACAATCGGTGGCCAAAAAATCCCTTCTTCGTTCAAACCAACGCCCCCGCAAAAAGTGTTCCTTGTTTATTCTTGCGCCAGTGTATTCTCGCGAGCGCGCACCACATATCGATGAAATATTCGGGGCGAAAATTGTGCCCATCTTCCGGAAGTGACCATATGTGAGGACAGTTTTCATATTCCTGGCTCGCCTGTGTGTGTGTTTGTGTGTTTGTGAAGGTAGTGTGAATTGTGCTTCTCTTCCGGTCCGTGCCCATCAGCGCTCAATTAATTGCAGTTATGCAAAGTGATCTAGTACACATCCGCACATAATGCATATTACCCCCTCGTTACCAAGCACCCAGTGGCATAACTTTTCATTTACCAGATAATTACTTTTACTTTCCGGTGGGCAAACCGCCACGGGAAGGCACACAAATCATGCCGCGCAGGAGCAGCGCCAGGTGACATTATTTGTTCGTTTTTCTCCCGGATTGGTTGCAGCAAACGACGATGACGACGTCGACGACAATCCCACGCCTACCAGGCGATGCCAGGCCGAGCGTCAATTAAAAGGTCAAAAGGCAAATCGTCCACGCACCCTGTATACGCGCGCTATATAGAAAAAGCGACCACTTGAGGGTCCTTGTTGGTGTTGTCGTGCAGCATCAGCAGGCCATGCTTCGAGGTGCTTCGTGGGTGGAACGTATTTTTGGGAAGATTAATGCGCTCCATTCTCGCCTCCCGCGATTGGGCTCTTTGAGAGAGATGCTGCTGGAGTTGCGTGCCAGATAGTGAATCCTATTCTGGGATTTTTGCCAAATCTATCAACTGCAGCACGTCCTGTTGTGCACGAATTCATATGTTCACGAATTCAAGCAAGATCCAAATGGTTGCAGTTGAAGCAAAACTCTGACACATGGGAGAAGTATTAAGAATGATTGATCGATTGTGTGCCTCGGTTGAACTGACCTTTGGTTTGAAAACTAGAATAGTTTTGTTAAACAGTCTAGAACTAGATAGAACTTTTACTATTAGATGCTACATTCCAACGGCGGTCGCTCATCATACGGACGCACGAAAAAGCTAGCCATTCCAGGGTCATAAATATCACCGGCCAAACCGGCAACCAGAATCCACGACAGCGCCTTGGTGGTTGCTGGAATGTATATTTTCAAGCATGTGCGGCTGCCTCGACCGCCGATGAAGCCCCAAAGCGCTGGGGAGTCGGATGAAGTTTCTCTCACCTTCGCCGAAGCGTTACAAGAAGGTTGCGACCGTCGAGGGGGTTGAGTTCTTGACCGACTAGCGCACCCCGTGACCGCGTGGGATAAAAACCTGTGTATGCTCCTCGTGCGCCGCTCCCCCTACCCCTCCCACCACTACCAGGGTTGGTCAGTCAGGACACACAGCTGGGGGAAACACGAGCATGATGACGATGATGATGATGATGATGGGTCTGTGGAGAATCTCTCGCCCGCACTCGATCCGAGGCCTCGTTATTTGTATTACCACCGATCCCCGGGTGTTGTGAATGGTGGGAAGGGAGTGTTTTCAGGCAGACACCGTAGAACGCAGCGCGAAGAAGCGTAGAGCGCAGAGGAAACCGAAAGCAAACCGCGAGAATGTTGCTCCTTCAGCGATGGCAATGATGATGATGGTGGTGGTGGTGGTGGTGGTGGGAATTCTCTCGGAACATCGAACCGGAGGAGAGGAACGTTGTACTGTTTGTGTCCGAAACACCGGACCTCCCGAACACATCATCACACCGCTGGCAAAGCGAGCGAACCGGCGGAGAACAGAACGTAGAGAAAAGAAGACGAAGAAGAAGGTGATCTTCTAAGCAGCGAGCGCCCCCGGAGCGGCCCCGAACCTAGAACGAAGCGGAGCGAAAAGAAGGAGCAACAAAAAGGCATAATCTGTAATTAACATTTGTCGTGGGAAAATTTTCGAATCGTGAGAAAGTTCAAAAACCCTCGGATCATATACCCTCCTCCTCCTCCTCCGCGGCGAGCCGTGGTCGGCCCGGGGAGAATCTCAGCACAACAAGCACACTCGCCGGCGTCCAAAGACGCGAGATCGCGAGTATCGATCGCGCCTTCGCCGCGGTTCGAGAGAAGTAATCCTACTACCACGCTAGGACGACGACAACGGGCCAAAGGAGGAAGGAAGGGCCGTGGAACCGGTTCTGCGGTTGGTTTGCATTGCGCGTGAACCGTACGACAATACGGGTCCCCTGATCCCTCCTGTGGTGGGAAGGTGTGGTGTGAAGGAGTGTTCCAGGGGATTCCAGGGGATTCAGGAGCGTAGCGCTGGATTCTCGGAAGTTGAACCTTTTCATTTCCTGGGACAGCATTGCTCCAGGGTGCACCACACGGTCGCGTTTTTGTCGCTGGTGTAAGGGATATTTTCTGTGTCGCGTCTGTGTATTCATGATATCGTCGTAAAGCGCGGCACATGTGAGAGCGTGAGCATCAATTCCAGTTTAAAAACGAATCAGTGTAATCTTCGAAACAATCTTAGAACCGCGACAAAGATCATCCAATCTCAGTGAATTCTTTTCCTTTTCCTGCGATCAACCTGCGAACAAACACACATGACTACTGTAATGATGATGTTGCATTACGCTTTGGATATTCTTACGATAAACGCTCTTCTTACCCATTGTTTACCTTCTCTCTCTATCTCTCTCGTGGTCACTGCAGTCGTTACCGGGCACAGTTAGTCTCCTGTGCAGAACATTAGCGAACGAAGAAAGGGAAAGTGTTTCTCGTGCGTGCCGTGTGCGATCGATAGCTCGCTGGGCGAACTCAAGTGCTTAGTGCTTCGTCAAACAGAAACAACAACCAATCATGGCCATGTCAAAAGGATTCCGTGTGCTGGAGAAATCCAAACCACCGTCACCGCACAGCGTCCTGCTGGAGCATCGGAACAAAGCCGAGACGCTGCTCTTCGAATCCCAGGCCGTTGCCGTTCTCTGTAAGTATGCTGTCCGGGGTTATCGTTCAGGGATGGATGGGATGACCCCTTTTTTTGCTAAAATTATCCACATAAAAAATATATCTGTCAATGAGGTCGATTAAGGGTGACACGCCTGAGTGCGTGTGCTACTTCCCAATCGAGTGACGGAAGCTGATGAGAGGGACACCAATGCTAACGTGGGCTTTTGACTGATTGAAGGGAGCCTTAAATAGGATAAGAGGCGAATGAAGTTAAGAAACTGTTTTGCGAACTGGAACACACCAAGCTACTATTTTGAGCATCAAAGTTGATTAACGTCATTTCTATAAACCGTGACCTTCTGAAGCCATGCCATCGATGGCCTGTTCATCTACTAAGCGTCGACGGCTTGCATTGCTTATCATAAAACGGCGGATGGCACCAGCATTCCATCGCGTGACGTGAGGGAATAGTTTAGCTTTCCAACGAGCCGGTTGAACGCCCACTAAACGCCGGCATGCATGGTTGGCAGTCGACCGCAATCCGAGCCCTCGTGACTGGTGAAAGATAATCTGAGAGGTAATCGATGTAGAAGAGGAGCGATGTTATATCGATTGTGACGCGCGCTGAAGATCGATTCGTTCGTGTCTGTTATTCCCACACGCTTCGGCACTAAGGTGCGGCCGGTTTACTCCCAGCAACGAGCGACAGTGATTAATGGGTTCATGGGGCTGAAGAAGAATGAGCTTTGCAACACAGAGCGATTACCCAGCAACCACAGCAATATGTGTGTTGAGAGGGGGAAATTCCGGAATCCTTTTAAAATGCAAAACCTTTTGTCAAAACCTATCGGTCTGTGTTGTGTGTTTGCTTTACTAAAAGAAACTTATATTACCAATAGAACCAGAGAACATGATATTACTAGAGAAGTTGAGAATGAATGTAAAATGCCATTCAGAGTCCTTTTCAATACAGACTCAGGCAACATTGGTTACTTTGATTATAACATTAGAATGCTCTAACAGAGTTAATGTTATACTGCACAATACTGCGAATCCGTTTTAAGTTGTTAGGGGTAGCCGTTTAATTATAGGGGTCCCTGCTAGAACTAATTCTAATGAAGCAAATTTCTAATTCCTTAATTTTCCTGCCAATTTCAGCTGCCCAAGAAACGGAGATCGTGCGTAAACAGTACACCAAAGTACTGGATGCATATGGGTGTCTTGGTGTGCTGCAGTTGAATGCGGGCGATAGCTCGCTGCTGTATCTGGTCATGGTGACCGGGTGCTTCTCGGTGGGCAAAATACTCGACAGTGAAATCTTTCGCATCACCCAAACGCAGTTCGTCTCGCTCCAGTATCAACCGACAAACGAAGATAAGGTTGCGGAAATACGCAAAGTGTTAAACTCGGGCACGTTCTATTTCTCCTTCACGAATCCCTCATCCGCCACTGCACCGTCAACATTTGGTTTCGACATTACCCTGTCCGCTCAGCGACGTCGCCGGACGAAGGAAACGGACAATCGGTTCTTCTGGAACCGCATGCTGTTCATTCATCTGTTGCGCTTCGGTGTGGAGTGCAACTTTTGGTTGCTACGGGCGATGTGCGGATCCGTGGAGATCCGCACGGTATACGCCGGTAGCAAGCAAGCCCGAGCGGCCATCATTTCACGCCTAAGCTGCGAGCGAGCCGGCACTCGGTTCAATGTGCGCGGTACCAACGACGAAGGGTGTGTCGCTAACTTTGTCGAAACGGAACAGTGCATCTACTTGGACAACGAGATCACCTCGTACGTGCAGACGCGTGGCAGTGTGCCGTTGTTCTGGGAGCAACCGGGCGTACAGGTGGGCTCGCACAAGGTGAAACTCTCGCGCGGTTTCGAAGCCTCTCGATCGGCCTTCGATCGACATATGTGCACGATGAAGGCCCGCTATGGGCAGCAAGCGATCGTCAATCTGCTCGGTACCAGCCTGATCGGTAGCAAGGAAGGCGAAGCGATGCTGAGCAACGAGTTCCAGCGGCACCACCGCGAATCGAACCACATCGATGTGCCGCACCTGGTGTTCGATTATCACCAGGAGTGCCGCAGTGGTAATACCAGTGCATTGGCCAAGCTGAAGCAGCGCCTCGATACTACTTGCGCCGATTTCGGCATGTTCTACGCGATCGGTGACGCGGTTTATCGCGAACAGAAAGGCGCCATCCGGACGAACTGTCTCGATTGTCTAGACCGGACGAACTGTGTCCAGACGTACATCGGGCTGGAGATACTGAGTGAACAGATTCTGCAGATGAGCGCCCTAGTGGACAAGAAGCAACAGATGGCATCGCGCTTCGAGGAGGTGTTCCGGCAGATGTGGATCAACAATGGTAACGAGGTGAGCAAGATCTATGCTGGCACCGGCGCAATACAGGGCGGCTCGAAGTTGATGGATGGTGCACGATCTGCGGCACGTACCATCCAGAACAATCTGTTGGATAACTCGAAGCAGGAGGCGATCGATGTGCTGCTCGTTGGTTCGACTCTCAGCTCGGAGCTGGCTGATCGAGCAAGGATACTGTTGCCATCCAATATGCTTCACGGTGAGTGTCCAGAAGGCACATAGACGAGGGATATAGACTAATGTACCGATCGTTCTCTTGATCTAGCACCAACACCAGTCTTGAGGGAAATGTGCAAACGATACGAGGAGTACGTGAATCCGGTTGGTATTAGGGTGGCCTGTGGCACGTACAATGTAAATGGTGGCAAACACTTCCGTAGCGTTGCCTACAAGGATGTCTCGCTGGCCGATTGGTTGTTGGATTGCCATCGATTGGCACGATCGCGGTGTAAGTAGTGGCGAGCCTAACATTGGCTGATGCATAACCATCCTGATAATTCTTTCTTTTCTTTCCTGTAGCGTTGGTCGATTTCAGTCACGCAGAGGACACCAACGAACCACCGGTTGATGTGTTTGCCATTGGATTTCAGGAGATCGTTGATCTGAACGCGTCCAACATTGTTGCTGCCAGGTAAGTGTTAAAGGACGAACATTCCTGTTCTAGGAAGTTGTTTTCTTAACTCAAGCTTTTCTCCTTCTGCCCGCCTATAGTTCCGACAATGCCAAATCGTGGGCCGAAGAGCTACAGAAGGTGGTAAGCCGCGATGAGGAGTACGTGATGCTGACCTATCAGCAGCTGGTAGGCGTTTGTTTGTACATCTTTATCCGGCCCAAGCACGCACCGTACATCCGTGATGTGGCGATCGATTGCGTTAAAACTGGGCTTGGGGGTGCCACCGGTAATAAGGGGGCCGCAGCTATCCGTTTCGTCCTGCACGGTACCTCGCTGTGCTTCGTGTGCGCCCACTTTGCCGCCGGCCAGTCACAGGTGGCCGAGCGAAACGCGGATTACGCGGAAATCACACGTAAGATCGCGTTCCCGATGGGTCGATCGCTCAAATCGCACGATTACATCTTCTGGTGCGGTGACTTCAACTATCGCATCGACATGGACAAGGACGAGCTGCGCGAAATGTTGCGGGGTGGTGGTGCGTCGACGGATTTGAGCACCATTCTTCCGTATGATCAGTTGCGCATCCAGCAAAACGCCGGCAGCGTCTTCAACGAGTTTCTCGAGGGTGAGATCACGTTCCCGCCGACGTACAAGTACGATCTGTTCAGCGATGATTACGATACGAGCGAGAAGGCACGTGCACCGGCCTGGACAGATCGGGTGCTGTGGCGACGAAGGAAGCAGAGCCCCGATGCCGACCGTCATCCGGGCTGGAACCCGGGCCGTCTCGTTCATTACGGCCGCGCCGAGTTGAAACAAAGCGATCATCGTCCGGTGATCGCACTGATCGACATTGAAGTGCAACGGATCGATCCAGCCCGCCGTACTACCGTGTTTGGGGATGTAATTCGCGATCTGGGACCACCGGATGCAACGATTCTGATACAGGCCAACAATGCTGGCGGATCTGGTAGCGGCGGAGTGTACGCAGACTCCGGCGACGATGAAGACGAGGGCAGCATATACGATGAGAATCTAATGGCCGCATTAATACAGGAATTGACCCAGATCGGTGAGGTGACGCTCGTGCGCTTTGTTGGCGACACGATGTGGGTCACCTTCCGAGAC
>NC_064875.1:4557500-4580000 GCF_943734745.1 Anopheles darlingi | reverse complement strand
AAGTGATAGTGCTGCTGGCGTTAACGGTTGTCCTTTTTGCCGTCCCATTCGTTTGCCGTGTCAGTTGTTTACCTTTGCCCACGTAAAACGGGTGTGTGCGCCGCTGCCGATTGTCAGCAAACCCAAGAAGGCATGAATTCTTAACTCCTTCTTCAGAGTAACGCATGTATAGTTCATTACCGTGAAACGTTGCGCTTTGCGACCGCATCGAAGCATGCCAGGAAAGCGCTGAGGGGCCCTAGGGAAGGTGTGGCAGCAGTGGTCAGCACTTCCGGTATGCCTGGAAAGAATCAGCTGTTGAAGTGTGTTGAGCCGGCAACGTTGTTGGGTTCCACGTTCCGCGTGATGCAACGCGGCGGAGAACCAAGCATGTTTACGTTCCTCGTCCGCGCGCGCGCTACTTTCTCTACTTCTTCACATTTACGTCCCCTCTGTGTGTGCGAGCATACGACAATGTGGGTTAGCCAGGTGTGAAGAGAAAGCAAAGAAATCTCACGCGTGAAGATCCAATCTCCGGGCAATTGTGTTTTGTACCCTTCTCAGTTACTCCCTCGACAATCGATGAGTTCAGAATCAAGCGAGACGCATGTTCAGCGCCCTATCTTCTGATGCTTCTTCAGCTGCCTATTCATCGCCTGCTTTGCCATCATAATCTCAGTCGCGCCAGGTGTTTCTGTTTTGTGGTGAGGGAACCGGCGTGGCCCGCATCTGGTTTAAGGGCGAGTGGCCGGTTTTCCAAATGCTTGTTAAACAAAACCCAGTTGGAACACGCTAGCAAGTTCTTCCGCATGCCAGCGCTACTGTTGGTTAGGAATTTTAATTTGTTCTTTCAGAATATCTATATTTCATATGCTCGACACTCCATTTGCAAAACCTGCTTGAGGTTATCGTGTCGTGTTGGTGTGTCGCAGTTTTCGGGTGGATTCCCGTTGACTGCTTTTTTAACTCTTTACCTTTACTCTTTCGCTGGATCGCATGGCCGCACGGATCTTCATGCTTGCTTCTGGAAGAAATGTGCCGGTGCTAATGACTCGAACAAGCGCTACAATGAGGACTGTCCACCCAGGGGAGGGGGAAAGTGTGAAAAACGAAGTGTTAAGCGACCGCTGACCTCTCTTAGGGCGGAAGCACTTCAACCAGGATGCGACATGGAGACTGCGTTATGGAGTGAACTAGCGTGACGATCTAGTAGCTTATGTGTTACCATGCTTCACCATGGGTTCCTTTCCTTTGCGAATGCTTTTTCCATCGCGCAGGTGATGGTGGAAAAAGGCGTGAAAACAAGCCAACAAGGAATGGTCCATGCCACCCCCACCAGGCTTCTTTTTGCTCACCTAATCATCATCGCATGATCATCTGCGCTCGCAACCGTAGGGGAAGGGGTCTTCAGCGATCGCAGACGATCACTGAATGCTGTGGTAAAGTAAGTAAAACCTCCTCCATCCTCGCTCTATCTCCCCAAAACAGGCTGAAGGTGCTGAAGGCCTCGTGCGCGTCGATTTGCTGCAACAACCAACGACCACTAACACCAGCAACACACCACAATCACCATTAGCAAGTCCCCGATGCAGCAGGCGCGGCGGGAAATCGGTACGAAACGTTCAAAGTAAAAGTAGTGTAATAAGCAATAGAGTAGTGTGCCGAGTGTGCCGAGTGTGTGCTGTGCTTTGCTGGGTTGCGTGTGGTTTGATACAGAAGAAGGGGTAAGACGACGCCTGAGACGCCGCGAGTCGTCGAACCCCGTCGAACGCGCGCGCCAAGTAGTTGAGCGGAGAGTGCAACAAAGGGGAGGCGGTGGAGGCCCACACACAACGCCCCAAAAGTGCCCACACTCCTAGCGTCGTGTTTGTGTGCATGTGTGTACGTGTGCCCGAATACGTATGTGTGTGCCGAGCCCCGTAGTGTATCGGTGTGTAAGTAGCAGCAGCAAATGAAAATAGAAGTGCTCTGGGGCCGGGAAAACGCACGAGTAAGTGGCGAGGTGGAGGCAGAGGGTGCGAGTAGTAAAGTGAAAGCAAACGGGGTGGAAAAAGGAGTACACGGCTAGTGAACCACGGTGTACCACCGGAGAAGAGAGGTGGGTTTAGCATCCATTGAAAGTACCACCAGCAGCAGCAGCAGCAGCAGCAGCGCGACGAGCATTAAAAACGACGACGAAATTCGCAAAGGTAAGGGAAGATGTCCGTCTATCACTCAAAATGGCCAATACTAATTTATGGTCGAATAAAAGACATTTATTGGAAACCACATCGAGTAGATACCATTAATTGGTTTACCATTAAGCTTCTAATTGGTGAGCTTAACGTCTAAGATGGTTGCTAGGGCAATCGTTAAATGTCTGCAAACCTGCAGCTACCGACTGACCTACTGAGCTCGCGGTTTATTGGGAAAATATGCCCAGTAGAACCACCTCAAAATGAGCCAGACTCTGTGCCTACTAGAACAACACTTTGGGAATGAAGACTACTAATGCCACATACGAAAACGTAGCTACGGAAGCTGCGAGCGTTATATGACGAATGCATGCCAGTGGCTTCGTCGCGTCGTGCTCGGACGACCAGCACTTATGCTAAAGTCGCGCAGAGTTGAAACTATCCAGTATAGTCCAATCGACTGCAATCGTATCTGTGCCTCCCACTCCGCCAGGGACGCATCAAAACATACCTTACCCCAAACCCCTGCGAACCAGTTTTGCACTCCTCTTTTGGCACTGTGCGGCTGTGAGATGATGGTTCGCGCCAAACGGGTTTTATTTGTCCAAATGACGGTGCAAAAGGGGAGGCGGTGATTTGTGGTTAAAACGGACAAACGGGAGGTCGCAGAAGTATCCAAGTACGAAAACGGAAAAAGTGCTGCTGGCCCAAAAGGTGAACGGCGAGAGCATGATTGCGGGATCGGTCGTAGTGCTACTATCTTTGCCATTCATTCATCCAAAGTTGTACCACCAGAAGATAAGTTTTAGTTTGCCCGTTAGTTTAACGCCCGTTAAACGTCAATGTTAGAACAAGCGGAAGGAAAAATTATTGGTAAAATCCTTAAGAATGACTGCTAATTCAACCCATAAATGAAACGGATAAAATCGCAAATTCGAGTATTCGAAGGCTGCATATCCGTTATCACATTTCAAGGTCACACTCGAAGAGTGCCGACATTCTGGGCTGCGAGCTGCGAGGTGAAGGCTAGAGTGATAGTCGTCAGTGGCAGGCAGGCGCAGCGTAAAAGGTTAAAGCTCGCTGATCGCTGTTTGGTTATGGCCGTATTCATTTGTCATTGCGCTGGCGTTGATTTCCTCCACATCGGGAATGGGGCGCCAAAGGAAGCTGCGGGATTTCACTGAAGGTTTGTTTGCTTTTCTGCCGCTGCTTCCGTGTTCACAGTGGCCTTTAACCTCGAGAGTTCAGTTTTATGTTCATGTTTGCTGTCGGTGCCGCTAATTATCCAGCACCTGTGGGCGCGAAAAGAACCAACAGAACCGACAGAGCCCGCACTCCAAACATTACCGTATCTTCATTTCCTTCACTGCGCCACGGCTTGATCGGTCACGGCGATCACCGCGCACAGACGGTCGCGAATAGTACAACAAACTACGCATCATGAGGAGTGAAGATGGGGTCCGCTACCTCTGTGGTCGCGAAAAATATCCCTCAAAATACCGTATCTGTGTGTGTCTATTGTAAGAAAGAGAAACAAAATGGGGGATAATGAGGAGGACGATTGTTGAAGATGATTGGATGCCTCGTACTCGTACGAAGTGGATTTGGTCAGGTTTTTTGGGGCAACAAGAGCTTTGGGGATTCCCGACCATTTCAAGCAACTCAACCGCGCCTTATGCTGCTTGGCGAGAGTAGCGGATAGAAGAAGGCACTCGAACTCGTTTTGGAATTGGTTCCGGTCGATCAAAGAAGAAAGAATATAGAGGCATCTCATTTGGCGCACAGAAGCACACGATGGAGATTCATCGTCTTTGATCGGATGGCCACCGAGTATATCCGAGAGAGCAAAAGGAGGATGATTCAGCGTTTTACTCTTGGCAGAATGATGAGAATGGTTGATAATGTAGTGGACATGGTCTTGGAACAATCATAGAAATATTTTCATACAAATATACGCACTTCATTCCCCATTCAATAAGATCATTTGCTCTAAAACTTCTTTTACAATCAAGTGCAATAATTAACTGTATTGAAAGCCATTTGTCACTCATCAACGTTGGCTCTCATGTACTCTCTCTCATAAAGTCCACCCTAATCTAATCTTTCCCGCTATAAAGATGGAACTGTTTTATTGGACTGTTTATTTACAACAACAGTTAATTGGAGCTTCACAAGTTCTTAGTCATCCTTACGCGCCGCATTTTGTGACAAATTTTAGCGATCGACCAATGCGTGTGATTGCATTAGGTTGCTTTCATCTGCATTAGATGCATGTTCAACTACGGAGTACAATCTGGAGGTCCCCTATCGCTCGTATACATCCTGGAAGTACTTGCCTGCATAATGTCTCACAGACACTGATCGCTCTCCCTCTCTGTCGCTGGTCGGATCAGTCATACGGAGTTACATCACCTAGCGCAAGGCAGGTGTGCTGTAAGAGATGCTGATGGTGCCTTCCGTCGTTACTGACCAGCGTTACCTTCTCCCGTCTTCCCGCATCTTACTTCCGTACAACTCGTTGGCAGTACGCCTATAGCACAACTACCAACTCGCTCCCCCCAGGGAGTCAACGTACACTCAACTTGAGCTCCGATCGCAGGTTCGCTTCGGTTCGGATGGCCGGATAAATATGGAGGACAAATTAGCTGGATGAGCTGGCGGCCACATGACGAACGGTTTGTTGTCGTCGATTTCAAAGTTCTGTTTTAGCGTCTACGACTTTTACAAGATTTTTTGCGTGCCCCGAGCTTCATAGTACGACCTTCCAATACATTGCGACGCAGATCGGAAAGGTCTGAGAGGATCATCGTTCCAATTGCAGAAGAGAATCGTCTTTGAGGATCATCTTCCGGGTAGCATCAAGTAAGGCATAACCTAGTGCCGAAAAGCCCTGTCTTCATTTCTTTACCGAATCCTTGCTCAATCAAACACTTTACGCCCAGCAAAAAACTCCATAGCCGGCTGTACAAACATGTGTCGTTTGTTGTTTCTAAACCACTTGCCCCTGTTGATACAAGGTACAACGTGGTTGTAGTCGAGCAACGCACCGCTGTATTGCCGTTCGAAAACACAATGTATGTGTATGCCCAAATGTTGTAAACAGCAGCTGTCAACTCGCGTACATCACGGGACAACCGGTAAGGTCACCAAGTGCTTGGTGGTCAGTTGGAACACCAGTAACCAAACATTGGTACCGATAATGGCTATCGCTGCGAAGATTATCGAATCCGTTTGTTTTTCTTTTGTCCACTGATCCGCTGCTATCGACTTATTTATGGGTGGTAGTGACTTGCAAAAAGCCTTTTGAAAGGGGATAAAATGCGAGGCATCCACTCCCACCGCTCGGTGAAGAGGAGATGCACTGTTGTTGCTGAGCAAGAATGAAAGCCTGGTCAGACGGTGCTTTTACTGCGTATAATTCACGCTTCATCGGCTCTAATCTCGCCTGTGGAATTGAAGCGAATTCAAGCGTCCGGCAGCGGAAATGTGCGCCCACGCTATCTGACCTTACGCGTCGGGGTCAACACATCGACCATCTCGACCATGGCCGACCAAGGAGAAAATTGCAGCTTCAACCAAGGACCGGATTCTCCGGATTGTATGCTTTCCATAAAATCGAATCGCCATTGCTACTGCTGCTGCTCAATGGTGAGAGATAAATCTGTAGCTTTTGTAGCGAAACATTCGCCGTGTGCTCTTCCGAATGCCTTTGTTTGGTTTTGCTTTACCCCGGGCGGAACCCCTCCACTTGGTAAGGCAGCAGTTTGTTGCTTCGACCTTTTCCTAGTCGTCCCTGGTGGGCAGTTTACAAGGACTTTGTTGGAAAGGAAAACGCTGAACGCCGTGCCAGGACACTGTGGAGACACGGGATACGAAAAACTATGCAAGGAAAACCGAGCGAAACACTACAATGATAAGAGCATTATGACGTCTTGAAAACTCCGTTCTCTTCTCAACCTCGGTCGCTGGTACTGGTCGGTCGGTTTGCAAGGCAGCGCCAGCGTGTAGCAGCAAGCCAGCAAACGGCACCGAATGGAACCAATTGGATTGAATGAACTTAAGCCATAAACCAGCAGCAGTGGTCCCCCCGGGCGAGAACCGGACCAGGAGAGGCCAGTGAGAGTGAGACAGGGTACGGTTTTTCTTCATTCCGTTCTGATGTCAACCCACGACGAACGCAGAGAGGCAATTTATTATTGTTATTATCTGGAAGTAGTTATGCTGTGCTGGGCTCGGCACGACACTCGCAAGCTGTACCAGCATAACCAGCGACGACGACCAAACCAAAACCTCCAGGCTCTTACCCTCACCGCCAGCTAGCTAGCCTGCCAACCAGTCAGCCAGCCAGCAAGCCTGCCCGCAGCGCTGAGCAGCGCCATTGGCGTTCGCTGCTGATCGCTGGTGATTCGAGTGCAGCCGATGGCGGACGGACGGTCGCATAAATGGTGAAAATCCATACCACCCCCCCCCCCACCCCTCACCGTCCCCCCCTGGAAAGGGAAGAGAGGGGCACCCAAGGGGCAGCGGTAAACTTGTTTTCCGCTGCGGCGGACCGTCAACGCAGCGCCTCTACCGAGAAGAATTCATCATTGCGCAATGTGCAGCCGGAACGTTAGTATGTTGCAATCCATCGGAATCTAGCGACATCTAGCATGTACGTGTGTGTATGTGTGTGTGTGTGTGTTGGTATATGTGCCTGCACGCTTGCATATCGGATTGGTTGGAGACGAGATGGAGAAGGAAGGTACGCTTCATGGAGGGTAGCTCGGAAGGCCGTTTCAATGAAGTGCCCTGGAGGAGTGGCGTAGACCCCAGTGTGACGAGCGAGAAGGGCCAGCGAGAGACACTCTATCCAATACAAACGCAATGTCGTAGAACATATGTCGTAGAACGGATTCGTCTTGCATGCCGTGCAACGGTCGTGGGGAGGGCCGGCACACAGTTTGCAAAGTAAACGATCATTCTAACTGGATTGAATGAAGGCTCGGTTATTGGCGACTGTTACATACGTACGTGCAGCGCGGTACACATTGCGATATTGCTTTATTCGTTTTCCATCGAGACGATTATCGACGGTTGTCACAGATTGAACAGTGGCAGTGACCAATTTACATGGCACCAATGTAATGAAAAATGATCTTCAATAATCGATCGTAAAAAGAATACATGCACTTGGAAACAAGTTACTCAAGTGTTGTAAAAGATACGCATGTTTGCAGAAGCTGTCGTTGCTCAATCTGCAACGACGTTCGTTTGTGTAACCCCTTTTGTAAGGGTTAAGAACTAATAAGAACTGATTTAATTCCACAAACGGTAATAAGTAATTTTCGTATATATAAGTTCACGACATGATGACAGTTGTATAAGCATAACAAAACAAACAGAGGGGCTTGAATAAAGCTAATCAGTTTGAATGATAAGGATAATGAACACATAATTCTTACTTACTTATCGTGCGCTAGAACCGACGAGCAACGAGAAGATTCCGCTACCGCGCTCTGGCCGTCGTCCTCCAAGTCGGTAGTCCTGCTATTCTGGCGTCAATGTCGATACCGTCGCACCATCTCGATTTTGGACCTACCACGCCCTCTCTGCACATCCGGTCTGAATCAACCTCCCGTTTTTATACAATAATCAACCTCCCGTTTTTATAGAAGACGCCTGAAAAAAAAACAACATTTATAATAAACAAGCACAATTTTCTGTAAATGGTGGTCTCTACAAATAAATAGCAGCGAGTGTTTGTGGGGAGGGGGGGGGGGAGAGTCACCAGGAAGCAGATACCAATTGTGTGAACAAAGATGACACGCGAGAAATGATGGATGCTGCCTGGAGGGTTGCGCACTTTTCTCGTCGTCGATTCGTCAAGAAACGATTCTCGTTGCAATTTGCGAATGCCGCTATGATACATGGCCGCATCTGCCAGCTATCTCTGTCCGCCGCAAGCGAAACCTCTCACGACAGAACCTTTGCCATTGCCCTATTCCAAGGTACACAGGATTTCTTTTCCCGATTTGCTTATAGTTGACGGATTTGAAGAATTCACCGTCAGGTACACTGACTAGCTGTTCTTGCCCGGGAACTATTGGTTCACTTTCGGATTTTGCAACGTCCGTCTCCGTTTGCTGTCCGGTTCTGCTGGACCAGAAGACCAAACCAGAGAGAAAGAGTGGACAACCTGCTCAAGGTCCGTCAGGTCGTTTGCCCACCATTCCAAGGCGTACAGCATTTCCTTTCCCGATTTCCTTGGTATCGGCTGGTTTTTAACAACCCACCTTCAGACTACTAGGTTCTTGCATGCTCGCGAGCAGTATTGGTTCACTTTCAGATTTTATCTGATGCTCATCGTAAGCTAAGCCGACGAACTGTCACCAGCGAGAGGGATAGCCTCTTTCGCGGCAAGGTCTTTTCATGGCGTTTGCCATTCCAAAGAGTGCGGTATTTCCTTTCCCAAATCCCTGTCCCGAATTCCCATGTTTGGGTGGGTTGGTACAATCCAGACTACCGGCTCTTGCCCGGGTGCTATTTTTATGGCAGCATAAAACATAGATCATCCTGCTACAATACTGTAACAAAGTTTTTTTTTTCTTCCGGAAAGCAATACCGATACTGAACTCGACTATTGATCAAACATTCCGTCAGGATAAATCGGAATGGTTTTTCGTTTTGATGTGCGTTTGAATAATCGTGGGTTAAGCGAATTTGTTTGATTCTTGTTTTTTTTTTTTCATCGCAAACATTGCCGAAACAAAAGCAGAAACTGGAATCAGCTCTGCACAGATTTGCATAAACATAACGAGCTGAAAGGGCTCTAGCGGCGGCTGGAAGGGTTTTAAACGAAAAACCCATTCCAAACGAAACCGACACCGTAAAGTGTCCGTGCCAGCCTTTTAGTCACACTCCATCACACACTTTTCCCCCTCTTTCTGGCGCCGAGGCCGGTGACCAGCGAATCCGTCGAAAGGGAAACCAAACATACCGAACCGCAACACTAGCGGCAACCGGAATGCCTGTACCCGGGCCAGTGGGCGTATGTTCGTGGTGGTTGGAAAAGGAAATCGTCGACGTCGAAAAGGAAAAACCTACCTCAACACGGGACGAGTGAATGTCCGGTCGATCGGAATGAGTGCAAAACGAAATGTCGGACCTCCCTCACAACCCAGCCGTTCCCCGTACTGTGCTGTGTATTGCTGGAATGTCGCCATCTGCGGTGGAGCTGCTGCCCGGTTGTGTGGTTTCGATGGTCGCTCAGGTCGTACGGTTTTATGTTCCCCTTTGCTGCTTTACTGATGCATTTCCCCATCATCAGAGCGCGATATCGCGATAACGGGGGTTGGTATTGATCGGATTTCAATCCTGTTATGCGACGCGAAGGCTATACTAGCGACAGCGACAGAAGTCCATTGCTCATTGGAGCTCACCAATCGACTCGTAATGGGCAGGGGGGTAATTTGGGGTGATAAATTATTCTCTCGCACAATAATGCGATACACTACACCATTGGGAAGTACGCCACTTGGAGTATATTGTGCAGCACGTAATGGGAACGGTTTGAGAGTGTTCAATCGAACCATGTTCGTGACGAACATTTAAGGGGTGCTGGTTGATGTATATAGTCATTTGAAAACGCTATCTCCTTCCCTTAAATATTACGCGCGATGGTAAAAATTAATGGCTAAATGGTATAAACGATATAACCGATTGAACGGCGAAAATAACATTTGCTTTCTTTCTGGCTAACAGCTAAATAAGGAAAGCGATGCTATTCGATTTCCATTTGTTTGCCAGTTTGCTACATACCATGTAGCATGGAAACATATACCTTCATGTACTTGCTTTAAAAATTCTTTTGATGGTATTATTTGTGTGATCCTTTAGCACAAACAAATACACTGCTGAGTAGTTAGCTATGATTTTGAATAATCACTTTTGAACGAAAATCACATTTTTGAGACCATTACTAGGTAGCAAAATAACCTTGCTCAAACTCTCACAAATCCTTCTTGTCAGCATATTGGCAATAAATAATGTCAATATATTGGCACCCTAAGCTGCAACCATTTGATTTATTTCCATGTACCAAGACAAAAAAGGCAGAATACACTTGGGGACCAATTTTGTTAATGGACCATTTGTCGGCTGCAGGATGTGTTGGCCTTCATTTCATCCATGGTCATTGATCAACCGAGTGTACAAGTATGCCACACGGTGCTCTTTTATGCTTTAACATAATTCAGGATTCGCATTGAAGCAGCAGCAAAATGATGCCGAGAGAGTATCAAGATGAACTACGCGAAAAATCCAATTAATTCCTCGAATAGCAGAACGCTACGTTGTTTCGGTATTTTTCTTTTTGCCGAAGCGCCTTAATTACATTTTTTAAAAAATATTCTCCCCCTCTCGTCTATCGTCCTTTGTAGCTTTCCGATGAGGAAAATTGAACGAATGATAATTCGACCAGCAGCAGCAGCAGCAGCATCAGGACGAACCGAACGCCACACGGTAAAGCGTCGTGCGCAACGGTGAGCGACAGCTATGAGTGGGTCGTTGGTCACGAGAGCCTCGCTACAATAACATAGCCGCAGCAGCAGCAGCAGCAGCAGTGACACTTATTTGACGAGTCTGGTAGTGACGCCAGTGATAAACGATTACCCGAGGTAAGTAACGTTAGTGGCGACTGCGGCGACGGTGCCTGACTCGATGGCGCCTTTTATTGTTACATCATAAATTGTGTGGGCCAACTATCCCCGAAAATTACTCCCAAAACACCACACTGCTGCTCTGATATGCAAATTTATGTGCCAAATTTATCGGCATCTAATATTAGCGGTGCGTCTCTCTTTGTCTGATGGCACGAATCGGAAGACGAGGAGCTCTTATGTCTTCTGCGGTGCGCCTTGTCTTCCTTTGTAAATATTTCCCCCAAAAGCCTAACAGTCACGTGCTGGCTGCCCTTTTGAGTACTTCTCATCTGCACAAGTAGATCATACCCGACGTTTCCAAAATACTACCACACGGTACAGGAATTAGACAGCACTCGGAAAGTTCCCGGTAGTACACAAAGCTTCTTTTGGCCTGCGGCGAAACCCGTGGGTGCCGCATAATTGGCTACTAATGTAGTCGCGTCCGCAATGGCTCCCAATCATCATTCCATTCCGAGCGGTGCGTGTGATGGAGCATATTTTTAGCATCGCATTTGCGTACCGTTTATCATGCCATTATGCGCGTCGCCTGCGGGGACTTCTGGAGCCTCTGCCGGAGCCGGTATGTGGGCCGCTGAGACTGATGAAAACATTATGTAAAACAAGTGTAATATTGCTTCCATTCTTCACCTTTTCCTGAAAGCCAAACAATCTGCGTGGATTGTTAGGAGAATCAGAGCGCCCGGGCTTACCATGCCTGGTGTTGGTCAAGGCCTTGTATGTAGTTCCGAGTTCGCACGCCGCTCGCCAGCGCAAGACGAGTGCATGATGAAGGACGTGGTGGTCTCGGTTAGCATCAGATAAGTTTTGCTGACAACCTTCAGCAGCCTGCCAGCGATATGCGAACCGTATCATTTGTGACCTCAAATAGCCAGGCTTCTATAATCATAGCCCGTTAGTACCCGGTAGACCCACTCATGGAGTCCTCTCACCAACGAGGTGGATTCGAGGAACGACACACACACATACACAGAGTATCACATCTGATCGATTTGCATTTGTCCGCTTCCGTGTCCTTTGCTTCCCTTTGCTAGTGCTTTCTTGGAAGTAGTCGTGGACACTTGCTGGTGACTTTATTGGCCGTTCTTAATTTACACCAGTTGCGGGGGAGAGAGAGAAGGGAGGGGGGGGGGGCAGATCACAGTTCCGCATTCAACCGGAGACCAAGCGGTGAGCCGGGAATTCCCTCATCAGGCGTGATTCCCTTAGCCACCCGCAAACGATATACCCGCTGATGAAGGTATGAACTTAGGTGCCCTCGGGTGGCGCTCCAGCGTTGGCAATGGCACCCATGGACGCTATGGTGTTATTAGAAGCGATCAGTACACTCATTCGACCGGCACCTTTGGCCCGTGCTTACGCTCGTTCGCTCGTTTGCTCGCGCTGAGTACATCACGAAAGGATTATTAACGCTGCTGCTAGTACTGCCACAGTGCCGGGCAAGGTCTAACCTTCCGGGACACGGACGCCATAATCATCCTCTACAATTGTTGGTGTAGTAGCTATTAAATTATCGTTTTGTTATAGCTTGGAATGTTTTTTTTTGTGTTTGTGTCGAGAAAACGCGTCAAGTGTAATTTACAGAGAGGGATTTACTCTCGCTATGAATGTATACCAATTTTTGAAAAAGAAAAACACTTTAAGTGATATCGGAGTTTAAGAAGTGGTTTAGGAGATAAGTAAGTAATAAAATGGAGGGACAGATCTTATTATAAATAAAATATAAGCCCCGTGTGAGAAAGACGAAATCTATGTGGAAAATGGAAAACAAAAACAAAAAAGGGACTAATGTCTGCAATATCGAAGTCGTTTTCATAACAACGGTGCAAAAGTGCACCCATTAAGAAGTGTTTAACGTTAGGAAAATGAACTTCACTTTGAGTGGCCCATCTTGTTTGCAATTTAAACGGGAATATACTTCACAAACCCAAAACCCCTTTATGGAAGTATCGATGCTGTGTAAACTCCAAGGATAGCTTAAATGATAAACCACATCCTTGTGCTAGACAGGAAGTATTGGAACACATTTCTCACCGTCCTCGATCCTGGGTGAACTGTCGCGGCAAAGCAACAGAACAGTGGTGAAGAAGACTGTTCGATAATTGATTACGCTCGGTTCCGGCCTGTACTAGGTAAAGGCGAGCGAGACTGGGGTCAATATATTTGAACTCAACCGTAGCAACCTTGTCCCGCGACTTCCCCGGATCACTTGGATGGTGTCACGAGTTTATCGTCTCTTCATCCTCCTCTTGCCAAGGACAGTCTGCAGGAGTCACACATTTCATTGGTGTGTTCGCTTTTATATGACCGCGTGTGTTTTCCGGTGTTGCATCGGCCGGCCACGAAATGTTGCACGAAAATGGGTTCAAAGCGCTCGTATGTTCAATGCCTAGAGTCCACTCAAACACAACTCCATATAACTCAATTGTTGTCGAACACGAACAAGCGACTGGTGGAGCAGGGGGTAATTCAATTTATCTACCACCACTCCGGTAGCTCCTGTGTGGACTTTAAACTCGGCAAATATTCGACTGATAAGCATCGCGGTACCGGCTCAATAGAGCGAGCGCCATGGGAAGCCACCTTCGATAGACCGCCTCTGACGTATGCGTTGCGTTGAGTGCCGTAACCAGCAGGCTGTATCGGCCTGACTAGCGGCTATCAGCGTGTGCGATTATCTATCGAACCACTGAAAAGCGCAACTCGCGGGAGGAGGCGGCGAGTCAATTTAGCGCTTCATGAGAACTGAGGACGCACGACGAAGATGATGATCACGATGACGAGGCACGCTGATCAACTGCTGCCACAGCCGGAACACGTTCCGGAATGGCAATAAATTATCTTTGCGCCGCCTGGTGCAGCCGATGCATCCACACACTGCGCAGTGGCTACTCCCGTTTCCCAGGCCAATTGAGTGAGGCCGGGGTTCCGCGGAGGAGAAGGTCAGACGCTGTGCTGTTCACTCACCTCACGCACTGCAAGATGGCCCGGGATGTGGGATTGCTTTCTGTACCGAATTCTGCTGCCTAATCCTCCAACGAGCGACGATAGACGTCAATTCCAGCCCATTAGGGCACATCCGGTTGATAGTACGGCAACAGCAGCAGGGCACGCAACGTGCGATTGGTGCACCGACCAATCCGTAGCGGTTTCCTTGGATCGTACGAATCTTATCTAGCTCTCCTGTGCGTTGCCAGCTGGTTATAGCGTTGATGATAGCGCTCTTGCGTTCACACACTTCGCACCTGCCGCGTCTTATCCATTCGTTGGACTTTCGTGTTCAAGCTGTTGCCAGTACGCCCAAAACGACCACCCCTGTGATCGATTCGTCTGGGGATTGGTGAGATAGTCTGAATCGTGAAATTAGATCTAGACATGGGGTGCACTTACATAATTACTACAAATACTCGTGGTGTTCGAGAAGAACTTTTGTGAAGTACTACTATTCACGTTAGACTATTTTCCAAGATTGCTTGGACCTTCACTTTTTTTTCTCTTGCTTTCATTTAAAATTGAAAGAACTCCTATCGATGCTTAACAATCTAGTCACCACTTTCCGCGGCTATGGCTTTCTGCTGCTGGAACGGCTTTAGCATCATCAAGATTTTGTGACGGACTCGCTTTGTTGGCCCAACTAAGTATCATTAACTGAGAGGCAAAACGCTACCGACACGATATGCTTCACCATGTTTTCTTTGTTCTCCCGCTTTTGTTGGTATTCAAGACCTGCATGCTTCCGGTACCATTTCCCCATTCTTGAGACTTGTTTTTGGCCGGCTTCCTCCTTCGGAAATACAATCGCATGCCTACCGTACCAGGGCGCACGTGTTTTGACTTATTCAAACTTCAAGATAAGTTTCGATTCCCCTCCCTAATTAGATCACTTTAAAATGAAGCGAGCGTGTAGCTGTACACGCGAAGCATAGCGGCTCTATGGAACGTGCTTTAAACTGCTGCCCGCTTCCATCCTGTCAATGAATAATTCCGTCACCGTTACCGCGGCGCGGGATTTCTGCTTTGAATAACTAATAATTCATCACGGAAAGAACCGAGCCACGGCACCGAGGATGGAGCAAGGAGAACCGCAGCTTGGCAATGCAACGCCCAACGCGTCATCGCCGTTTTGTCAAGCGCTCGTCGTCACGCTCGCGTCACATTGTCACGTCCAATATGACGTCACGGACCGGTACCATTACGGATCACGTTGGAATAGGTGGCAGTCGATCGATTACCGGTAACATCTACGACGCCCTCGACGCCATCAGAGCTACGTGGCAGTTCGTCGTACGCGTATGGTCGCGTTTATTTTTACCGCGGGTTCCCCCTCGTGCATGTGTGTAATCGTGCCGGTCCAATCAGTTAGTCCATCGGCCTGACCATCGATGTGCACGCAGCGCGGAAGCGTCAGGTCAATTGAGTGCGAATAGACCGCAACGCCGTGGAGTAAGCCAATCGGCCATTAGACGATGCGCTACTGTTTACGCGCGGTCAGTTCCCGTGGCAGGAACGTTTGTCACAACGACATTCGCGGTGTGGTAATGCTGGTGACACTGTGCCGCGTGAGTGAGTGAGTGAGTGATTGAGCGCGAGTAATGGTGGTCCGTTGTTCGCTGTCCATCGCTAGAATGATTAACGAGACTCGGTGGGTGGTGCCAAGGGGCGGGGATACAGGTCCAGATAAAATGTCTCTCCAACTCCAGGATTTCACGCTTATGAATATTAAGCGCAGCGCTGTCGGGACGTGCTACAATCACTATCGAAACCAATGCACGAAAATCCCGTTTCATCAAGTCTCTAATCGCGCACTCTGAGCATCCGGGAGACTTCTTCCGGGCGGTATCGAACGTGACATTCGTAAGTAAATGAAGGCAATGTATCGAATTGACACATTGTGGGTAGCGGCAGCAGCATCCCACCACCGCGTACCGTATACCTCGCGGTTCTTTTGGAATAACTCAATCTCGATGGGCGAGAAAATTTAAACTCGCGACCCTGCCATCAACCGAACACAAACACACACGGCGATTCATAACGGGGTTGGATATGCTTCGCTGCCCGTTTGACCTTGGCCGATGCTTGAACCGCTCGCATCGCAGCGGATTGGAAATGGATTTCGAAATCTGTAAACGTTGCTTGCACAAACAAATGCTGCGGCTGGCACCTCACTTACATCGCCGAACGACCTGCTACTGCCGTGTGTGCCGCCTGTCTGCCGGTCTGTAATGCCCTTTTGCGGCTTCGAAAACCGCACGACTGCGAAGTGGTTGGTTGGTGGCGTTCTTACGAAACATTCCTACGCTTCGGGAGCTGGTTCTTCACTTGAGCAGCAGCTGCTGCTGCCACCGACTATGACTAATAGCTAACGGCGAGGAAACGGCAATCTTTGTCTTTTGCTTTGCCGATTCCGACGGATCGTCAATGATCCAATCCGTTGGAACGATGACGAGATCGCGGATCGTTCTTTGCAGATCGAAACGGAAAGCCAGTGGCCGAGGGTTTGAAGCGGGCGGTCGAACGGGTTGCCTGGCAGAGATCGAGAGGAATGAAATTAAATAAACGCGATCAAGTGATTCGAGTGGTTTCGTTTTCAAGTGCGTCAGGCATCTGTTGATCTTTGATTTTATGGTTTGCCTTTTCTTAAAAATGATGCCCGTTGGCTTTTCATTCGAATGAATGATCAACGTTTGGAGCAGATTGGTTTGCAGACCTCGGTTTTGTAGCTTATGGGCTTAGATCAACATGAAGAAACAAGATACCGATTCACAACGAATATGGTGCTGATAAACTGACATAATTTATTATACTTTTCATCGGGAAATGTGGCTTGAAGTACATCGTGAAACTACAATGAAACTATTTGATTCTTTGTTCTCTGCAATGACGCCAGTGGTTGACCAGGGTGTGTTCCATCGACAATAATCTCTAATATCGGGCGGTGAAAGCTAAATTTGGCCACAAAAAAACAAACAATTGGATGATGATTCTTTCCTTTACGCGGCAAAAACGTGACCTACGGTCGATTCTTTACAGTGTAAAGAGGGTGGTTTCAACAGCACCGGAAAGCAATAACACGATGTTTTGCATAATTTTCTAAGCATTTTTGTGAACTAGGTTTTGCTGAAGCAAATCGAAGCCTGTTTAAATTTAAACATATTCCCAGCCGTCCTGCAGAAGGTTCAGAAGCGGATCGCAATGCTATTGAGATGCGTACGCTTCAGCTGACGCCGTGGAATGCGTCGACGGTGGCCACTTGAAAGCCCTCGTAGGACTTGACTGTGTCCCACTCTGGTGGCTCTCTCCCCCCTCACATTGATTACCCGTGCCCGTGTACACCGCGGTGACCTTGCCGTACGTCGTGGCTCTGTGCTTCATAGCGAGATCGCAGATCGAACTCATCAGTCGTCGCTTTCGTCAAACCATCTCAGTGCTCTCGTCGATGCTTTGCTGCTCTGCAACTATGGCAACAGAAGGAAGCGAATTATAGTAGCAAAGTAGCAGCAGCATCAACTTGCAGTCTGCAGCGCCAGTTGTCCAAATGGTCTAATGCATATTCTGTCCTAGAATTCGGTCGCACTATGCACCACCACGTCGATAGCTTCGGTTCTTAAAGGCACAAAATCCCTCAAGTAATCCCACCTCCCGCCAAGTAAAGCAGGCCAGCCACCGTCTACTGCTCCTTCTCTGCATGTCCACACCCCTCTCTATAACGAACCGACCGCCCATGATGGCACCGATCGAGTAGCAAGTGCGCACCACCATCACCGCCACACCACCATCATGCGCCAATTTTTAGTTGTGTGCCCTGACCCAATGAGCGCTCTCGTAACTTGTTTGACGTCTTTTGCAATGTACCGGCAGTACCCCCCCCCCCCCCCCTTCGTGCAGCTCGGTCTGAACCGAGTGGAAGGGTGGAACGCGATGGAGGCGCTGTATGAGCTACAAATTGCACAAATTTCGCACAAACACACACGCTGCCGGTGACGCGGCTCTCTGGCGTGCTCGCGGAACTACCGAGCATTTTTCTTTGGCACTTGAAAACGAAACGCCAGTCACCGGAACACCCGGGTGTGTCGAACACTAAGCCTGCGATGGGATGGAACAAGCAGAGCGCTTCGTGCTGATGTCCCCGAACCGTTGTGTCGATGATCTTGTGATGATGATACAGCACCCATCGCACTATAGCCACGCTTTAATATAGTGAAGCGTTATGTTTGTCTGTTTAAAGGCAGAAAGGATGTAAAATGGCATCTTTATTATGCGAAAAACTTCTTTCATTTTTCGCTTTTCGAAAAATTCGCTGTCACTACTACAACTGACATTACTACGATGTTTTGTGAATGGCGATAGCAGCAACTCCATTTATAATGAAGGAATGTATTGCATTTGAACTATCCACAAAATCACAACAAATTTCAAACATAAATATCCGAATCGTTCCTCCAAATGCACTACAGCACACACACACCTGGCAAACTCCCAAAGGCCACAGCAGAGCAAAAAAAAAAACGTGCGTTCATTTTTTGTCGTGCGTGCGACGTTCACAAGAACCGCCAAAGTTTGCCTAATTTAATTTGACAATTTATTTCCATTCAATTGACGCAAAATAAATCTGAATCAACGAATGCGGTACGAGACGGTAACGCCAGCCAGCATCATGTCCCCTCATGGTCGATTGCTTGCCGTTAACGTTGCCTCCAACAGTACACGGAACGACCGAACGAACGAACGCACGGACGGCAGAGCAGATGAATCCCAGTGGAAGTAATGCGCGATGACTTACCGGTTTACCACCGGGCAGGGCAGGTGTTGGCAAACTTTTCGGGAGCTGCGCTGCACCGGTTGCTGCTTCTGCTGGCCGCACGGTGCCTCCTCTAGTCTAGGTCGCGCGATTGACGTCAACACTTGCTGGCTCGAGAAGCCAGCTGATACACGTTGTTCGCTGTGGCACACGTATGCAAAAATCAACGAACACATGGCGATGAGGTCTATCGGTGATGATGGACGGTTTCAGAATTGGACAGAAACAACTATATGTTTGCGCTGTTCCCGCGGCGTCCGCGTGGCACTCGACACCTGTACGCCATGTATTCGCTTATGGAATTCCATAATTCCTTTCTTACAAGAGTTTTATCGTTTTCACAGAAATTGTGTTAGTTCATTACTTACATCACATTAAACAAAACCAGTTTAGCAGTTGTCATTGTTGTTCAGAAAGTATACCTTCATGTTGCAAAGACATTAACTGTTTTGAACAAGTTGTGTTCTTTCCTTCTGCTCTGTATTGTGTTCTAGACTTCCGATGTTCAAATGTTAATTCAGGCAATATAAAAGACATAAGTGTTGTCTTTTATCAGTATGTACTGGAAGTACACAAATCAAATCCTTGGCGCCAGTCTAATGACTGGCGCCATTCGCTGTAGTACCTATGTATTATTAAAACCTAATCACTTCTCAAGAAGTTCCCGATTACCAGTTACAGTCTCATCGCAATGTTCCTTCAAAGCACTTAACACTTTCCGCTTACTCTGTAATCGAGCTTGTTCTACCTGGCGGTTCCCGGAATCATTCTCCATTCCAGTACGCGCAGTACAACCATCCGTTCAGAAGGTGACATTGCTTTGGTGTGCAGTGGGCATCTAACGTACGAAGCGATGAAACTGATGAATCCATTAACACGCCTTGGCACGGGGATTTCCTTATGATTAAATTATCGCCACATCATGGGGGCATGGAAGAAAACCACTCACCGATCCGGGTGAAGTTGTTTAGAAATTTTTCCACTCAATGCAGTGAACATTTCCACCCGCATCCGGAAGCTGCAGTTTCGACGATTGAAACATCACATACCGCCATCGCATAGGGATTCATTATTCAAACCACTTCAGCAGTAACCGTGACTGGTACGACTTGTAGCATCAAAAGCTTAACGTGCTTACCTGCGCGTTACTGACGTGTGCTGTTGGTGGAAAACACTTCGCCAAGCATCTCGGCCACACATTGCCGAACGAAGGAAGGAAGCCGTCAGACAGGAATCCTTTCAAACGACGATTGGTACAACTCTCAAGAGTGTGCCAAGAAGTTGTGAACGAGCTTGTAAAATGAGCCGGAGCAAGTCAATACTTGCCGGAGACTCGAAATGGCGCAGCGAGAACGAAAGCACCGCTTCCCTTGTCGAGGACGAAGAAGTTGCCGCGTGCGATTGCCTTTGAAGTGGGAATCGAGTGACGTCTTTCGAATTTTAGCACAATAGCGGAGCATGGAGCGTAGAGATTCATCGTTGTCGTCCTCGTCGTCCCCGTCACTTGTCTTTCCTCCGCACGCACCGTTTCTGCTGGAGACATTTGGGAGAAATTGTTTTTTTACGATCACAAAATCAAATTAACCGTATCTCTGCCGGTATCATCTGCGGTCCCCGAGATGCCCCGGACCGGCATTCGAAACGACTCGTTGCTGTCTCAAATTAGTGGACCCAGGAATAGCCGGCCGGATTCGTCACGAACGGAGAGTTTTTGGGTGGATTCCGAACCCTTGAAATGGAGAGTGATGCAATCCTGGTTCCCCGAGAGCGTCCAGTTATCTGTTTTTCGTTGGTGTTTTTTTTTTTATCAACTTCCTTAGCTTGAAACACACGCACACACGTACGTAGATCGCAACATATGGTCCGGTGGCAAAACGGTTTTCTCCGTTTGGTATGAAGTGAAGCTTCATTTCTTTAATTGCGTCTGTGTTAATGGGGTCTTGGTCACCGTGATGTGGATTACTTGTGGGGTTTTCCCCTTTTTTTTTTGAGTAGTTACATTCGCAATAAAAGCATTTTTTGCTAACGCAAAACATGCTGCACAAATGATTTGTACAAGCCTAGTCCTAGAAAACGTATAAAGTTAAATCTGGCCGCTTCACCATGAAAAGAGAAACATTATATAGTCTACTGCCTTTACAGCTTATAAGCCATTTGCTTATCTAGCTAACGCAAGTACATCAGATTTCAATGAAACAACAGTACAAGCTGACCTTAAAAGTGATCTGAAAATCCTCTTTTTGTCTGCGACTATTCGCACCGTCAATAACGGCCACTGCTCATTGGCAGCACTTTGCTGGCGCCGTTTTTATTCATTTACAGGGGTTCGCCTTGCGTGACTCAGAGAGAAGCTACTCCGAAAACCTCTGATCGAATCTTAACCATCAAACCGATTGCCCAACGATGGGGACATGGGCGAAGATTGGTTCGGTGGGATTCATGGCGATTTCTCGCACTCACCAATCTCTCCTCCACGAAGGACTTCCTTTAGAAAAGCCGATTCCATTAACGCGCCACACTAGGAATAAGGTGGTGGCGCTCTTTGTGTCGCAGCGTGTCATGTCGACCTTTCGTAATTATCCTTCGAGCACGGAGCAAAAACCGAACCATCATTCACTTACACCTTTTCAGGACCACACACCAAAACCGTAGTGCCGTGGGCCGAGATGGATGGTGTTTTGCATCTCAACCTGTAGATGGCCGTTTGAGGGGTAGCAAGACTTGTTCAGCGTTTATCTACACCGCGAATCTGTATCGAGCGTGGCTGTTGCGCAATATTTTATACGGCGTTTATACAATTGAAGGACAGCTTGTGATGGAAATCACTTGTTAATGGTGAAAGATAATGTCCTCGAAGGCATTAAAACTTTAAGAATGATTCTATAGCATCTGTCATACTACTAACGAGCATCTGCAAATGATTTGTGAGTTTTATACTATTAACTACCTCAGATCTCACTTGTCCTGTGTTGGAATCCATCACCGAGTCGTCATTTATATAGAACCCAGCAACAGTTGTATGTTATCCTCTCTTATTACTAATTAGAAGCCAATGAAAGGCAAAGCAAAAAAAATGATTCATTGAAGTTACGCTTTTACGCCATTGATTCTTCTGAATAGGGATGGCAATACCTACCCTCCCTCCGGTTCTTCTCACGTGCCAATCACACCGGCGGCTTGGCTCCTTTTTCTCATTCTGTAATTAATTTCTCGAGCTACAATCGCAATCACTGTGCCAAGCGCTGCCATGGATAAGAAAGCTCAAGGAAAACTGAACGCGATACTCTCACGTGTCAGATGCTGGTGATGGTGGTGGTCCTCTCAAGCCACAGCATCTTTGCTAGGATAGAGAGAGAGAGAGAGAGGGAGAGAGAGGTTGATGGCGATGGTGACCAATAATCTTTGCGGCGCGCCACTAAATTAATAATGAACCTCGTTGCACGTGGTTGCAAGAGGCGCGCGAAGGGAGGAGGAGGAGGAGGAGGAGGAGGAGGAGGAGGTTATGACCGCCCTCGGCCCAGGCGACGGCAACTGAAGGAGGAGACCAGTAAGTAGATTCTGTGTTCATTGTAATCCACCTTGTCCTTGGCAACCAACGGCGCAACAACAACAACAACAACAACAACACCGATGCAGCAGCCGCAGCCGCCAAAGGGGTGGGGTGGCCAGTTCAAGATGTCAAGTCAATAGCGCGGCCAGCACACCATAATAAACTCCTTACACACGTGGCCGCCTAGCCCATCATGACGCCCATCGCGGACCACCACCAACCGGTGTGTGGTGGGAGGGACGATAGAAGATCGAAGAGAATGTAATTGTACTTAGTGTGTTGGACAGCAGCCCACCA
>NC_064875.1:4517500-4552500 GCF_943734745.1 Anopheles darlingi | reverse complement strand
CCAAATAATCATCGACGATAACTGCTGCCTGTGTCATCTGGCCGGTGTACGGTACACGTCACGTTTACGGAGCGAAGACGTCCTGCATGCCTCGTTCAAAAACCATGTGTTTGAGGTAAGGAACCAGTAAGAAAGAGCCACGTTCATTAATTCTCCTCGGAACTGCGCTGCACACCGAGGAACTTGGAGTTTCGTGACATGAGCTTATCATGCTCCACCGGGCCCGGCTGATCTGCTTGTGGTTCATCGTGGACGATTAAATCAGTCTCTGCAAGAGGTCAATCGACAATCTTAATCTCAGTGCAGCAAATCAGACGGAACAACCATTAGTCTCCTCCCTTCGCTCACCTTCACTGTTCGGAGGGATGACCAGCAGCTTGTTGCCGTACACTGACTCCAAGTTTGCTTCCTGTTCATCACACTGCAGTGGGGAGCCGGTAACGCTCGCCAGCAATATGCAACAGACTGAGGCCAACAGTGCTACTGTTACTAGAAGTTTCATTCTTACAACACTGAACCGCGGGACCAATCTAAGAACACTAACGTCGTGTGCCCCGCTCGAGCATGGTTTTTATGCACATGAGTGCTTTCGTGAGGGCCACCATACCATATGATAAGCCGACCGTATTCCAGGACCGGTTTCGAGAGCTCCAGCCAGGCCAGAGAATTTCCCCTACATTTTCATACACAAAAACCGTTCCTTATCATCGATGGTCGGACGTTTCACACGGTGGTTTCTGTCATGACTCTGGTCTGTCGTGCGTGAAGCGTTCTGCCAATTCATTTCCTTTACTTACACCCTTCCATCGAACCGTTTTGGACTGACAGTTTGAGGCTAATGGGTGCTAGGCTTGTTACTTGATAGTTACGTCCTTGAGCACCAGTGGTATAGTCGACCCGTACTAGTGGACCCCATCGGTAATGACCTTTTAATGACGTATCGTGGTGCATCTCAAGTTTATTCTATAAGCCGGACGGCTAGCACTCCAGGCAAGATAACCCAAATGGGTAATGCTACACGCTGAGCAACCAAAAGATGGATAATCAATTATTCAAAATCGTTATATTGATATGTTGATTCCGGAAGCTTCCATTTTAATTGATGGCACGAGTTAGAACGTCGCCGAGTATGCCTTAGCCGACTTGGATTAGTTTTCAGATGTAGAAGTTGCAAATCCAGTCGATGTCGCTATCACGGTTCCTTCCGTTGGTCTACTCGTTGGTCTAAAGGTATTGCTGCTGGATGGTTTGTTCATGAAGTTGTAATGAAAATACGCTTCGTTGTGCTTGTTGACCGTACTCTCGTGGCGGCCTTGGAAAGAGATTTTCTCCAAAAACGACACCCAGCTAAAATCCCGCTTTACCCGGAGCCCATCACGCTTGGAATGCACGGTTACCGGAAGCCTATAGGCTACTGATGGCTGCTTTCTCAGTTCCCTCATACTCGCTGGTCTTGGGCCACGGTACCGATGGGGCAATGGCGAGCGATCGTCGTAACGATGGCATGCCAGCTGACCATCGTCGCCTAACAAAAGCTGCCGGCTAGTAATGCAACATGCGTAGTGAACACACTCCTGGTGGCCGCTGTACGATGTGTTTCCGGATTGCTCGGGCACCCCTTCGACCGTCTCGTTCGATAGGTTTACAGGGGACACGGAAAAGCACACGTTGTAGGTCAGATGATACTCGAGCCCGTCCGGCGTGTTGCGTACATAGCACGAGTACGAACTGTTGCTGGACCGTTTCGAGATGATAACGATACCTGGCCAGGATAAGTGATAGAGGATGATCATTTACAGTTTCGAATGGAGTAGGAAGCAACACCTAAGCATACAACTCACTGTCAGCTCTGATGTGAAGCAGAACACACTGGACAAACGTTACGGAGTAGAGGAAGAACCGGGTTGAAACCATGGCAGCATCTATCGCTTAGTAGGCAGGCTGTTACTTCGCAGCGAGTTGCTCCCCTTATATATCAGAAAATCTGCGACTCGGGGTGGCGAGTGTGGGGGTTTCTGGAATGTTAATGAAACATTCCTTTTCATTCTGAACTTAATCAACATTATTGTCTCTCTCGCTCGTTTCAGTTACCCTTCTGCATCATGGCGGACCACAGTACGAAGAGCATCGTGATCGGGATCCGCGGTAGTTTGTCGATGCGCGACGTCTTTACAGATCTCGTTGCTAACGCGGAACGCTTTGAAGCACCCGGTATGCCACCGGACACTTCCGCTCACCGTGGTATGGTGGCAGGCGTGGACTGTATGCTGAAGCGGTTGCGCGAAGGAAACATCCTCGAGCGCATTCTAAACACCTACCCGGAGTACACGCTCGTGCTGACGGGACACAGTCTCGGGGCCGGCGTGTCAATACTGCTGGGTGCCAAGCTGCGCAGCCGCTATCCCGATCTGCGCGTGTACGCGTTTGCCACACCGGCCGGTCTGCTCAGCCGGGATGCTGCCCGCTATACCGAGAGCTTCGCCTTCACCATCGGCCTCGGTGACGACTTTGTGATGCGGCTTGGTGTTGATTCGATTGAGAATCTGCGCACGAGCGTAATTGAAACGATTCGTGCGTGTAAGCTACCGAAGGTAAGGCCAGCCGCGATCACAGCCTCATTCTTAGGGATCATTCTTCCGCAGACATACCTCTAACCATTCTCTATATTTTCAGTGGCGCATCATGCTGAACGGCTTCGGATACGCACTGTTCGGTGTGCCATCGCGAGACCTCGAGACGACGTGGCATGACGTGACGGAGATCACGAAGAAGGCCGCCCAAAGCCCACTGCTCGCTTCCGGCGAACGCCCGATCCAAACCGTCGCAACGGCTGTAAGTGCTATTGGTCGCATCGTCACCACTGTCTTCACGTCACTAGTGATTTAACTTGACTCCATTCGTTCTTTTTCCTTATTCTCTTGATCAGGAGGGTGGCCTACTATCGAGTGAAATCTCACTGCGACGCTTCGCCAAAACACGCCTCTATACCGGTGGCCGTATACTGCACATCGTACGGCGAAAAAAAACAGAACTCGAAAAGTAGGTTTAACTATCTGCGTTTGAATCCCCCCGTGGTCCTCATTTGCACCTTTTTTGTCCTTTATCGTAGGAAATCCAACAGCGGTGGACCGACGTACGAGATGCGTTGGGCCACAGCCGAAGATTTTACCGAGCTGAAGGTGATGCCACGCATGCTGCTCGACCATCTGCCGGATAATGTTTTCAAGACGCTCACGACGATCCTGGAGGATCAGAAAACGCACAACGGGTCGGTGCTGTCGTTGCAGGAGATTTAAAGCCCCACCAAACCACCCAGCCAGCTCCATGATATGACTGTAGATTATAACAATTAACCTAAACAGCAAGTGAATGAAAGAGAGAGAAAGAGGGAGTGAGAGAGTGCCTTAATGTATGACATACGAGCGTATCTTGCCTATTCCGCCCATCGCCCACCGGCCCTTCAGAAGGTCCATGTCGCAGGATGGAAATGACCGATGGCGTTGCCCCATTCCCTGTCCATAAGAAACAATATTCCCTCCATCCCATATAATACTTTGATACTCTTAGCTAATCCCAACAAAGCACTACAATGACGACTGGGATAGGGATTAGGTGCATGCGTACGCGCTACTCGCGTCTTCTCTTATCGATTTCCTTCCGTCCTCCGTGTTTCCCCATCCTCCTTTGTATTCAGAATTCCAAAAAAAAAACCAATCCACCGGTAGAGTGGAAAAGCTTCTGATATTAATGGCCGGACTCTGGTGCCCATATTGCCCAGTCCTGAAATGAACAAGATCTAGCTGTAAGCACATCGAGAGGAGTAGGTAACTTTAAACTTAACATTCCATCAGCCCACATGTATCATACATTCCCATTGTTTTTGAAGGACAACTTGATGTGATGTGTGCTAGCTGCGAGAGAGCTAGGAGAAGAGGAGCGTATTAGTTAGATGACAATTTGTACATTTCATAATGCGTTACTGAGCTCAGTCAACGTGAAACTCGCGGACACCAATTTGTAAACCCTACCTATGATTCCCTGGAACCTTTAGGTTGTGATAATTGAACAAAAACGAAGGTGATCGCATGAAGAAGCCTGAATAGAAATGGTGGGCGTGACGATCTTGCGATGCTCATTCGTAAACCGGGACGGCTGTAGCAAATGGTATTTATTAACTTAACGCAAGTTTGTTACACGTCCCGCGGTAAATTTCTCCCACCCAGCCAATTTTCTCTATTCCTCTGACTCGAAAAGATTTTTTTTAAGAGAAAGGGTGTGCAGGTTTACGGATGGAAAAGTAGAAGATCATAGGCTCGTCAGCTCGATAGGATTTTGATTTTTATGTTTTAAATTTGTATAGACCTAGCTGCGATCGACGAAGCGACATCTAGACGTAATAAAGCAGGCGAACCCGTCCTATGGTTTTCTTTGTTATCTGAACTGAAAATGATTCTCTGGAGTGCGTAAGTGTGATTCGTTATTGCTGTATAGGTTCCAGATCACAAAATATACGTTACTTATGGAATTAAAGTATCGAAGTTAGCGATACCTCTTTGAATCTGTCCGGCAAATGTCAAATGCATCGAGCCTCCTTTTGGAATTTTACTAGAAGAACAGAAGGAATAGCTGCTGTGATAGTTGCTATCCATAAGCATACGTTGCTCAGACTGACTATGTTATCTGGCTTACTTATCGCTTATTGCTATAGCCTACTGCTAAGCTGTAGCAGAGACCATGCTAATTTAATCAGGTATTTCTTTTTCATTTTTTATTTTCAATGCTTAAAGCAGTGATAAGCCCTCGCAGTAGAATTGCTGCAATAATAGCGGTGCATGCAACTAACTAATCTCCCGGTGCAACTGTTCATCGTTTCTACTGCGGCATGGGCGCATGGTCAAAGATTAATTCCGGCTTCGGCCCTGTCCACGACCCTGGCCTTTACCTTCCGGTGGCCCACGTTGACCATCCTGACCTCCCTGGCCCTGTCCCTGTCCACCATTTTCCTGTCCCTGACCCTGCCCCTGGGCCGACCGACGGTTGCGAATAGCGGCAAACACATTTTGACGGCCACCACGACCACCACCGGGTGGTTGCTGGTTATCGTTGTGTTCCTGCGATTCGGGAACAGCACGTCTCTTGCGCATTCCGTCCAGCCCATCAAACACATCCTCAAACCCTGGTTTCTCGTCGAACGATTCCAGCTCACCAATGGCGGTCAACTTTTCATCCGGCTTCCGCTGATCCGCTACAGCATAGTTCTGTGGAAGGCAAGGCGAAACACCGTGAGATGATTTGAATAATCCACTGGATGTAAAACCGTTGGTCAGTAACTTACCAAAAGGAGCAGGGCATTAGCCAGCACGACCAGAGCGACTGTGAATCCGTTCATCTTTACAATTCTCCCGATAACCGTTACTGTTTGAAGGATGAGGTGGTCTATGGCTCTACAGTACACCAGGTTATGCCGTTTTATACTTCTCTCCATGCCCGTTGATCGATATCGATTGTTTGCTGTGTGACTGTGACAAATGCTGCACTTCCTCCGTAAAAGCTTGCAAAAAGTGGACACACTAATCTTGATGTACCGCCACACCTATGCGGAAATGATGCGCAAAGGCCGATGGCGCTCTGATAATAGTCCGTCATTTGTGTCCACCGTAGATGTTACTTTGTGGCGTAGCGTTTGTAGCGATATACGAACAAAGCGCATGTTTTGCGTGTTCATTTCGTGTTTTTGCTAAATTTATTGTTTTGCACCGAATACAATAAAGAGAGGGAGAGGCGATATGGAACACAATTGTCGTCAGCTCTGTTAAGGGAGAGTTGTATTGTTATTTCACGAAATCATCAACATTGATTTGTTTTCACGATAACATTTGAAGACAAGAAAATGAAGAATTGGGAAAAAATATTTTAAAAGTACAATCCAGACTGCAATTTTGTGGAAGATAGTATATATCAATGCTGTTTATTCTGCTTTAGCTGTTGAACAACAAAAATTACTATTAAAACAATCGAACCTAAAAGGATTTCTAATACCCTGTCACTAATACCTTCTAATACCCTCGCGGAAGGACAGGTTACCAACAGTATAAGGCATTAGAATACGATCAAATATATCTGACTTGTCCATACATACTGGATCCACTTAGGGTATTCTCGTACACGTAGGAGATATTTTGTGGCGTTATATTCTACTGGCACTGAACAGGCGGTAATCCCAATCGGACAAATATGCTGACTATGCTACCAAATCTTGCCCGCGCCAAAAAACACGTAAGGTGTTCGCCAAAGTTTGTTTGTTCGATGGTGTAGCGCGTAAGCCACGTTTGGCTATGCTTCAGTTATACTCGACCTTACTTTTATCGCTGGAGGAGCTGTTGGCACAAGTGTTCAGCAGTAGGATGGTCTCGAAGATTCGAACTCGATCGAACGTAGTTCGTCAATTCTCGGGAATTGTGGGGAGAACAACACATGACCTCCTTAAGTTGCCCGCTTCAATTCCTAGAACTATTTCCTTAGAAGCCTTTGTCTCTATGGTTTGGTTGGGACTGAGGTGTTGGCGCAAGTGTCCAACAGCTGTCCAACTGGCACGTTCGAAGATTCGAGATGCGGAGTGGAACCGAATTCTGCGAAACAGCCAACGTATCAGTATCTAAGGCCTAGAGCTGTATCCCCTGTATGTAGAGAGACAGAGAGCCATAGACAGAGAGAGGTAACCGAACCAGATGTCCGATTTTAGTATAAATTTGATACTGATTTTGGTATTATCATCCAGTTACTCTTCAAAGTATCCATTGGTTTCAAGGATGAAGCAAAGTGTGAAACTTATCTTGCTGGCAGTCCTATTCTGCGCCTATTGTACCAAAGCACAAGAGGATAACGCTACCGATCCTGGGATTGACGAGGACTCCACTTATGTGCCCGGTGGCGCCAACCTGCTAGACACTAAAAGGGCTGGTCGCATGAACGGAGGAACCACCGTCTCAATTGGAGACTATCCATACGTAGTAACGGTAATGGTAACAAACGGAGCGAACTCCGTCTTTAATTACGTCGGTGTTATAATAAGTGACACCCAAGTCCTCACTTCGGCACACACCGTGGATCCAAACAGATTCTCGGGAGGAATCAAATCAGTAAGTGAAGGAAACGAAGCGAAAAGGCGAGGGAACATCTAATTTCCAATCATTTCACTCTTTACTTCGTTCACCAGGTTCTAATACGTGCGGGCAGTAATTACCAAGAATCAGAGGGATTCACTTTTGACGTTTCCAAACGTGTTATCCACAACCTGTATAATATAAATACTTATGAGAACGATGTGGCTATTTTAACCATCAATGGCAGCTTCACCGGGAAGGAAAATGTGCAAAAAATTGAGGTACAGACAAATGAGATTTCCTTCTCAACAACAAACACCGTATCCTGCTTTGTTCTGGGATGGGGAACGAATAGCTATTATGCTACAAATGTTAATCTAATGCGAGCCAACTACAACCTCGCTTCCGATGCGAAATGTGCACCTTCCGGTGGTTCTTTACCTCCCTCGTGAGTACAGCATCGCTTCGAAACACTTCTGAACTACTCAGGTTTTGAAGAAATTTTCCATTTTTCCAAATTGCAGATTGCAATGCGCTGAATCAGTGTCAGGTAGTGTTTGCTATAAGGACTATGGCGCATCTCTAGTTTGCAACGATCGTGTATACGGTATATTTCCATACGGACATTTGTGCTCGGGAATCGCTGATAAATTTGCAAAGTTGCCAGCCGCCAGTGTCCAAGCCTTCCTATCTCCATTGATAGTGGTAGCTCCACCAGTGGTAGCAGCAACTCCTCGGAAAAATTATATGACCTGCCCATGTCAGTCTTGCTAAAGACAAGGATCATGTGCACGCAGCGAGGTCACCTTGCAGTAGATGATAACGTTTGTTAATCACCTGGCGATGTAGCAACGGAATAAATCTGGCAAAGCAAGCAGCGCAGAAATGTGTTGACGTACATGTATCACGTATTTCATCCGAACATCTATCAGTGTCTCTGTAACACTCGTCACTCTTTGTTTGATCAGCTTTTATACAAAATTTGACGATCCCAAACCACTGTCCCGACCTGTCTTTTCGCGCTTCCCTAGGACGTTTATACGAAACGTAGTTTTTAAGGCTTTCGTCTAGACATTTTATGGTTCACTAAAAGATGCTTATATCATTTTGGCCAAAGTGCATATTTTTACATTTTTTACATTCATTTTACTCCAACACATTTGATGACAATGAAGGTGAAGCAAAATAAGAGAGTGAAGTATTATTATATTGAAAATGAAAACCAATCTAAATTGAAAAAGAGTTGGTTTACCTTAGCAGTTAAGCAGTTTCGACGAAAAGTTGGTTCGGGAAACAGCTTTGGGAAACAAAACTGATACCCCTAAACTGCTTTAAGCATTTGAATTGAAAAACCACGTTTTCAGCAGCGTTAACCTTTAACACACTAGCTTTTTGGCCTGACTGCAACCAGAAACGAGGAAATGATAGATGCTAATTGCTCGACTATACTTACTCGTTCCATTGGGACACGAAAATATCGCCTAATCAGTACTTTTTGTACCACATGGAGCACATTTTACCTGTCTATATCACAGAGTTATGCTAACGGGGGAGACCACGTTGTACATTTAAATCGAAAAAACGATGCTGACGACACAAACAAATCTTGTCCGTGCCAGTGAAACTCGTATGGATCGGTTTCTTTGTTCAACTTTATTCGGAGTAGGTTCCTAGAAGCTGTCGGTGGTGTAGCGCGTAGGCCACATTTGGCTATGACAAATCTAGACTGAATCTTGTTTTCGTCACTGGAGCCGCGCTTGGCACAATTGTGCGGCTGTAGGATGTCCTCGTAGATTCAAACTTGTTCAAACGAAACAAGGCCATTCCATTGAACTGGGGTTAAGACCAAAACATGAACCCTCCATTAGCTTGCTCGTTTCTATGCCTAGATTTACCTAGATACACGGAAACACTGCTAGTGAATCTTCTGATCCAGCAAGGCCATTCCGCACACTGTAAGGGGGGAAGGTGCTTGTTTAGATGGTAGGTGTTTGATTTGATGAACAATATTCCGATAAAAAAAAAACTGTCACATCAACTACAAGGCTTAGTATCGATGGCTTTCAGATGTATCGACTGTAAGAAGATAGACATAGAGAAGATACATGGAACCAGATGTCCGATTTTAGATATAAATTTGAGTGTGAGGCAGGGCTTATCATTCAGTTACCCTTCAAAGTATCCTTTGGTTTCAAGGATGAAGCAAAGTGTGAAGCTTATCTTGCTGGCAGTCCTATTCTGCGCATATTGTACCAAAGCTCAAGAGGACGACGTCACCGATCCTGATACTGATGCCGACTTGACTTTTGCACTAGATGGCACCAACCAGCTAGACCCTAAAAGGGCTGGTCGCATGAACGGAGGAACTACTGTCTCAATTGGAGACTATCCGTACGTCGTAACGGTAATAGTAACAGACGGATACGGAGATGTTACGTATAGCGCCAGCACGATTGTAAGTAACACACAAGTCCTCTCTACGGGATACACTGTGGATCCAAACGCATATTCAGGAGGAATCACATCGGTAAGTGCAGGAAACGAATCGTAAGTGGAGGAAGGAAAGAGACTAACATCAACTGATTCCCAATCGCTCGCCTTTTACTTCATTCGCCAGCTTCAAATTCGTGCGGGAAGTAAATACCAAGACAAGGAGGGATTCATTTTTGCAGTATCCAAAATTGAAACTCACCCGGAATATTATGCAGCTGAAGTTACAAACGATTTAGCTGTCATAACCATTACTGGCAGCTTCAGCGGGTATCCTAACGTGCAACCCATTGCGATAGAGACGAATGAGATTCCATTCTCACCAACAAATCCAACAAACTGTTTTGTTCTGGGTTGGGGCACGGATAGTAATTATAACACTGTTACTCTTCTAAGTCGCGTTGATTATAAACTCGCTTCCGATGCGTCTTGCGGCCGTAAATCTGCCTCGTAAGTACAACATGGGCATGGAAAACTCTTTTGAATGATTTAGGTTTTCAAGAAATATTCCATTTCTCTGATTGCAGATTGCAATGCATTGAACCAGTGTCAGGAAGCATTTGCTACGACAACATGGGCTTTCCGCTAGTGTGTAACAATCGATTGTACGGTGTACATCCAATGATATATGCGTGCGAGACAGGCTTCGTAGTATTTGCAAAGTTGCCAACCGCTAGTATTCAAGCGTTCCTGTCTCCTTTGCTGCCAGCTCCATCATTGGTAGCAGCAACTCCTGGTAAAAAATATTTTACATGTCCCTGCTCATCTTGCTAGAGATAAGGATCATCGAACGCAGAGAGGTCACCTTGTAGTCGATGATAACGTGGCGATGTGACAACGTAATAAACCCGGCAAAGTAAGCAGCGCAGAAATGTGTGGACGTACATGTATCACGTATTTCATCCGAACAACTATCTGTGTCTTTGTAACACTGCGTCGCTTGTTGTTTGATCAGCTCTTTTCCACAATTTGACGATCTCAAACCAGTGTCCCGACCTGTCTCTTTGCGCTTTGCTAGAACATTTATACGAAACCTAGTTTTAGAGCCTTTCATCCAGGCATTTTGGTAGTTCACTTAAGGGCTTAAGGGTGAATTGAAACATCACGAAACACTCATGTATTTTATTCCCATTAATGCATATGTTTAATAACTCGTGTATACTTACTCGTTCCAGTTGTTCTCCAAAGCTTCACCTTATCAGCCCCTCTCGTATCACGTGACGTACATTTTACCTCTCTTTGCTTTCGCTATACTATTGGGACTGAACAAGTTGAAGATCCAATCATACAGGGATGCTGAGAACGTAAATAAATCTTAACCGCGCTAGTGAAACTCGTATGGATCAGCCGCGGGCCGCAGATTGTTTGTTTAGATTGTCGCTTCTCGTCTTCACGCTTTTTTGGTACAACGGATTCGTGAAGATTGGTTTCCGTCGGTCTCACTGACACAAACTCGTCGTACCAGCCTCCGAAGAGTCACATTTAATATGTACCCCTTTCTCAGGCTTTCGAATGAAACGAAAACTCAATTAAACAAGTTGAATTTATATGTATATGTTTGTATATACGTACAATAATATATTTCCACTGTCCAATCGGCGTCGAAAAGCTACCTTACTCGCGGTTTTAAAGATCACCAAAATACGCAACAACTAAAATACAGCAGCAACAGCAATTTGCCCAGGACATCATATAAAAAAACGACCTGCCATTGAATTGGCATTGGTTTAGAAACGAAAGCATGAAAACAGACAATCTGACATTCCTCTAAACTAGCACATTATAAGCGCTGCTGGAAAGAACTTGTTAAAAGCCTATTGTGCTATCGAACCACACGCCCACCAAGCGTGATTCCTGACTTTGGCCGGTGTTTTGTGTATGGAGAATACTTTGCGCATGCCCGACAAGCTACTGCACCGGTGGATCGGCGGTACTACACTATTGCATTATAATATCTATGTCTCGGCAGTTCTCCGCACCGGATAGATGTGCTAGAGACGAGTTTCACGTATAAAAAAAGGAAAGTAAATATGAAAGCAGCAGCGCTGAATAATGTTAGGGGGATTCTGCTGTTGAAGCGAGCACTTCTCCCATAAGTTAGTGGTTATACAAAAGATGTTTTATGCCGTTTTGGTTCAATTGGTTGTATGGGTTACATATGGGTTGTAATCTTTCCTGGGGCTAATGTTCGTTATTTGTTGTTCGTAATTTCACGCTGTTTCTCTCCATCCTCTGCCTTCCAGCGATTCGATCATTCGGTAATCATTGTTTCGTATGTGATCCATTTGATCATTTCTCTTCAGTTACATCACGTTTGTTTTCATATTACTAGGAAACAAAAACGGGCTTCATATCTTCTCATTTCTGTATCTATAACCATCGCTCGTTCAATTCTTGCTGTCACAAAAAACTACCTTCGTTCATCCATCACTTGTAGACATTCAAAGATTCTGTTCACTTTAGGGTGGAGTGAAACTAGAACTTTCTCTTGATCTTTTTTTTGTTTATTTGTTACTTTCTCCCTCTATCTCTCGCTTTCACTCATCTGATTCTAGAATTTATATCAGTTCGTTTCGAATTTTATGATTCCTGTCACCCTAACATCACAAACAATGCACCATCATTTTTAGGGACATAATCTTGATATCACTTCCATGATATAACTTAAATGAAACGCACCTCAAGCAGGACCAGTAAAAGTTAGAACAATAAATTTGACCTATAGGTAGGAACGGAAGCAAATGGAATAGGCACCAGATCATGCGTTAACATTGCACTGCGTATGGTAAACAGTAGAATTAAAGCAGTAATAAAGAGACAGAGCGCACCCAACGGTTTAAGAGGTCAGTGGTGGAATATATGCGAAGCGAGAGCGTGAGCGAATTTAATCTCAACTGTTTTATAAACATGTACGGCTTTATGTACGAGTTAAACATATTAAAGAGTGTTTCCACGTAGAGACTGCTAAGCGTTAACGGAACCTTTAGCACCACCTTTTCGTGTAGGATCGTCGCATACAGAAAAATGTTTCTTTTTCATTTCGTTCGCTGGCTGTTTGAGTTCCTTCATCAAACAGTGTAAAAGAATGATTGTGTTCGCACTAGCCATCTTTCTTGATTCGCATATATTGTTCATCTCCTTGACAGAGCTCGAGCATTTTTATGATTTTTCTTTTCGTTTACTTAACTAAAGTAACAAAATACCGTGTTCAGAGACGAAGAGCATAAAGTGAGCTGCATTGTTCGCTTTTAAAATGAAACTAATACTACCCATACATTCCGAAGACGCTATCCGTAGTACGATATAGTGAATAATATTAACCAAGACTATAACATACGCTAAATAAGACGTGCCCCCATAAAACGGTCAACTAATTGTGAGTAACATGACGCAAATAACCTACGACTGTACGACTAATCAACTATCACGTAACATTCATGGAGAGGAAATACTTTACAAAATTCAAAACAACTAACGGCACGCTGCTGAAATCGTTTTGATCTTGTCTCGTTGATCCGTCAATCATAGTGAAGCGTTTAAAAGCGTAATCAAACTGTGTTTCCCCACTATTCCTAATAGCGCCCAGTGTCTAGCCTAAGACCTGCCTGTTCTAAAGCTATACCCCTTTCAATGGTGGGTACATCGGTTACATGCTAAAAGGATCCTCAAGAGGGTTCTTCTAAAACCACAAAAGTTAGTTATGGGTAGTAGCACAACTACTGTGATATTTCCATCATTTTTTAGCCAATAACTAAACAAGCGGAAATACTTTCACAGTCTGGTATTGCTACAGTCTCTCTCTCGAGGGACATTCGGAATTCGTTCGTTGCACTTCAAGAGCACGGGGAGTCGGGATAGTATTACCATAAGCCTAAACAGCACAGACAGGCCAAACAATATATTCTACTAATAGTTTAGTTAAACAATAGAGACTACTATTTGATGTTCTTCCTTATTCATGAGATCGTTATCGATCGTAATCACTGCTCTAATGGTGCATTCCTTTCCTTGTTTCCGATCTACGCGTTCATGTTAACCACGAAATAAGCGTTCGGTGGACAGCTTTTAAGAACTATATGATAAACGTATAGTGTGTATGTGTTATATGCGACTCGATCATAGTCAAAATGAAATCTGCATTGCATTAATCCTCAAACTTACAACAAAGACGCTAAACAAACTATTAACGCTACCTACAATTCGATTTCTTTCCCACTCCTTCCTCACCTTTACCGGTGCCTCCATCGGATGGTACTCTCATTTCAGCGCACTTTGTGAATTGTAAAACACTAAAAGCAGCACGCACATGTGCTACGATTGATAGGAAATTAGATATTGCTACTCGATCACTATTGCTCTGTCGCTAATCCCTATTCGTGACTTTTGACAAACACACGCACAACTACAATTGTCAGCATTTTACTGTGTGATCGAGAAAACAAAAATTAATACTAACGATAACGTTAACACCCATCGCATCATTTGCAAATAATTGCTAAAACAGCTACGCTGTGCACGGTGATACGGTTGGATTAGCGCGATCAGGAAAGGGGCGGCACATAGTCCATTGTCTTTCTCTCTCATTGTCTCTGCTATCGCAGTTTTCGGCATTAGTTAATGTAATAATCGCCATCGAGATCTTCGCTCGATTCCGTCGACGTCAGTGTCCAACGGTTGTTGACATCACAGTCGGTCGGATCGCCGAGTGTTGAACTCTGGTTGTAGGCAGCACCGCGCAAGTTGGCATTGCTACTATTGCTGACAGAACCTTGATAGAGCCGGGTCCCTCCGCCAATGTTAACTACACCACTGTGATAGGATTGAGACCTCAGAACGGAGCTAAAAAAGAAAAAAAAGGAAACGGAGAAGTGAGCACACACACGCACAGTTATCGCATGATATTCCGTCCCGGTGATGGCGATCCATGATATTGATCTGCTACCAACAATCTGACCGCTGGATTACTGTTAAACACACACCCAACAAACCAATTATATTTTACAAAATTATACTCATATCCCAGTCCTTAAAACCGTATCTTAAATGATTGATAGCAAGTCGCTTATTGCAATCTATCTTTTCTCTGTGAAACGACTCGCATTCCAATTATGAACGGGCAATAATTTCAATCAAACGAAACATACTGAGCGTAAAATCATGATCTTGAAATTTCATGCCCTATGAAATGTTTGTCCAATGGGTTTCCACGAAAGCGTCTCCCAAATGCGAGGTACAGTTCTACCTGGCTTCTCTCTCACGCACACCACCTATCGACTATGATACGGTACGTAAGGGTGAACAGTTCTTCATTACCTTCCCTAACATAGATTCTTATCAGCGTTCTCCGAAATAAACAAACAGTACATTCATAGATAAAGCACTGACACCAGCGCACTTGCGGCACCGGCTACATATATGTGCCGTGAACGCTTTGACATTATCACCACAATATGATAGGCCTTATACAATATACAAAACGCAACTCCGGAACACTGATAAGGGAAGAACCGATAACCATCAATCAATAAAATCAATCTGTGCGCTGGCGAAATGTTAGATATCATGGTCAAGGCGATAAGTGGCGTCAAACAAGCCCTTCCCCTCACATGACCCCCCACTGCCTGATGTTACCAAAAACGATATCAAAAGCGTGAAAGGGAAACTCAAAGTAAACGCAGCAAGATAGAAAAGTCATATCACACAGTAAATAAGCAAAACAGTACACGCAACACACGACAACACAAGTCAAAAGACAGCATATTTCTAGCATTTACTTTGTAGCCCTTTGCTGCAGTGCAGTGAAAGATAAATAGAGAAATGATGAAAGAGGATCAGGTATTGAGATCCACCTTCGGAAGCGGAAGAGAAGTAACGACGGACAGATAGAAGGTCAGACAGATCTAGCATCGAAAGGAGGGGGAGGGGTGGTGAAGAAAAGCAAAAAGCGAAGCAAACCTTTCGTTCGATTTACTTTGCCGTTCCGAGAGTAGCTGTTGCTGTTGCTGCTGTGCGGCAATTCGCTTCGCCTCCTCTAGCTGCTTCTTTTTGCCTTCGAGGGCAGCCTTCATCGGGTCGTAGCTTGCTCGCCGACGCCACATCTCCAGTTCCTGTTCTTTGGCGATCTTCAAGGCTAAAAAGCATAAGCAAACACTCTGGTTAGCAAGCCCTAAAAACGGCCTAGGGCAACACACTACACTTACGATCCTTTTTCGCCGCCCCTGTCCCTGCCGATCCACCAGTGCCGCTGGATTTACTGCCAGTAGTACTGCTGGCCGATCGAATGCTACGGGCGCTCATCCGCGTAGGATCCGTGCGACTCATGGCCGACGAGACGGATGCACTGCTCGGGCTCTTCCGGACACCCTCCTGGCGGAGCAGATAGCTCTTCGATTCATCCTTCTTCAGGAAGTTGGCCGCATTCGAGGATTTGTACTTCGAAATGTCGAGATACTTTGGTTGCACCTTACCCGCGGAGGGCAGAGCGGCCGATGAGACGGTCGAAGCGATCGATTGACTCGACAGCTGCTGCTGGTTGCCCTTACCACCGAGCATCGACTCCCGGCCTGCAGAGGATTTGCGCATATTCAGATCTTGCTTCATACGATTCAGACTGGAATCGCGGGGCATCGAAGCGCGATCGCGCCCTAGCGCACCCATTCGTGTAGCAGCCGCCCTTCGCGGTAGTTCCGGAGTGTTGGGACAGGCAGCCGCACCACCACCACTGGTCGTTTGCTTGCCGGAACTGGAAGAGGCGTCCGGTCTGGTAGCTCCAGCGGCAATCTTTTTGTTCTGCTCCATGCGCATCAAGAACGTCTTGTTGTAGCGTGTATTCGTCAACGGTTCCTTCTCCATGCGGATGCCGCTATCGTCCTCTTCGTCTAGCAGCTCCCCCTCATCATCGTCATCATCTTCCTCGTCAGTCAGTGAATTTGAGGAGTAACCGCCTGCCGCTTGCCGATTACCACCGATCTGCAGCTGTAGCCCATCGTCGTCTCCATCGTCGTTGATGTAGAGCATCAGCTCGTCCGGATAGTTCGGATCCATCACAAGCTGATGCCTATGATGCGGTGGTTGTACCGCATGATGATGATACTGCTGTGGTTGCACATTATCCATGGCCATCATCTTCTTGAAGCTCGTACTACTGGCCGATTTTTGTATCTTTGAGCCTCCCATCGACCGCCGATCACTGGCCGGTGTCGTTCCCTTCGCGGACAAAGTCGGTGTCGTCGGTTTCACAACCGTTTGCTTCACCGAAAACGAACTCGAGCGCTTGATGGGTGATGTAAGGTGTTGCTGCTGCTGCTGCTGTTGATGGCCAGCGGATGCGACCGTCCGTTGTGCACGAATCTGGGCCCTCGTCGTTACTCCTGCACCACCAGTGTTGTCCCTCACCATACCACCGGATAGCGCTTGTTTGGCACCTGTTGAATGTATGTTATGTGTTTTGTGAGATTGCATCGCTGCCGATTGGCTGGCAGATTGGGGTGCTGCTCTGCGTGGTTCTAGTGACATTGCCCTTGGCCTTGGCATTGCGTTGAGTGTTGTCTGATCGCTTAGAAGAATTCGATGCCTATCGCGTTCCTCCTCCTCCGCATCATCATCGATATCTTCCTCAAACTCTTCCTCATCATAATCTGCACAATCGTCAAGCTCGCCTTCACCAACCCCACCACTACCTTCCTCGGTTGCGTAGTACCCTGTAACGTTTGGCTGATCAAACTGCTGGAAGCATTTGATCGGTTTTGGTGGCAACGAAGACATCACACCCTCGTACGAGTTGTGGCGCGTGTGCGCATGGTTCCGTTTAGCCAAATCCATCTTAGGACTCGTGTTGGCGGTGTTCAAGCTTCTCGTCATATGGCCAGCTGTCGCACCACCGCCGCCACCATTCGCAAGATATGATGCACTGTGGAGCGGCGATCCTAGCGCATCTGGTGTCGTGCCGTCGAGCGAATGATTCCGCTTGTGGCCACCGGCACCAACACTCTGGTGCAGCTGGTGTTGCAAATGACGCTGTAACTGCTGCTGATGGTGAAGATGCTGCGGGGAATAGTGAGTCGAATTACTACCGTTGGTGACATAGCTACCGCCGAGTGTCTTCTCGAGCGGATAGATCGCTGACGGAGAGTCCAGCGGCGAATGCAGTGAGTTCATCGGTGACACCTTGGGTGACATTTTCCGCGAAGCCGGACTCAGCGGACTGGAGTGCGAGGAGCTGTTGCGCATAGAGTTTCTTCGTTGCAGGTTCTGAAGCGTTGATATGGCCGCGGCCGTCTTCTGCAAATACATCTCCGTCTCATTGCCCGATAGATCCTGCAGAAGGAAAGCGAAGAAAGTGAGATGTTAGCTAGACTGAAAACTCGATTTCATTGGCTCACACGTGGCCAGTGCTGACGATGTGAAATAGAAACCCCTAAAATGCACGCAGCATCAGACAACATATTGCTTAATCATTCCTCAAATATGCTCGCGTATTCAAGGCCATCAAAGCGTGGTTCGGGGGGAGAACCTGACAGACCTCGCGCTCTCCCTGCAATGCCACCATTTTATCGGTGGTTGGGGATGGTATTTCAGTTTCCTAAAAATAACTATCCCGTGCTCCAACGAGGCCAACGTACACAACCCTTGGTGTGGCCTAGACACACTGACGAGACGTTGTCGCGCAGCTGACTGTACGCCACCACCACCACCACCACCACCATGACAGTTACTGCCGCCCAGCATCAGCCTGCAACAGGCGCAACCAGTCACTGCACAACGCGATTCTCTTTCTCGCTCCCTGAGAAATTATTAAACCTCATCCGGCATTCAGTTCTCCGCTGGGAAATCATCGAATCCTGACCTCCAAAAGGTTTGGCAAGATGTGAAGTTCACGCTGTAGATGCGCCAAAGGAAAATGTCCAAAACTGACGAAAGACCGGAAGACACATACCATCGGTGTGATGATTGGTTTCCCGGAGGGGGGACATTCATTGCAACCGTTGATCAGATGTTTCAAGGTAATTGAATCCAACAGTTGCTAGCCAATAGGGCCGCATGCGATCGCCACCAACAACAACAACTCAAAGAAGGGACACGGGTTCTGGGAGGTAGCATTTGATGATTAAAATAAACGTCCTTCAACGGTTTGTTGCCGCCACTAGCCACTAGTCAATGTCTCGAAAACTAGTGTGAGACTAGTCGCTCTCGGACATCGAAATAATTCAATGTTGGTGTTCTAAGGTTGTAAATAAGAACATAGACACGTGGTAGATTAGCTACGCTTTACAATACTAATATCTGCGACTAAGCTTCTAGCTTTTCGATTCAAGAAATAAACCTTATAAATTGAAAGCAGTTGTCGCCTGGCTGATGACTCGTGGCCTTCCGAAAGTAAAGAATCATGTTCCAGGCGAAAGCCCCGGATTAATCACTTGATATTGGCCGTCACTTAGCCTTGAATCGACAGCTTTTAATATTCCATTTCTGGATATAAACGCTTTACCACAGATGGATATCCACTCTCCCTCCGCAAAGGAGCACAGAATACTCATAAATCTCACTATCCGATATGGTAATGCCCTTCCAGCTGATCATATTTCTCTCTCTCACAACAACAGCAACAACGCGTTGTGGCCAAGAGCACCATTCTTCTCCATCATCCACAAAAAAGGAATTATCGCAACGTATTGAACACCGGAACATCGTCCGCGAAAAAAAAACGGAAGATAAACCATATACGGCAACGTCCCTTGTCCCCTAATCGTTGAATTTGCATAAAACCCATTATTATCACACCACCCATCCCAGCGTCACAACGCAAGAGATGTTGACCATTACGTGCCGGGGACGTTGTTCAAGGTCCCGGTATTCGTAATTAGGAAGGTGCCCGCCCAGTGCGCACTGTGTGAAGTGAGATGTAAAATCCTTGGCATTTGCTGAGCCGAGTATCGAGTGTGTGTTCCTTGAAAATGATGTATTGCTCAAGCGTGTACGCGCTGATGGTGTTGTGCAAGACATTGTGTCAATTTCGTCTCTCCATCACCATCTGGTTGAACATGGCGTGTCTTCATCTGCATAAGCAGAAGCTACAACTATTCTCATCAAGATTCCGAAAAATCCAACTCAGGAACCTCATAAAACCACACTAAGATTGGCATATTAATTGCATTCACAACGCACTCGGAACCCGGGCATCGTATCCTACACGCAGCAGTGAAGCCCAGGTACAATCGTTGTTGAAGGTAACAGAGATGCGCTGCTACATACCCCACCCGGTACGGTGCAAATCGGCATCTCGAATGCCACATCATCCCACTCACAGTTCCGGCGCGTTCCGGAGCATTCGCAATTCGTTTTCGACGCCTTCGACCCTTCCATTTCCGGCAGCTGGCACGAAGGGACCTTGGCGCGGAATAGCATTGCATTCCAACGTACGTACTTCCGTACTCTCTGCGCTCTCATCTGCCAACGAATCTCACGAAATTTGTAGCATACAAACTGTGGCGCCCCCGGTTCGTGACGATGAGCCCCGACTAATCATTTAATTGGAAGCCATTAGCAATTCTTCCCTCTTCCATTTAGTGTGAGAGAGTTTCTGTGGTAGGTGGTGCAAAACGGGGTAGGAAAAACAATACAAGCGGAACAGATCTGGCGGCATTAACATCCGAGAGGCAAGTTTCCGCCAAATTTTTTGGATGCTGTGTATAACACGCGCCTATATGCTAATTCCTGGTCCCCGCACAAGGCCACGCGTCAATTAGTGTATGTTTAACAACCCTTTTTACACCTTTAATAAGGTACCAGAGATCAGAAGCCAATTCACCGCCCGCAGAAGACAACAGTCAACGTTTGGACAACACATCCTGCGCCCTGTAACAGTGACACTCACCGTGCGCGGTTCGTGTGCAATTAAATATTTTTTGCGCTTGCGGTTTGTTGAAAAATGAGGAAAATAACATCGAAATCATCTAAACGACAACAAATGACACACGCACACACACAAACACAAACACATCACCGTTAATCGGTGGCCCGTTAATTGCATCGATTCGCAAACACTTTCCACATCACTGGCACCGCGATTCGCGAACCACTAATTGTCTCTCATCACGATGACTGGCCTTCGTCCGCTACCGCCGTGCGCAGTCATTTATTATGGGGCCACTAATCAATCTTTAACCGTTCAAAAGAAAAGATAAGTGAAAACCACCTGCTCCTCAGGTTACGCATTTTGCAATCATTCGGAAGAGCTACAGTATCTTGCTAGCACAGTAACCAATGCAATTAATCGATTCATCGGTGGAAAATGGAATGGAAAAACGCGGGTCTCCGACCATTAGTCATCTGTACACACGGAAGCACACTCGGTCTCGTTGAGCAAACGACAAAACGACGCGAACAGAAGACCGGTCAACAGAAACCGGGATCAAAAAGGGCCACCGGAAGAGAACTGAAGCGGAAAATCATGGAGTACGAGAACGAAGTGCCCACAACAACGATCGCCTTTGATTTGCCAGCCATAACAAAGGCACTGGGGGTTGAGTTAACTTCTTCCAGAGAAATTTGCAGAAAGGAAAATGAAAAACCAATCAAACGAGACAGAGTTCAGTGCGACACCGGGGGACACTACATCACCGACTGCACCGTGTGCCCAGGAACTAATTAAAGCCGGAAGGCGCAATGTTTTGCTTGGATTTCATTTACCGTCAACCTTTTTGCCATACCAACAGCTGTGTCGGTAGGTGGTAGTATCTGGTTGAGGCGCCTTGCTGGCGGCCTGACAAATTGTAAAACGGCACGTACATTCCCTGTACGACACATGTGCGACAAAGGCCACATACTCACGTTTTACATTGACCACCGTGCATCGTTGCTGTATGCGCGAGGTGATAAGTTCGACAAGATTCGATCGAGAGAAGGTTCAAGAATGCACACGATAATCCTTGAGAACTCTTTCTTCTCCCCAATACATACACATTCACTGAAGAAAATTGTAAAATGATTTACAGGAGATGGAGGCGTCTCCAATATGTCATCTCGCCAGTAAAGATTCAAGATTATGAAGAATTGATTTATGATTTGTGACCTAGAAGGTGGATTTTGACTTTTCCCACAAAGAACCACGAATGGTAAACGCCATCCCAGATCCATCGCTACTTCCTCGTCGTCGATTGATAAGAATCCCTGTTTTTTTTTTTTGTTAATTATCAGGGAGCTCTAGAAACAGCAGTAGCAACAACAACAATAGCGCGACATTGAGGACACAGCCGACAATGCTACTAAGCTCAGCCAACTGTTATCGGGCAACGGTAACCGATAAGGAAGGCATCAGCAGTCTTCGATGAATTTGACACAAAAAAACAGGTTTAAAGACAATCATAATTTGCGTCCATTCCCCGGAGTGAATCATTCGACCGACGGTTGAGGTCGCGCTTTTCTAAGGAAATATACGGGTTCATACGTTCCGGAGGTCACCAAACCGATGCAATATGGCGACCGTGTTAAGGCAGCGTATCGGTGGCCATCAAATGGTCGGTAACATCAGACGTCGCGCAGAGAACGCACAGTCTCCGGAGGGAAGTGATTGCGCATTAGTCTCACAGAACAAAGCCCATACATCTACGTCCTACGTCTGAACCAAGGGATGCGAAAGCGAATCAGGGATCCTTCTCCATTTGCTGCTAGCGGTAATCACATTTTCGTTCTATGCTTCAGTATCGCCCAGGGTTAGACGACGTCGCACGCACAATAAATTGACCCGGACGACGTCATAAAGCACTGCCCATCTTATTTGGCTACGATGGATCACTGGGTCCGGAATTGAATTCAAGATTTGGTCAGGCGAATGCCTTTCCGCATGGTTGTGTATCCGTGATGAGAACATCAGTTAACGCACCGCTTAAAACCACCTGTTCCTGTCAACAAGACGGTAAACGACAAACAGAGCCCAGACCAGAACAAGCCACAAAATGGTTAACGCAGCATCTGATGCTGTTGCTACTACTCTCCTGCAGTATCGCACCAAATTTCCTTCCACAGTTCGGTGGCCTTTACACTCTGTGTCTCGAGCGAGTGCCGTTAAACGGTTGTTCACACCGCAGCACAGCTGTACGGCTTCAAATGTTTACACATTCGCCAGAAATGGGGTGTCTTGTACTTTTTGTCCGAGGTACAACCGCTTCTTAGCGTACCGATGACGAAGACGATGCCGGTGGTGGTGGTGATGGTGCATATATTATTTACGACCGAACCTCACTCACTTCCAGATGGAAAAGGCTTGGGTTTTGCGCGGTTTCAACGCCACCACAAGAGTCGGCACACTCGCTTCAGGAGGCAGCACTACAAATGAAGACAAAGGCCAGGTCGCTAAAGAGATTGTGCACGATTGTGCGTTAATCAAGAGTGATCGTAGTGAGGTTGGTGCTTCAGAATATTTAAATGTAATTCTTGCATGCTCCGCTGAATCACAGATTGGATGAATCAAGTTGAGCAGCAGAACTAAGATGCGAACAAAAAGGTTTCGTTTCAGTCCGATCTAGCTAACAGTTATTATTAATAATTTTGTCCACAGCAAGATTTGTCAAAATATTTATGTACGCAATAATCAATGTACTTTAATTTGATTCCTAATGAAAATAATATATTGGATCTCAAATGACTTTTAGTAGCAACTTCTACTTTAAAAAATTAAGTACATCATCCCCTTATAAAATCTATTACATCAGCACTTAATTGTACTTTCACTCGAATTCGCTGTACTCTGGAGGTAACTCATACCGTACAGGTGTTACACACATCCAACTAACCTTCCACAACGCGCGTTGACAAGTCAACCATGACCGACGCCTGACACCTTTAGCTTCGGCAATTGTTGCCAGAGTCGCAAATTAAAACCTCTCTTACACGATCGACAACACACGATCTCACCGCCATCATCATCAGCAAGCAACAGCTCAGCCAAACACGGATTGACAAGAGTAGCACGCGTATGCTGTCGGATGGCATAAAGTCACGTTCAAGCTAATGTGCGATGTGCATGGAAGCGTAAAATCCATATACGATCGATCGTCGCCGGCCTCTTCTAGCAGAACGTTCCAAATTGAACGCACGCGAACAAACACACGCAGTTAGGCATACGTCTTGTAATGTTTCAGAAATCATCAATTCATGCCTATATGCATTTATGCAAACAACATATGCTTAATGAATTCATACAGATGTTAGTCTCAGGGGGGCAAGGGGCTCGCATCCCCGCATTTAATTGCGAATCCAACGAAAGCCTCATTCATTCATTTATTCCCAAACTCATCTTTACTGATAATCAGATTGATGATACCGTAAGTTAGTCCGAATGATGAATTCATTCCCTAATCACCATCACCGCTGTCTGTGTGTGTTCAAGTCCAGAGCAGCAATACCCGTTATCTCACCGCGGTGAGCAAGTGCACCACCCCCCGAATTCACTCTCACTCTTCCGGTCTACCTTTTACTTCACGGTCGCGTGAGCTCTCGCACCATAAAAACCATGACCAAGACGACTCAGACCACCGTAGCAGCGGGGCTGGAACGCTTATGCTGCTGTAGCTCTCGCTGTCACTGTCTGATGTCTTGTCTGTCATGCCGAATACCGCTCCAAACCATCCACGATCGTGATCTTGATCTTCTTTAAGCACACCCCGTCGGCGCTGAGGACGACGACACCGCGGAACGGCAACTTCGTTTTCACGGGCTATTTATGCACCCCACGGGAGGGATGGCCAATGGGTGTAGGTGTCGTCGTAAAACTCGGTCAACCACCAACCACCAAGCTGCCCATGATCATTGATCGTGCGCCGTGAAATGCCGTTTGCGTCGGAGCTTCATTACTAGCGGAGTGAAAATTTGGAAGTCGATGTTCGATTCGGTCGGTTGGATGGTTTACTTGCAAATATCATTTTCTTCCAAGAGACAACTCTTTCGGGTTAAAAAAAAAACCAACCGCCAGAAGATGCTTGTATGGGATTGTTTTCGTTGAAAAGAACGGAGCAAAATCCAGACCGAAAAGTCTGGGTCGACGGTGGAAACCAACAACTGCAGACGAGTTTGGCGAATTTCATCCACTTCGAGCACAACTTTCTATCAGTGTTCGGTTGAAAAAGATGCGCTTACTGGCTCAACCGGTGCTGCAACGAGCTCTTCACTTTCCAAGCGGTGCTGGTCTCACTCACGAACGATCGCCGTCGTGCTCCAATTGTCATAGGTTCAGCCAGAATCAATGTCGTTACCGTTGCACCATCTCAATCAGGGCCTGTGAAACCATTTCTACTAAGAATACTCCAAGGATTGGGTCGTCGTCAGACAGTCTCATGACTCTCCCATCGTCCGTATGACCAGTTGGTTATAAGAATTCTATAGCGAGAATCTTTTGTATTAGGTCATTTTAAATACAAATTTTTGGCTAAAGCTATTGTGCAACTCATAATTACATTACTTTCTATTTGAAAAGTAGATGCGGACATGGAAAAAGTTCCTTTTTTTAGTTGGAAAACCCCTCTCCTTTCATCACATTTTCTATCCACTTGTGATCGTGCCGACGATGGAGACCAGTTTCCCCTAATTAGTGCTCCCTCCTCTGAACCCAATTCCCACGTCCTCCAAAATCAATCACCGACATTTTTTGGGGGGGGAGCTGGTCTGACCTACAGTGACGCGATTTTTTCTGCCCCTTTTTTCCTAGCCGAGAAACTAGGTTCGCATCTTTCATCTTCAGTTTTTCCGCTTTGCTTCGGCCAGTGCAATCGGCAGGCCGGTCGTAAGATACGCGAGAGAATATTGCTTTCCGCCTTTTTAAGCGTCAGACCATTAAAACCAATAAGATGCACCGTTACATGCGAGGTGGTAGTGGTGGTACAATTTGGTCCGGTTTGAGCAGTGCAACCGTCCGGCTAGCCACCGTCGTTGGTTGGGCACCGTTTTCACCGACTACCCTTTGCTAAACTTTGGGGTTCGTTGGTGGAGGTAGCTTCGTTCCCGGTGCCCATATCGTTCCACCAGAGGAAACACGCGAAACAATGTTTCTTTTTTCGGGTTTTGGAGTAAGAAGACACGGAAGAATAGATCACGATCGCGATCGCCATCACAAAAGTAGATGAGCGTATCCAGCACAAATTGCTTAAGAGCATACTTACATCTAACATCTAGCATTAGAAATTACAAAAAGGTTCTCCCGATTAGGCCACCGCTTTCTAATGACCTAATGGCGGATAATTAGGGCCATAGTACCGCAGCCATAAAGGAATGCTAGATCCCAGAGAAGAAAAAACCGCTCCTTAGGTAACTTAGGCTAGTATAAACATAAAACAATTATGGGCTACAATCAACCATCTCCAGTCTCAACGAACCACAAACCCAGTGTTTCATACCCTCAAAAAAATCATCCCTTTTTTGGCGGTGGGTCTTATTCAAATTCACATTTTCGCAACCACCTCAACATCACCATTAACCACAAGACGCACGTCTCGTTAACGGTACAGCACACGGGAGCTGTGTGTCGGCGGGTTTTGGCCGCTACTATCGCGACTCCGTTTCTCCACAACAATCCATCTTTCACGGTCCATGGGTGTGTGTGTGTGCCTACAGGGGAGAGCCAGTGGCAGCATGAAGTTGTTGAATTTTTCAAAATCCTTCTCATTGCACACACGTGCTGGGCACATAAGACATGGTGTACAACGGAAGTGCAACGACCGCTGAGCTCTGGTGATCACGGTGGTTTCACCAGTGGTTTTTGCGCCATAATATGGCCTGTCTGCTTATCACATGGCGCGAAGCCGGGTTAACAGCAGACGTCAGCCAGCGCACCAGGTTTTCGGGCAGACGTAAATTAGATCGTCTCGTGCATAAACTCAGTTTCCCGGTGGCATGGCCATAAGCCGGCGAAGCTTTGGTAACTCGCTTTTCTTTTAGAGCGCTTCGTGAGCCATGACATTGAGGCTATGGTTATACGGGTTTTGATACGCTCTCGATAGTATTGCAAAGTAGTAAAAATAATGGAATAAATATCCTTATCACCCTCCTCCAGCTTATTGCAATTCGCAATCGGCGCAAAGGCGCATCAATCCGGCCTCATTGCAATATAAAGGTTTGCTATATCGCTCTGAACAACATGCAACAAAATTATGCAACAAGTATGTGTCTCATTTTAGACACTTAGCTTAGTCAACATCAACTTTATATTAAATAACGTTTAATATTTTGTAAAAAAAATGAAGAAACTCGCATCAATCGTTGATGAAAACCTTCTGTCTTAAAGTCTGTTAAAACACTTGACATCGGTTAAGAAGGAGCGGCCAGATTGTCTAAATGTAACGAATCTTTATCTGTCCATCAACTGCTAAAAGGAATCGTGAGAGAACGTTGGCGAAACCCCTTCAGATACTCGATACTTGATGACGTCGTCTCTACTTGTGTTTTCCATCCCACCGTTGACTGTTTATGGCATTTCTCGCGATCAGACCACACCCTAAACCCGAAATGTGCTTCAAGTTATTGCACCCGGTAAAATGGAAACCCTGGATAAGCTTCCAACCAACCGTTTGCTTCCTTCGGCCCGTATATCAACATCAGCAACAGGTCTCGCGAACCATGATATAAGACAACGTAGCGCGCCCGTCGAATTATGACAGTAAAACCCAAAAAGGACCAAAGAAACTCCTTCACGTCGGGGCACACCGGTACCATTTTCGCCGGAAGCTCAATACATCACCAACACCGACGGTGGAACGACGGACGGTGTCAGCGAAAATGTCCGCACCCTTTTTTTGCCGCGGGTGCGATTGATGTTCTCGCGTACCCGATGGCCATAGTGGAATGCCATAAACCTTCTTTCGACCGTGAAAGCACGGGGGACTTGGATTAATTAATGATCACTGCGACATGCGACCATTAAGTAGGGCAATCTATGCAATTCAAAGAAGAATATAATATAGCCTACTGTGGAAGGCGAAAGAATAATTAGTTAGTTATATGTTTGCAACGCAAAACTAATGAATTCCAATAACTTAAAGTATCTTTATGTCTCGATGCAATGGAAATCAACAAAACCGACCAGAAATGGTCTTTTGCGTTGCAATAAACCTCACCATCCCAGGTTCTAATCAACGTATATGCATCTATAGATCCGAAACCGATCGAATGTGAACGGACGTCTTATCTGATGATAATTAGATTGCATCGTAGTATTCCAATCCAGGTGAGCCTAACGAATAAAAGAGAGAGAGAGACGAGAAGCGAAACTTCCTGACCGTTTAGTCACGAACTGGTCTTGATCAACCTTGGAGTTGCCACCAGGCACGGGGCCTTGCTTTCAAAGTTACCAACAATGCAAACGCTGCGATCAAAGTCCACATAAAATCAACCCCTCAGGCGACGACTGTTTAGTCCCTTTCTATTAGGTCTATTGGTATGGTGATCCTCAAACAGTGGACTCCCACTGGACACCAACACTCTTCAATCCGTCACCCTAATCCACCACGAAACTGAACTAAAGCGGAGACAACTAACAGAAACGTTTGTTCCACGGCTAAAAACGAGACCGTCGCGTGACGAACAAAATTTCGTACCTTCGCCTAGGTTAGTTACGTCCGGTACGCTCAAGGATAGGGGAAGTGTCCAATACGCTCCGATCCAAATCCGAAGAAAAACGTCATCTAATCGCAATTTAAAAGGGAATTCAATACGAAAACGGGGAAAACCAAGGAAAGCGAACCGAGCGAGCGGCGAAACTCTCTCAGCGAGCGCGATTTCACAAATCGCTGAAAACGAAATTGACAATTGACAATGAGAGGAGAGGGTGGGGTAGTGTGGGGTTTGGTGTGTGAGTGGCACGTGCGCTAGACGGTGCTAGATTATCGATCCGACCTGGCTCCCTCTGTTGACCACACACTATAAGTCCATCGTCGGGCACACATTCAAAACAGACTCCGATGATCACAGCGTTCCCCATTAAGGTATCCGTCCGATCTGGCGGCTGATTGGCAAACAATTGCGATCTACATACATTGCCTCTTAGGGTACCCCTCCACTCGAGCATGTTTACACACATGCAAACCGTTTGAGCATGTGTTGTAGGCAGCACTGGGAGAAGGGAGCGGGGGTTGCGCTTCGGTGTACTAATAGACCGAATCCCGTTACTGCCTCCGCGGTTTGTGCAACCATTTTGTTGGCAACAAATCTCCATCGTTCGCGGCTCTCCACACACTCTCGGTGTCTCGATTCAACCCGTCGTTCAGTCGTGTGTTTACATTGGGGCGCTCCTTGAGTCGCGCTGTAGTACCGTGATCGCGATCAGCTTCCACAAACGCGATCCAGCAGCAGCAGCAGCAACAGCATAAAGAGAAACCACCCTACCAGTGGTGGGAGCTCCCAATCCAAAGCGCATACCATTGTAGGTTTGTGCATGGTTCATGCTATTTTGCATATTCCGTTCGCTGGTTGACGGTTTCGTCACCGCTAAAGAGCTGAATTGGATGTGAAACCTACTGTAAAAGGTGTCTGAGAACACCTTCCTTCCTCTACTGTTTACCTTGGGTTAGGTTAAGAACAAGATAAGCTATCGTAGACTCCGACTATGAAACTTATCATCTCAGCTGTGTGCGTGTTGTTTGCTCCACCAAGAGCACCAGCTGTAGACGACCGAACCATCGCTACCGAATCAAATGGAAACAAACAAACCCGTGGTTCATGCCCATGTGCAGCCTCCCCCCGAATTGATGGAAATCTGTTTGTCTGGAAAAGCGACTATGGAAAGTGGTTACAGGTTGCTCGTGATGATGATGATGATGATGTTGGTGGTACGATCGCGATCGAGAAAGGAGGAGAAAGTGCACCTCCTTCTGGTCGGAAGATCGAAACCGAATCCGAACGAACGCCACATTTGTAATGCTCACCCCACCTCCATCATCGCTGTCGTCGCTGTGATGTTATTCCATTTTTCATGTTGTTGATTTGCTTTTTTTTGCAATCCATTTCGCTCTTCACACCGATCGCCCCGTGATCGGTTTTAGTGCAGCATCTTCACTTGCCGCAGGCTTTCTGCTGATGATGATGGCGATGATGATGTTGGCAAAAATAGTATCGATCATGAGCGGACACGATTGTCGATCGCAGGGAAAGAAAATAATATTTTGGCTCTTCTACATGATCATCGATGGGATCCTATATGATTTGCTGATCGTCAATCGGATCACCAGCTGTCGATCGGTCAACACACACTGATCAACAATGTGAAATCGTTTAAAAATAAATTACATTTCACAGCAACTTCCGATTTAAACAAGGTAAGACGATGTAAGGAACCGTTCATGATACTTCAAGATCTTTCTTATTAGTCACTCCACAATGAAGAATTTGTACAAAATAACGAAAAGTCACTGTTTGTACAACAAAGCGTATGATTGGGTGTCTGAACAATTCTCACCATAGATGGCATCTTCGCACCATAGACCATCCCTCGCGCTGTCGAGGTATCGGTGATGATCTCATCCAACAACGATGGAAGCCGATTCGTCAACTGTAGAGGGTGGACTAGTGACGTCAGACGACTGTCGCATATTCGGCACATGGAGGTATTCTACAGACTGTTTGTATGTGTGGTCCGTGAGGTTCCCGCCCTTCCACAGACAACATTTAAGGCAGTGAAAGCGAAGCGGAGACACGCGATTTGAAAATGTGTCATAACCGATCGAATCGGTGGCCGCGGCAATCTTGTACATGCCGTACGCTCTGTTCAACCTGCCTCGCGTTAGCCAGTAGCGATAGACAACATCACTGTCTGTGCGTATGGAGCACTGGCTCTTTCACTACCTTTCAACCGGAACTACCGGCTTCCAACATCGCCATCGGATGAAGTCACAAGCTGATGAATCACGCTGTTGTGGAAGCTGAGAGGCTTTTATCGGACGATCGCCAGCATCGCCGATCGATCATTACGCATTGTATTGAGGTTTATGTTTTTATATTCTCTCTTTGTATTTCTTCGCAATACATTGAACTGGAAGCTTAAGAAGTTCCCTGTACCAGCTGCTCTCCTTAGATGTTTCAATTACTGCAACATGATAATATTACGTCCTCAAAACCGGATGAAAAAGAGGATAGTCACCCGCTGTAACCACACCTATATAAGGCCGACCTGGTTCACCTGCCCGTATGAACAGCGTCTTGAGTCATCCACAAGACCAGTGTCATGGTTTGGTGACCGCTTCCCTACTGTTCCCCCTAATGTGCAACCCCTCTGCTACTTCATTTTCACCTCGTCACAAGGTATGACCACGCAGCACACGCTTCCCCCCTTCACGTCTGTGGATCCTTTTATAGGGGACCTGGAAGTCCAGTAAAACGGTCTGGAATTCAGTGGAGCGTACCATCGGACACCATTTCTGGGGTGCTACTGCTGTACCCAATACCAATCAAGGTGGCCTCCAACCTCCCTCCTTCGGTCTATACCGGTATCGTGTATCCCCGAGAGCGGTATTCTGTGCAAACGGTAGACCTTAAACGGGACACAGTAACCAAGGTGAGACTTACCGAATTGCTTCCCTGTAGACTCCGGTTTCGGCTTAAGCTACGTGTCCGTCCTATCGATCCAATCGGGGACGGGATTTTGCTTGGACTCATCGGTGGTTTCGAGGCCACCGACACGGACGACACACCGACGGGTGAAGGATTATTGCTACCACCGGCGTACCGGCGCATCGAACCCCTCGAACCAGCTCGTGTGAACTCATTCATCGTTTCGTTCGGTGGTGAGATGATACCGGATCCCGCGGCATGCGGTCCCCGTCTCGCACTAGCACCCGAACTACCCCGTAGATAGTTCGAGAGCTGCTGCTGCTGTTGCTGCTGCTGTTCCCGCCGATGGTCCAGATTATCGCCAAACTCCTCGTACTTCCGCGCCGACTCGTAGTAATCACTCTTCGCCATATCGATGTCATAGTCGTACCCGAATTGATTCCGCGGATGATTGGTGGACTCACCCCCGTAGCTGCGTACCATGGACGGTGGTACGGTTCCGCCTGCGCTCTCTACAGGACGGCCATACGCGGGGACAGTCGGTGGCTCATGTGGATGCACCTTCGGACTGGTCGTCTTGGAGAATTCGCGCGCATTCTTAGCCCACTCTTGAATCCAATCTTTCTTCGACGTGACCGACGTTAGGGCGGCCACATCGGAAGGTGTTTTCCGGTGTCGATTCTCACCGGTCTGCTGCTGTCCGGCAGCTTGTGGTGATCCCTGCGTCATCATGCCATGCTGCTGTGCCTTTTCCGAGTCCGTATAACAGTTGAGGATCTTGTGCTCGAGCTGCTGGTCACCAGGGGCCGGATGAGCTTCCTCCGTTTCCGTACCATGGATATTAAGTTTGGCCACCCCCTGAACGTACTCGGAACTGTCGATGTGTGACTTCGATAGACTATTCCGACGACGGGCCACGACCTTCGGGTTATCCTCGAGCGTTGGTTTCAGACTGAGGATACCACTGGTCGTGACGGACGTGAACGTTCCCTGATCCGGAGACTCCAGTTCCGCCAAGCACTGCTTGCGCTCGTGCGAGGCCTTTCCACCCTGGGTAATATTTTTCATTCTCGATTTCAACTTCTCCATGTACGACTGTTTGGCTTTCGTGCGATCCTTCTCTGCGCCGGCCGACTGCGCCATGGTGATGGCGGGTTCATGAAAGTACGAAACCTCAAGAATATTGTGTTTCCGCTTTTCCGGTGCCGTCGTACCGGCCGCTGGCTTGGTATGGCCACTATCACTAGCAGCATTGGCGGTGCTGGTAGCTAATCGCTCCAGATCGATCACTTCCAGCTCCTCTCGGAATGCTGTCGGTCGTACGGGCCGATCGGTTGGACCAGGAGCGATCACCGGTGCTGCAATCACCGCTGCGCTGCCACCACTAATCCGATCAATGTTCATCCGTTGCTTTTGCTCCTCCGTGTAGTTGTCACCGTCGAGCGTGTAGGTACCCGTTTCGCTGACCTCATCACCGTCACCCTTGGCCGTACGGAAGTTCTCCAACGGTGCCTCCAAACACGGTATGCCACCGGATGAGTCCATACTCTCCGCGTTAAACTCCGAGCTTGAGCAGGAGCTGTCCTTCATGCCGGTTGCCTGCTGATGCTCGAGAGCCAACGCCAATGTGGTAGATTTCGGTGCGAAGCGTCCTTTCGTCGCCGCACTAGCTGCCCTGCTGACACCTTTCGGTGTTCCCCCTGCGGTGGCCACCGTATCCCGTTGGTTCGGTGCGCCACCACTATTCATCACCGCTTCATTTACGCTCGTTCGCGGACTCCAGCTGTGGCGTTTTCCGGGCACCTGATCCCGTCCAACGCTCCGTTGGTTCTTTTCGCGCAACTTCACCGCGACCGGCCGGCCACCGGAAACGTCCACCATCATCTCCATCATCATCATCGGCTGTTGCTCCGCTCCGCTGTCGGCGCCCTGGGCCCTGTTGCGACGTGGAAGGTTCACACTCTGTGGTACCCGTTGCTGTTGTTGCTGCTGCAGGGTTGACGATGGCGCAACCGCCATTTGTCTGACACCCGAGGCCGATTCCAGCTTGGAGAGGGATTCACCACGCCGGTGGCGTGCCTGGAACCGTTCCAGCATTTTCTCGTGCCGCTGCGTATCCACCGCCTTCCGGCCGTCCCCGAAATCGATCGTAAAAGCGAACGCATTTCGCACCGATTCGGCCACCGATGCTTCCGTCGACGCCTCCTTGGTTGGTGGTTCCTCACCGGCCACACCTTTCAGCATGTCCTGCAGCGACACTCCCTTCTCGTCGGCACCAGCGCTGGCGACACCGGACCGGGCACCATCGGGTGCGTCGACCGGTGTGTCACCGTCGCTCTTCTTCGAGTTTTCCGGCGTACAATCCGTCTTCTCGTGCTGCTGCTCCGGATCATTCGGTGTGGACGGAGACGACATCACGGGCTTGAGGGGTTGTATCGGTTGCGCCGGTGGTGTCGTCAGCATTCCGGTCGCAACGGCCTCCACGGGGCTCACTAGGTTTGTCCTAACAGCACCTAAAGGGGATGGTGATTGATTGCGAGTACCGCCACCACCACCACCACCAGCACCAGGTAGATTACACTGTATTTCCATCCCGAAGGGATCCATTTTTCCGGTGGATACACAATCGAACACACACGCGCACACACACACACACCCGGCAGCAGGTGGCCACACCACTCCCTCCTCTTCTTCTATTTCTTTTCCTTTTTCTTTTGCTTCTATTTCGGTCGAATGCACTCACTGCTCCTCCTCAATCACGGCAGACGCACACGAGAGAGAGAGTGCCGTAGGTTACTTCGTTTCACGATTTCACTTGCAAACCTGCTTCTTCCTTGCCTAGACACCGCACACATGATCACCACTTTGGCAGCATCCTCAGCACCACATCACATCCTGTGGCAAGGAGGCGCGCACTTGTTTTGACGGCCGCGGCGACGGCTTTTCACGCACACAGGACGGACGGATGCGGCTGCATCACCGTGCTAGCACCAAAAAAGATAAGATGAGAGCACCGAGATGTGGCACCCGGAACGCCGCCCAACAGCAGCTGATGTCATGGTTTCGGCGAAATAGCGCGACGTTGTTCACGGTTCAAGAGCGCATTCTCACGAGCTACGAAGAGAGAGAGAGAGATGTTAGACAGACAGACAGGACAGGATCTCCAAGGGCTAAAGGATATCCGGAGGCCGATGCAAAACACCTGTGTAACCAGGAATACGCGAAGCAGCGACCACGGGCCTGCGCTGCGCTGCGACGGTATTCGGTTGTCCTTTGTTTGCAATACCGTCCCCGCCTGTCTCTCAATTCCGGCGCCACGATGACAGCCCCCAAAAACCTGATGCTGTCCTCCAACGAACCTGCTCCTTCGCAGGGGCGTCAGAGGAAGGGGATGTTGATAGCAACCACCACCCCCTCGAGGCACCGAAAACAAGTATCGACACCCGTCCTACTCCACCAGTAGGCCAATTGATTTCGCTCTGCTTTGCTCTCTCTCTCTCTCTCTCGCTTATTGGTGTTGCGATGGGAAATTGCCTTTTTTGGTTAGTTTGTCTGGTCTGTTGGTCTGGCTCTGGTTGGAATCCCCGAAAACGAATCAAGGCAACCTGCGGAAAGTGTGCCACTCCTCAAAACCGGATCTTCCAGGAGCAGCAGCCAGGAAGTGAGCCAGACAGCGGAGGCGCCTACTCTAAAATCGTCATGGTAACACTCGGTTCACTTCGGTACGATTCCGTGGGGCCACTTAAACCTTCGTCACCCTTCGAAAACTGGTTAGAATAAACACTTTTTTCTGTTTCTGAACACTGAACGCTGTTGGTACAGCTGGTAACCAAACCGCGGAAAGCGGGGAGCTGGGGGGGACTTTATTGAAATCCACCC
>NC_064875.1:4500000-4512500 GCF_943734745.1 Anopheles darlingi | reverse complement strand
GGACCGTACGCAAACCCAATTCCAACCGGTCGATAAGCTCGGCCGGATGTTGGCGAAAAAGTGTGAAGAGGTGCATGGCATCCATCAGGGCATTACGGGAGATATTTTCGCGGTAAGACAAGACGCTACAGAGGGTACGATGGAAGAAGACTCTAATCTGATGGTCCCTGGGTTCCGTTTCAGCGTTACGTATTTCCGAAGTATCCCGACCTGGGGCTGAAGCTGTTTCGCTATCTGCGCCACATGAGCCACGCCAAAACGGAACACCTGGGCCTGGTGGCGTTCCGGCAGCAGTGTGAAAAGTTTCTAGGCCTACTAGACGATTCCGTCATTCTCGAGACACACGTACGGATGTTCGGTGATCTGGTGAGCGAGAGTGAACTGATTAAGCCGGAGAATCTGAAGAGTTTGCTGCGCACCTGCTACAATCTTGCGATGGCGCACTATTCGGACGGACCGCAAACGTGTCGACTGGTAAGAATGCACACAAGTCAAGGGGTACGGCATACGACAAAGTCTAAACATTAGATATTCTTTTAATTATGCTGCAAACTATCAGATAGAGGATGATGAGTATTCGGTAGGATAAGAAATGTCGATGAATTTAGAATATCTTAACTGAAGGCTGTGTAACAGCGAAAGTGACACAATTCTTTCTTACCTTTCTATGCAGCTAAACCGTACGCTCGATTCCGTGGTGCAATCGTGCTTCTTCTCGAAGGAATCGCTCAGCCCGGGCTACATCTGCCGCTGGCTGGAGAATAATGTGCCCCGTTTGGTGCCACCGATCCACAAGTATTGTGTGCACGCACTAAGCACCTCCCATCGGACAATCATCGACAGCAGCATGGCCAGCAACAGTGAAACGGTCGTCTCGGTGAGCGCTATTAACGCCGGGGAGGCCAGCTATGGACTCGAGCTGCAAACACCGATCCTTGAGAAGGTGAATCCGTTCGCGAAGGAGACGGTAACGGCTGGAACCGGCCCAGGAGCGGTCGGCAAACAGCTGACGGACGAGGAACGGGAACGACTGAAAAACCAGCAGCCGCTGCTGCCCCTCTCGGAAGCATGGTTGCTGGCAGGTTCGCTACCACCACTCTACAGCAAACCGCAATCCATCCCGGCACCGGTCCACTCGAATTCATCCAACCTGACCTCTCACGTACGGTTCTACAGAATGGTACTTTCCAGCTGGTATTCTGACAGGATTTTGCTTCCATGTTTAGATATTCTTAGCCAAACTGCTGTCGATGGTACCGTCGCACTGGACATCGTTGTACGACTCGCGGCTCGACGGGGCAGGTACCAACCGTTTCCTGCACCATGTGCTCGGCTATCGTGGCCCGAATCTGATTCTGTTCCGTTGCGAAGACGATCTGCTGTTCTGCGTGGCGAATCCAAACGAATGGCGCGAAACGCATCTGTATACCGGCGACGAGGGTAGCTGCTGCTTACAGTTACTTCCAAAGTAAGAATGCCCTCTTCAATAAGCCTGCAGTCCAGTGCGATCGGTGACGCCCTCAATCTTTCTCTGTAACTCTTGTTCCAGATTCCAGATGCTGGAAAAGAAACCGAAAAGTCTCTACCTGAACACGCACATACGTGGCTATCCGAAAGGACTGCGTGCCGGTTCGGATCCCCGCAAACCGATCCTGATCGTAGATGAGCACTTCGAGCGGCTCGAATACCGTGCGCTGCAACATCGCATCCTGTCGATCGAGGTTTGGGGTTGCGGTAACCAGCAGCAGCGCGATGTGCAGCTTGACATCAAGAAGTGGCAGGTCCGGGAGGCGGAACGGCAACGCACAGTCAAGATGACTGCCGCCGACTGGATGGATCATCCGGATCGCTATCTGCTCGAGCTCGGTGGCCGTCCGAACTATAACAATTCATCTAAGTAGTTCTCGTAAGCTCACTGCAACCCCCAATACCCCTTCCAATTAGTCTAATGCCGGAGCGGTTATGTACTTGGGCGCGAAGTATTATCCAACCATTGCTTCTGCAGAATGGGATTTGCCGTTGGAATACCATTGATTTTCGCAACGGCCACGAGTCTGGTACTTAGTTCAATTCGCTTCGTTGCAAATACTACGCTCTTTGCGTGAAATCCTTGTGCCTTGGGCCGCGAGACGTAAAAGGGAAAAACAGACAGACAAGTAGAAGCACAGAGAGAAAGAGGGTGCGGGTGCTATAGGTAGTAGATTTCAGTTCCATTTGCATTAGGTTTCAACAAAATGGTGTGATATTTTATAGAATGAAAAGCAAACCAGCACCCAAACTAAGGATACTTAAGAAGACCGTTCATCGTACATTATCGTATACGGTTGTGCCCGCGTGTATACATTGTGCTAGCAAAAGAATATGGTTTTAAATCATAATAAACGAAGGGCCTTCCATTGGTTGAGCCGCATGATTTATTTTTCTTTGTACCACAGGCTCATCGGCGTGCAGCTTAGTTTTGGTTGGAGCAGATACATCCAAGTAGTGCATCGCTAGCCGCTATAAGTAGTACCTAATGTGATTCCTCCAAGCGATACTATTTTTAGTGCGTAGTAAGCCACTGTTGTAAGGTTGTTGAAGTTGATCTAAGTGGTTAGCGTGCGTCATATGCGGGCATCCCGTGCGCTCGTTCTCGTATGCGTTTTCCATTTATATCTGAGTTTTTGTTTGTTCAGCGCTGGAGTGCGGATTGATGTGGGATGGCGACCGTGAAGAATCGTGGTGCGGGATGAAGCCGTGACAATAAAGTTAGCAAGTCAAGTAACACCCTTGCTGGCGGTATAGCAAAAATAACCGCGATTTCAAACGATCTTCTCGCGAACGCAGGCCTATAAACACATTGCGATTGCTGCATAGGCAAATCTCTCTTTCTCTCTCTTTCTCTCCTGTTCAGTTTTGAAACCAATCGCCGTCCTGCTCTGTCTGCTGCCTCTCTTTCGCTGGGTGTCAAAACCACGTTGCGTGAGCTGTTGGAAAGGAGAGGAGGGGGGAGTTAACCCGTTCGAAGATCGTCGGAACCGCGTAACGGGAGGTCTTTGCCCACACCGCGCCTTGTGAACTTACACGGTGGAGTCCCCTACAGCACGGTCCGTTCCCCCATCAACATCCTCGTGGTTCCGTATCGTGCGTGTGTGCTGATCGTTTGTGTAATTCGCGAATATTATGTAAACATTTCCCTTATCACCGTTCCCAGTTCTGTGCGTGTGCCTTGGTGTGTGCAACTATCGATTTCGGGAACCAAAGGTATCCCGGCGGCGCATTCCAGTTTCGTGTGATAATCCGGTTGGTGCATCTTGGGGTGCCCGCTTATCGTCTTCTCGCTCGTTCGCTAGCCGTCTTCGCTTAGCTCCATCGCGCCCTCATCCCCCAGATCAAATCTAACGGGATTGCTGGGCTTCTAGTACCGTGGAGTTGAGATTCCAGCATCATTAAACGACTAGCAACCGTTCAGTTAGTAACACGGAATCCCTGCGCAAGGTGGCTTCACCAAGAATTCCCAAGTGCGCTGGTTCGAGTTCGTGCCAGAGCAAAGACAAGATTGCATGATCAGTAACAGCAGCAACAGTAGAAGGAGGTGCACAGCAAAAAACGTGACGACGACGACTTTCACCTCCCGGCAGCAGTGGAACGGCACGAATTGAGTGAATTGCACGGCGAGACCCTTCCACCCCGCCACTATCCACGTTTACTGTGGCCACATGTGCGGTGACCTAAGATCGCACCGATTCGTGACCATTACACAATCCTTTTCGGTGGCCAAACGGTGACGAACGAGGCGACGGTGCTGTACTAGCACAGGGACCAATACCTTTCGGCAAAAGTTTTTGTCAAAGGTTCGTGGACAGAGTGAAAATCGGGACCGATCTGTGATCCAATTGTGAACTTGCTCAGCTACGAACTGGTATTCTGTGAAACATACACTGCCTCTGCTCTGCACTGCCACCATGAGTACCACCGAGGAGGATCGCGCCAAGAAGACGATCCGCGTAGGATCGCGTAAAAGTGAGGTAAGTTAGCCCATACACACCAGACACGCCGTCGTTACTATTTATTTGCCTAAGAATTACCTGTAGTCCCCCCTGTAGGAGATATGTTACTGGAAAAGGGCCGGTACAGATAAGGTGGCGCGTGGAGTTTGCATGCTGGAGCAAATGAAAATGAAACTCATGGCTTTCGTATCATCGTGATGGTGCATTCCACGTACGATCAAAGCAAACGTGCACAATGCTCTCTTATCGTTGCTATGAAACCATACAATGGCTATTCGATAATGAAATTGGGCTTCATCTGGAGATTCGTTGGGTTGCTAAGATGCCAAGCTAGGACGACGAGCATTTGAAGGGCTTCCTGAAAAAAGGAGTCCAGAAGAAGCCTCGAGGATAGCTGAACGCCTCAAAGTCGAAAAAGAGATTTGTTATGTCTCACATTTTCCAGCTCATCTCACGAGAGGAAAAAATATAAATATTGATTCACCTGTACAAACCATATAGAGCCTGGTGTATTGTGATTGCCATAGCGCCTTCTTTTCCTTCATACGGAGTAACGTAACATTGAAAGTCACAATCAATGGCCGTTACGAACTGCGAGTTATCTGCCCAGTTTAATGCTCATATAATCAGACACTATAAATCGCTCGTGAAATCGTCAGCTGATGCGCATCACTTGAATTCGTTTTCTTCGAAAGTTTAGCGAGCACTGTTACGGCAAAATTTGTACAAACACTACAGTTTATACCACAAACCACTACAAGCGATTGATAAAAACGCTATAACGTTCCGTTGCTTGCATTAGCGAGCGATCTATTCCCAGATACTTCATAGTGGTTTCCGTGATGGGTTGGCACGATTTAATGGGCTTCTCCCTAATGATAATTGGTCAATGGAGCGTCGACGACGGTGGCCATGCGCCTAAATAGAACTTAATTATCAATCGTGTTCCCTTATCCAATCCGTCTGCCAGCGGAGAAGACCGTCATCATCCAGTCATTAGCATGACAGTTGTCGTTGGAGCCGGCACGAAACTGCATTAAAATATGAGCGCACCAACCGCCGCCGCCCCGGACAGGCGGTCCGCTCTTATGGTGTAGTCAGTTCTGTTGGATGGGTTGAGCTGGCCAATTGAAATTACAAAACCGACATTTGACCCAGGATGTCGCTGCGTGCCTTGAACCTCCCGTTACTTACACACTCAACGATCGCCGCCTTGAAATGTGTGCTTTAAATTGTAATTCAAATCCGGCTCCAGAATAGCTCTGCTCATCCTTGTTCTCATCTTCTCCTACTTTCATTCTAGCTGGCCCTCACTCAAACCAAGCACGTCATTGCCCAGCTCCAGAAGCTCAATCCGGATGTGGTGTACGAGATACGTAAGTATCGGCGGACGATGCATGCTGACGACAGAATGGACACAAAGCATACACAGCACACTATGCTTGCTTTAGATTCAATTTGAGATTCAATACGAAAGCCCTGAAGGAGAATCTCCATAATTGGCAGTGGAAGGTGGCGGTATCGTTTTCTGAAAGTCATGCTGCCGTGTGGTCGTCGCGATTCCTGCTCCTATCGCGACGCACGCACACTCAGCACGGTCGCGCGCCGTTGTGCTCGGTCACGAAGAACCGGGATTGACGGGTCCGCTGCACGCCGGAACAATTGTGGTTGTTTGATGTGATATCGGTGGGGTACGGTCGATAAGTTTTGCGTGTACCGATAAGCACACTTGTGCAAACGTGAACTTCTCCATGGCTACCGGGTTGGTAAGAGGGGGTGAAGGGAGGGACAACCGGTGGATTGAACCACAGGCAATGATATTCAATCGATCAGCTTCGCTACCTCACGAAGCTGGTTGTTTTTGCTTTGGAGCTGTAAGATGCTATCAACAGCAGTGTCTGGTTAATGCCCAAGGTTAAATGGTCCATGTTATTAGAATATTTCGGATATTAACGACTGTTAGGTATTGTGCTTTATTATTAGAAAACTTTCTGTTAACTATTCGGTCTCACCTTGTTGCTCTGATTTTATACAGAGTTTGGCAACCAATGAGCAATGATCATGTTTCAAATACTAGCTTCTGAAATCATAGTTTGATCATAACAAAAGATATATAAGAGAATAGTTATTTTCCTACTGTTAAATCAATTTTTGCATTCAATATTTAATTTTCTCTTAATTCCTTATTGTTTGTTCTTCGTTTTTAATATAATTTGTTTCATTCACTTATGATTTGTTACTTAACGTTTGAGTAATTCACAATTCATTTATTTCGTTTCCTTTTCCGCTTTTTAGAGTTGTAAATGTAAAACACAGTCTCTGTCACTGGTTACATCGTTGCTACATTCTTGTTAGCTCATCTCAACACTTTGTCCTATGAAATGAGTTCAACTCGTAAACCTATTCGAAGCATCGCGCGCACTATGATTAGCGGGCACACACGGCCTGTGGCAACGATCCCGTCGAGTTGTCTTGTCATTTGCCTGCTCACCGCATAGCCTGTAGTTTGTTCTCCTTTGCCGCATGCAACTTTTTCCAGCGAAGGGTTCCGCTGCACCTACTGACCACAATGTTGCCACAGACATACCGTCTGTTACGTCAGTGGACAGACAAATTCCAGCGTGAGACTCTGTCGCGCAAAGTTAGAAGTTTTGCGACACTACGGCCTACTGGATTCAGAATTACTGGTCACTGGTCTGGCAGGTGTAATCGAGTTATTATGCAAATGAGGATCACCGATCATTCGCCTTTCATTGAGAAATATAAGTATAGCCACCTGCTTATGATGAATTTCTTTGGACACCTGGAACCTAGGGAATTGACCTTGAGCGCTGGCCAAATCTAAGATAATTCAAGTAGAAGGTGGCCGTTGTTTTTATTTATTTTTTTATTGGAAATGTAACTCGCTGGCACAACCTTCCACTGACCTCTTCGAAGGTGAAACTTGTTTTTTTTTGTGATTTAGAAAGGCTCGTCGTCGTCCGCAGCTGGGGAGGCGAAGTTTATGGCAATGTCGTTACTAGGCGCTTTGTGGCCTACTTCTGAGACGTGGCTCTCGGATTTGCCATTCATGCCCACATTTCGGTGCGATCTATTCGAATCGCGTTAAGAAGAATAAGTTGCCCTTGGCGCGTTCCACGTCACTCTTTCGCGTTCAATCTCGTATGGACAATGGACCAGCCTCCGGGCCTAATAATTATTGCACAATCACGAGAGGTCGAAAGGCATCGCGATTCGTATGAGATTGGTCCCAGGTACCTCTGGGTCATGTCAAGGTGTATAGTGTTGCAATGCCGATGCCGACATGCGGTTAATTAAGTAGCAATCACACTTCACTCTGATAACGTTCGCAAAGGCGCAGTCGGTGCTCTATCGGCATTGTAAAATGTATTGCAAAACATTTGTTTGGCACAAAAGGAACTTATCAATCTCTTCTTTTTTCTCTCGTTTTTCCTTCTCCTCATTCACAGATACTATGACCACGGTCGGTGACCGGGTGCTAAACAAATCGCTGCCAAAGATCGGCGAAAAATCGCTCTTCACCAAGGACCTCGAGGATGCGCTCCGTACCGGAGGTGTCGATTTCGTTGTCCACTCGCTCAAGGATCTACCGACCGCGCTGCCGGTAGGGATGGCGATCGGGGCCGTACTCGAACGGGAAGATCCTCGAGATGCGCTCGTCCTGAACGAACGTCACCGCGGTAGCACGTTAGCGAGTCTTCCGCGAGGCTCCCTCATCGGCACCTCGTCCTTGCGCCGTTCGGCACAGCTGGCCCGGTACTATCGTCACCTGAACGTTTGTGACATCCGCGGCAATCTCAATACGCGCCTCGCCAAGCTCGATGCCGATGCGTCCAAGTTTGCTGGCATCATATTGGCGCAGGCTGGACTCGTGCGGATGGGCTGGAACGAGCGGATCGATCAGGTGATCGAACCCAGCGAAATCCTGTATGCCGTCGGTCAGGGCGCACTGGCCGTAGAGTGTCGCTCAAACGATGAGTACATTCTGGGCATGCTGGCCAAACTGTGCCATCTAGAGACGCAGTGCCGCATTCTGACCGAGCGTAGCTTCCTTCGGACGCTCGGTGGTGGCTGCAGTGCACCGGTAGCCGTTCGAACGGAATTAAAGCGGCAGGCCGATAGCGATAGCAGCAACAACAACAGCAGCAACGTTCAACGTAAGCGCTCTTCGGTCGATACCGAACAAGGCACATTCCAGCTGCAGGTCGAAGGTGCCGTTTGGAGTCTCGATGGTAAAACAGAGATCAGAACGAGCGGCGAGTGTACGCTTGACCTAAGTGCGGCTGACCACAAGTGTGTGATCGACACTACGCCACCGAAGAAGAAGGCAAAGGTGAACGACGAAGATAACGGTGCCGATGGCGGCGGTGGTGATCATCATGCGAACGATGGAAATGGAGCCGCGCCATCGGACACTACCAAACCACTCATTACCGGGTGTCCCATCGATCACGAGCAGTTGCAGGGCAAACGCAAGAGTCCGGAAATCATACGCGACACCGATGTGCTGCTGCCAGGCTGTTCGAAAGATGGTTCTCGGTTAAATTTGAGCAAATTCATCGACATTCACGGTGAGCTTTTCAAAAAGTGTCCGTACTCCTCGGAACTGACCAAGATCGTGACGGAGGCGCGGAAGTCGACCTCAGCGGATGGAAACGGAGTGGACGACGAGCTGCAGGGCAACACGGTTATCGAGACAAACGCCAAGAAGGATGATGGGGAACTTTGTCCTAGCACACACTTCCCGGTCGGACAGGAAGTGATGGGTGACTGTCCATTCGTGAGCACCGAGGAAAAGGTGGACTTACTGCTGGCCGGCGCTATGGCCGGTTGTCCAATGGCAGCGAAGACAAAGCCAACGAAGGATGCTGAAACGAGACCGGATTTGAAGCCAACCAACGACGGTAATGGAGATCGTAGGCACGATGGAACCACCGAGGGGAACAAGTCGATTCTGCCCCCGACCGACAAGTGTCCCTTCCTCGCCGCCAAGGTGCTCGATTACAACGAAAATCTCGACAGGCGACAGCTCGGTCCGGAGCCAAAACTGGAGGACAACAGCGAGCAGCTGTTCTGTGGTATGCACCGGCATGCCTTCATTGAGCTAACCGTTTTCGAACGGTGCGAAAAGCTTGGTTACGATCTGGCCCACGACCTGATCGCGAAGGGTGCGTTGGCCGTAATGAAATGTGCCCAGAACGAGATACACTCGAAGGTGGGCACATCCTAGAGGTGCCTTGGTGCTACCGGCTTTGTGTTAGGTCTTTACGAGGAAGTAAGTTGGCTAACGGTGCTTATACGTTTCTACTTACCCTCTACCAGTTGTTTTGTTATACCGAGGTCAACGGATTTTGAACGCATCGGCAGATGGGTTCGAAGTTTTGCAATAAATCAATGTTAGAAAATTGTGATTAGTGAACCCGTCCCACCCCTATTGCTAATTTTGTCTCAATGAAAGAAAGCAAAGCAACGCGACTCTAAGGATGGGATTTTACATATTAATACATTTATCAGCGATTACTTCTACGACACATCTATACGAAGAGAATACTAAGTAAACGACGATCTAGCGATCGTCCAGCAGCGCTAGTAGAATGGTTTGAGATCACTAGGGTATAGCAGGGATTGCTCGATTGAGTATTTATCGATCGGAACGTTCAGTAGTACTTGGAATGTAAGTAATGTGAGTAAGTACGTGGCCGCACTAGCCAGCCGAATCCGGTTCCCATTTAGCGACGCTTCTTCTTGTCCTGCTTGCGGCTCCGGTGGTACGGTCTCCTGGGAGTATTCTGGGGTGACGAGTGCTCCGAGCTCGAGTCCTCGCTGTCGTTGTTCTGCAAGCGAAGGCGAATCGTAAGTAAGTTCCTGCGTTTCTTTCCCAGCACCTCCCCGGTCACTCTTACCTTTGGCGACCAGCTCCCGGGATCGCCGTTCGAAGAGTCCGGCAGCACGATACACGCGGCCAGACAAACCATCTGGAAAATCGCTCCTACATACAAACCATAGCGAATGACGGTGCCAAAAAAGTCCTCCTCGGCGATGCTCACCAACGTTGCACTCATTTTCGGTACGTGGAAACTCCAGTCGCGGATTTCGTTGATTTTCCGACCTTGTTGCCGTGATTTCAATTGCTCGATTGTTTTGGCAACTTCATCGATTTTCACGCGCTGATTCGATCGACTAATTTCTCGAGCCGCCAACTCGGACCTCTGAACGCGCGCCCAACAGAATTGGAAAAAAAACACACGAGGTGTGGCGAGGAGGTGGAGTCGAAGTTGGAAAGCGAAAGAAGATAGTTCACGTTGCGCACGGTTCTGCGCTTTTTGTGGTCTTTATTTAATTTTCCTCCGATATTCATCGCGAATTGTACGTGTGCGCGAGTGTGACATACAGACAAGTGGAAATATCGAAATCTCGAAAGAAATCCGCTAACAGAAAGTGAGCAGACAGTTGAATTGTGCTGCCTTGTTGGAGGAATTTGCTATTTCATCAGTGTGGCCGACTTGTGCTGTGCGCTGCACGTCGTCGTCGTGTGTGAAGTGCGTTCGAGAGTGTGGGCGCGCGCGTGCACGGTATTACCGGTGTGTGCGTGTGGTGCAAAGAGTGTGTGAAAATCGTCGGGCCCAATATCAATAACAACAACGGCACGGGCGCAGTGTGAAACCACCAAGTAGAAAAGGGGAAAATAGTGCGTTGTTGCGAAAATGCACACGTTCAGTGAGACGGGTGCAGGTGTACCAGCGTTTCTGGCGAAACTCTGGCGCCTGGTCGAGGATGCGGAAACGAATGATCTGATTTCGTGGAGCACGGTGAGTGTGATGCTGTTGTTTAGATCATTTTCAGGACGAACGAAGGCGCACGATGTTTTCGGTTAGGGTCGTCCTTGTTGCCAGCTGTGCGTTAACCCAAAAAGATCCTCTCTCGGTCCGTCCGTTTCCACCAGAGCGAGTGAGAGACAGAGAAGGCGAGCACGTGAGCGATAACGTGATAGAGGGAGAGAGCGAAAGTCTCGCAACAAAAATGGCCGCCATCGGTCGGTCGGCAGTGGTGTGTTTTTCGAGGAAACACACTTTGCTCCGCTCCTGCTGGCGCTAATTATCTCAAACACAGCGATCCCCACCCCCGCCGAAAGTGGTGTGCACGCACCGCACGCAGAAGAACGATAACGACAGCGAAAAGACCGTCTATCTTGGTGACGATGGCCACTTTCGTCAACATTCACGTTTTCACGAAAAGTCCTTCACCGTCGTGCACGCGCACACACGGTTTATGGGCATGCTGCGATGGAGGGAGAAGCACGTCATATCTGGTGCAGGGTCGGGATCCTGCGTGTGCGGGATCGGACGACAAGGGCGGCGGTCCTTGATAAGATCGATTTTTGTTATCAACTTTTTACTGCTGCTGACATTTTGTGTCCATGCTGCTGCTATTCAATAACTTCTCCGCTGCCTTCAGCCAACCGGTCACGCAAATGGAAAAACTCAATTTTCCCGTTCCAATCGAAGTAGCCGCGATGCGTTGAAAGGCAACGAGAACCACCGAACCCACTCCAATGGTGGTGGTGTTAGTCATTGCGCTTTACCTGTTTTTACATAACGCACGTCGAGCCCACCCCCTACACCCCATGCCGCGTCGCACCGCATATTTGATTGCTATTCATTATTTACACCATCAATCTCAAGCACACACGTGTGTACCATATCGATTAAATCGGTGGTTGACCGACGGAGCGCGGTGCTGTAGCCACTGGTTTATGGCTGTGTTGTGGCCGTACCTTGAAGCCAGCCAAAGTTGCGGGCGTGAAGCAAAGTCACGCTCGCTAGCACGAAACAGTGGATCCAAAGGATACCAAAAAGAACGATCAATGACGGCAAGGATGGGAAATGCGATATTTGAAATGCGATTAATCGAGTCGCCAACCTTGCACTCGACGCTAAATCAGTGGTTAAACCTGTTCCCAAATTGGGTAAAACCAAAGGATTAGCTCTTGTGAATGACTTCTTCGCGAAGGCGCTCCAACCCACATCAACACGATCTAAGCACGGAAGTGAACATAGACAGGACCGCTTTGCTGTTGAAATCAAGTTCAGGCAAAGCCCTGGGCCTGAAGGATTTGTACGCCTGCTGATCGTGTGTGCGCGATCATCTATCGCCTTTTTTATTTTCGATCGCAGTGACATAGCGACAATTTATGCGTACCAAAAACTCTGCCTTACTTGCCCCTCAAACTAAGCAACGTACTTACGCGACCAATTAGAGGTCGTTAGCCAGCAACTAGCTCACATTGGAACAAGCGTTGACAAAGTTGGCGTACTCTCGCCGGTAAATGGTAAACAGATGATTCAATTATAATTGCGATACTTGTTGTTTTCAGCTGCGTTGCTGTCGGTTTATCAATGGAATTTGTTTGGTGGTTTTTTTTGTTTTGGCTAAAATGGATCGATTCAAAGAGTCCCCAAACATGAGTCTAACAAACAACAAAATCCACTG
>NC_064875.1:4480000-4490000 GCF_943734745.1 Anopheles darlingi | reverse complement strand
ATGATGCACACGATCGCGCACGTTTCACATGACACAGACGGCAGGCTCGACGGCACCTCCGTACGGTCGAGTATACTTCCCGTCGTGTCCGTTCGATCAGGATACCATCAATAAGGTTAGGACTGATGTAAGCATTAGATCATAAGGCTTCTGATCGCAGATACAGACGGAGAATCGGAATGTTTACATTAAGCACCCTCTTTATCCTATCGCCCGTTTTTCAACAAAATTCAAATCCTGGATGGCAGTAGATTAATTGGAAAACGGTTGGCCTCATGTTAAACCGCGCTCTAGGGATCCTTTCAGGATTTTATATTCTTTTCTTCATCCGTCTTTATTCGAGTTTTTTCCAGGTTTTTCTTTTGCGAAAGAGTGCCCTTGGATTTCCTTCGTTACCAATTTGCGCGGTGTTACAAATTGTGTTCAATCAAGGACTTTTGTCCGCCTAACCGAATTCCCTTTTACTCACATATTACTCTTTGTGCGCGCAAAGGCGCGAAACACATTTGCGCTCTTCAGATTCTGATCTTATTTGCAGCTGTGAAGAACTATAAACATTGTTCTAATTCATTGTGGCCATCCTTTGGTCGTGTTTTTCGACTCTTTTCTTCCAATTCGTCGCTCTACCTTTCCTGCAGCTATTCAACAATAACGAAGATATGCTTGGTTACGATTTCCCGATGAACTTACCGGACATGATGACGGACGAGCAGCAGTTGCAACAGCTTAGCGGCGCTGGTAGCAGTAGTAGCAACAGCAACGAAAAGTCAAACACCTCTAGCAGCCCAACACCGGGTATGTGTTCGTAAAGAGTAACGTTCCTTGTTTGTAACTCTCTTGTTTTGTTGTTCTAAAACTTATTCTTAAACTTTACCCCGATCGACCACCGATTCCACTTTTAGTATGATGTGTTTGTCCCGCATTGATAGTCCGAACAATGATTTCGCAATGAAAATCAATGAAAGCAAGGCATATCTAAAGAATCTCCGGTTAATTGGTTATTGGTTTTTGGTTTTGCATACGGTCTACATGATGCGATGCGATTGGATCGAATGGCTGTTGGGATGGCAAGCGGTTAGGATGGATAATATTCCGCATCCTCTCCTTGTGCTCCATTCCACGCCATTCCGCTTTTTTTTCAAACACATTTTTCTCATTGCTTGTCCCAATTGGAAAAATATCCGCTCCTACTTTCGTGATTCCAAACACCGATTAAACAGCTCAAACGTTTGAAAATGTTTAAAATTAAAGGGAAGAGATCCTGTACACTTGGCACTTCGGCTGTTCCTTGTGCGTTTGTGTATGGTTTGTTTCTGGATGCTTTCGGTACGAGTTTGTGTTTGTTTCTCGGTGCGGTACGCGTAGGACTAACTGTGGTTCATCGACTAAAATTAAATACATACTGCTTTGCTGAACGACTACTTTATATCGTAATAAGTTTATTATTATTTGAAAATTGTAATTCCTAAATTATTCATTTGTAATTCGGTTTCTTTGTGTAAAGTTTTCAAGCTAGATTGCAATGTTTGTGCTGCAACGCCGCAATACAATTTGATAAAAAAGGATTATCCACGGATTGCGGAACTTTGCCCTTATTTTACAAAATTACTCTATTAATTAGCACTGTCGATAATTTCTAAATGAACATATCAATGTCAATGGATTATTTGAAGCATATTGCTTGAGCAGAAGTGGATAATCCTTTTTTAATAATTCTATTCACACATTTGAGATTTTTTGTCATGTGTTTGTAGTGACACATTGGTGTTACTGTATTGTTAGCAGTTATAATGCATTTGAGGTAGCTAAATTGAATATTTACAAAAATCAAACAATGCACAAAACCACAATCCGCCTTGACGTAGATGACCGATATTATTATATGTTACGAGTTAAATTCCCCGACACTATTCCCCTATCAACCAATTCCAGACCAATATCATCTAATTTAACACATTTTACTATCCACAGCTGAAAAAATGTCAATCATTCCAAGCGGCTCTATAATCTCTAATCTCACTGTATGACCTTCTTCCTTTTCCACAGGAATGTCTGTTGCGATGCAACGATATGGTTGATAAGAAAATGGGAGAATGATTTAAGTGGAACGCTTTTGGCTTATGGAATGAGAGAGACAGATTGTGTGTGTGAGAAATATGTAGGATAGTGAGAGCAGGATAATGAGAGCGAGCTCGATCGCCGCCGGATCGCCCCACTGATAATAAGCGAAAACACGGTTTGAGCTGCCTGACGCCAGCCAATACGCGCGAAAAAGGGGAACTATGCAATAAGATCAGCTAGCAGCGCCGCTCGATGCCGGTTTGATCGAGAGCTGTTCTGGGAGATGCTCGGTAGCAAGAACAAACCCGCGAAACCGTTCGGAATTGTATCGGAATCAGCTGGTTGGGTTTCGTGATAATATGTTGTTAAGCATGAGCTTGTGACTTCATGATGATACTGGCGCGTGTGCTGCACAGATCGTTGCCGATTTCGCCGAGGAGAGCTGACAGACCCGTCACTGCCCCCGGTTTTGGTTGTCCGTTTGGGGGTTCGAACATGTGGAGGCACACACGTCCTCGTAGAGCCTTAGTCCGCCGCCGTCCTCGTCTTCGATCGTCCTCGTCGCCGTCGCTGTAGCCGTTAGTCGTAGACCGTCGCCGTTGACCGTCGCCGTTGATCGTCGCCGTTGTCGTCGTCGCATGTTGAAAATCTAGAGAGCGGGCGCGTTACCACCTCGATGTAGAAAGGAAGTAGAGGGAACCCACTTCCACTCACCTCAGCCATAGTGTGCCATTGAAACTGAGTTAGACAAAGAATACCGCCAAAGAGTGTCACCTGCCTGGGCACAAGGTACTGTTTGTATAATCCTACATTTCATTTTCAACTGTTTCCACGCAAGAGGGAGGGATGGGCCCCAGTCCCTTTTTGTGTTTAATTAAATATAAGACATTTGTCGAGCCTATGCGATCAATGGTGTGTTTTCTACAGTCTTCGCGAATAGCTTTTAATTTTACTATTAATCTAAATTATGCCTAAATTGAACAAAAATAGATCTCTCTCTACAGTACGTTCATCTTATTTTTTTTTTTCATGTAGCCTAGTTTCCTCTCATTCATAAAATTTTCCCCAACAATCCCTTTACTTTCCCTAGACTAATGTGTTTCCACCACGAATCGGTTTACAACATATTCCATAAGATATAACCACCAGTAGGTGCGTGTGCGTGTATTGGATGTGATCGTAAAAATGAAGATTTTTATGAATGAAAGGACTTGCCCACTGCAATGATAGCAAATATCACTTTTGCATTTTTTCATTCAGTCATTAACTTTTTTGTTTGAATTAAAAAAAAAGTTAATGACTGAATCAATCAACTATACAGTAAAAGGCTATGATTGTAGCGTGGTTTATCATTAATGAATGGCAATGGATGGTGTGTTTGTGCGTGTGCGTGTTGTGAAAAACAACAGAAGGTACCAAATGAGGAAGATGGTAGACCTTTTTTGGTTTGGGAATCGGGAAAAACGGGGAATGGGAGTGCTTACTGTGGGAAACGGGCGGGTTTAGGGTTCAGGGGGGTTTACCTAGATGAGAGTACTGATTACAAGAAGAACGCTATGTGCATGATTGTCCGAGTCCTATTCTTGTGTTATCTTTGTTGTGAATGATAGTGGTAACAACCATTTGTATGATCGAAAGACAAAGTGAATTTGTTTGAATTGGTTATCTAGTTCTAGGTAGTGTTCTCATATTTCAATATGGGGGCATAAGTGAAATGTAGGCAAAAATAAGAATTAGGGATGAATCGTGTGCTAGTGATCGAAAAGATGAAGCGGAAACAATTTAGTTAGCAAATCAGTTCATTATTCGTTGATTTTTTAGCGTTTCCAACAGCCATTCATCACTGCAAAAACCCACTAACTATTTGTTTTTTTGTCGTTTTTCTGTACTTCCATAAAAATGTTTAAAAAATAATCCAAACCTCTCCGCGGTGCCACCTCTGACATTCCTAATGTACCGCAAACCAACCAAACCGAAAATAACGGACTGCAATCGGAATCACAGGAGGAGGAGACCTGTCCGCGTTACAAACGCAACTAATGGCCTACAAGCTAGGAATGAATGGTGGTAATCCACCGCTCGGCCTGATGAATGGCATCATCGGTGGTAGTGGTGGAAACTTCAACGGCAATGGAAGCAGTTTATGTGGTCCACTGCACGGCAATGGAAATGGTAGTGCTCTTCTCGGTGGCAATGGCTTAATAGGACCGGACGGAACCATTGTGACCGGAGATTACGTCGATCTCAATGAACTGCTAAACATGGACGGCCACGGAAGCTATCACGATGACGACAAGTCACTAGCCGCATAATATTGCTCGTCAAATCAAGCAAAGCTTTGATTTGTCTACTTCAAGCGAGCCAACATTCTCAACAACACACATACGCGCACATGCCTCTGCTCGGAAGCCACGAAAACCCAGAGGCAACAACGAAAGCAACACTCAGGTGTGTCCCATATATAGTCTATACATACAGAGATAGAAGGTAGATCGTTTGCCAGAAAACAGGATAGCAGCGTCCGGTTGTGGCTGGAGTGGTTCCCACAGGGAGCAGGGACATGATTCCTTTTTTCCTGTTACTACTCGATCCACCACTTGATCAGATACGTTTAGGATGATTTATCCTGTACCTTTGGTTATCTTTTGCGATAAAATAATGGTGAGGGTTGATAGAAGAATCCCCCCCCCCCCCCCGCCCTCCCACATCCCATTTCTAAGTGTTAGGGGAAACTAATTGTTACTGTACTTTACGAGTACCGCTGCAATCTTTTATTTTAAGTCTTTTGTTACGTGTTACTCTAAACCTGTAAAGCATATGCTGTAAAGGACCCGATGTGGATCACCTTTGCTTTGCCGTCTAAGATTTAACTATTACATTTTGTAGGTCACCATCGACCACTCCCATGAGCAAAAATAAGCTTACAAACGAACCATTATGCAAGATCATACCTATTCCATGTCTTTAACGGTCTTTGTTGTAGCGTATACTTTTGAGATCGTGGTTGGTTTTGCAGGACTGTTTGCATAAAACGAGGGACCTTTGTTGAGAATTGTACAGTGGCGGTGTGTGTAAATATGGAAATGGAAGAGAATACAATTCATGAAAACGCGTACCTGAGAGAGGCACTAGGTGTGAATCGAGGATCGATCGATTGAGGTTGTGTGCAACAACCGGAGGAAACGCTCCCCAATGTTCTGTTTCTAGCAATTTTCAATTTCATGCAACAGAAACTCATTCTTTAACTACTATATCCGATTTGAAAAAGTTGGATTTCTTTTTTTGGGATTGATGCTGAATCCTTCGTAAATTGATTTCGTATTATTTTTAGCACGAATTAAAAATTCATAACTGCTATTGCATTTTCTCATTTTCAATCCTTGTCTCCTTTATGTTCAACAACAATAATCCCATGCTGTTTTGCAAAATAATCACTCATTTAATGCTGTTTTGATCATTTGGAATAAGTCCATGCGAGAAAACGTCTCCACTGATGCAAACAACTACAAGGATGTCGTTCTAGTAAGCAAAAACGAAAAACAAACAAAACAAAGAAAAAAGTATCATAAAAAGGATATTCAATTTCAATACTATATATCCCTCCAATTAGTTGCTGGTATAATTACTGTAGAAATGTGCAAAAGTAGGTGAGAAATTGGAAACAAAACTAAGGGGCAAATTGGAGGTTACCACAAACATAACATATGCATAAATTTGCTTATCATTTGTTTTAGTATTGAGGTTTGAAGTGTGTTTGCTGCTTTTGCTCGATGTGCGCATCCTATCGAAGAGCATTACAGCTTCAAGAATTACATTTTGACATCGAAAGCTAACTAATAACTTTGAAAACTGATGATTGGCACTCGACAGTTTTGGTCCAGTGTTTTTCTTTCGAGTTTCACCCGGTAGTTGTGTACGCTAGAGCTTGCGAGTGTGTGCTGCATTTGGAACTCGTTGAAAAGCCGGCCAGTTCTGCCGGTGCAATCGGATCCGCACTATTATTACCGCTTTCGTTTCCTACCCTTCTTTTTCGGGCGCAAGGCTACGAGAGGTAGCGGCAATTATCCTGTGTTTAGCGATAGCTAGTTTTATCATGCGTGTTTTTTGTTTCTATGTTTTCCCCACTTTTTGGTCTACCTCTTAAGTCGTTAGGTAATGGTAATCCCTTTCCATTTCACTGTAACTAGCTTAGGTTGATAAATTATCATGCACGTGCACAACTCTGTAGGTTCATCGTTTACCCTCCAGTACGCTATGGAGCGTTCCCGTTTCTTTTTTGAATATATTATATTACTTCAAAATTTGGCAAGCCCATACCTAGAAATGTCGTGTCTGAAGGTACGGTGACTGCATGCGCATATGCAAACCACAGATGCACGGTACAAGCGCAAACATGCAACAACAAAACTATGATATTTTCAATCTTCAGGTATAGATATAACGATGACGAGAGGGAGGATACAGCTTGAATTTAAAAGCGCGTCGGTCTTTCCAGGTCCTACGCCTTTTTCAAGATTGATTTTGGTAGGTTTCTTCTAGCGAGCGTAAGTTTGATCAATGCAGAACTGGAAATAACAATACTGTTTGTATATTGTAAAAAAAAAGAATATAATACATAAAGTGCTTGGAAACAGGATATACACTGTCTACTGTACGATAAATCGTATTCCCCGAAAGAGATAACTAAAAGTTGTTCCAAAACTTACCCGAAACCACTGACTCTGCTGCTGAGAAAACAGCGAGACTTGAAATGGCCGCGAGGGAAAATGCCTACTCGATATCATACTAACTGTCTACTATGATCCTATGGGGCGGCAGCAGGTGAACATGGATGACACTAGGCAAAAAAAAATCGAAAGGAATTTACTTCAATTCGTTTATTGTAGAGCATCAAGCACTCTCTCCAGTTTACACAGTAATCCGTTCTTTGTTCCGTTCCAGTAACTCACTTCCGTCGGCCTCCTCTGTTGCCACCTTTACCACCACCCTTGGCACCTTTCTGGCCACCACCAAAGCCGCCGCCGCCACCGCCTGCCTTCGGTCCTTTCTGGCCAAAGGATTTGCCCTTATTGTGTCGATTCATTCCCTGTTTGTTGCGGAACTTTTCGGTGCTGATCTTCAACCCACTCGTCTTGCGCTTGTCCAGCTTGTCCATCCTTTGCTTCTTAGTCGCATCGTACCGCAGCTTCTTCACGCTCTTCGCTCCGACATCGGTCAGGTCACGCTCGAAGCGCGTTGTGTTCTTGCTCTTCTTGTTGCGCTTACCACCGCCCCCGATACCATTCGGTCGTGGATCATCCGCATCCTCGCTAGTGGCAGTGACACGGGTCGGACGGTTACGAATCTTGGACAGCTTCGCCTGAACCATCGACACCTTCCGGAGTTCCTCCATGGCCCGTTCCTTTGCCTGCTGCTTTGCTGATTTGTTTTCGTTGACGGTCTTTGCTGTCGATTTCTTGCCCCCGTTGCTAGTGGTCACCTTCGCCTTCTTCATCTTCTCCTGATGGTAGCGTACCGGATCGAAATCATCCTCATCGTCTTCGTCTCCCCTGCGCTTCCGTTTCTTGGCTTTTCGCTTTGCTGCCAGCTCCTCCGGATCGACACCGGATAGGCGATCCTTCTCTTCGCGTTTTTCGCGCTGCGATTGGAACCATTCGCGCGGTGGTCCGTCCGTCTTGGGCGGCGCAATGCCCTTCAGTTTGCGCTCTGTACTCGTCAGCTGCTGTTCCGCCTGCCGGAGCATCTTCTCGGCGCGCTCCTCGGCCAACACCTTATCGATTTCGGACTCGAGTGCAGCCACCTTGGCCCGATACTTGTCGATGATTTCCGCCGGAATGATACGGTTCTTAACCGGGTTGACGGCGTTCTTGACGATGTCTTTGACGATGCGTCGTTCCAACTCGCCGGCCAGGGACACCGATACACCGGCACGGCCCGCACGAGCCGTACGACCCACTCGATGGATGTAGTGCTCCAGCGTTGCGGGCATCACAAAGTTGATGACGGTTGTAACGCCGCTAATGTCGAGACCACGGGCTGCAACATCGGTCGCCACCAGCACGTCGATCTGTTCGTCCTTGAACTGTTTCAGCGACTCCAAACGTTGCGCCTGCGTCAGATCTCCGTGCAACTCTCCGGCCTTGACACCGAGCAACCCGAGCAGGATGCGCAACCGATGGGCGGTCCTCTTCGTCTGCACAAACACCATGCAGTGATCGTGGAAGGTACGGCACACGAGTGCGGCCAGAATGGGTTCGCGATCCGCCTCACGGCCCTCACGCACCCTTATAAACTCTTGGCGCAAATTAAACGCTACCGTTTGGTTGTTGTTGACAAAGATTTTGACTGGTTTCTTCAGCGAAACCGCGGCCAAATCTTTCACCTCCTCCGTCATCGTGGCCGAGAAGAGCATTGTCTGCCGGGTGGCCGAACAACTGCGAATGATTTCCTTCATCTGCTCCGCAAAGTACTCGTCCAGCATACGATCTGCTTCATCGAGAATCAGGATCTGTTGTAGGGTAGAAATAGAATCGTGGTTACTAGTCGTGAAATCGAAATGGAGAACAGTTGCGGTTCCAGTGACCATCAGGAATATGAGAATTCGATCGCTCGGCGATCGATTCTAGTATACCCTCGGTTTCATCTCATACACATAGATCTGAGCGCAAGGTTTTCATCATTTGTGATCTGTTTCCTGATTCCTAGTTTGTAATTTTGGACCGCTTACCTCAATAGAATCCAGCGAGAAGCTGGGCGTATTCTTGATGTGATCGATCAATCGTCCCGGCGTGGCAATCACGATGTCTGGGTTCGTGCGCAGCACGGCCTCCTGTGCTTTCACATCCAGACCACCGATGGCGATGCCTACTTCGACGTTAGTGAACTGAGTCAGCTGTTTGGCGACCTGGTAGACCTGTGCGCCAAGCTCGCGCGTCGGCACGAGCACCAGTACGCGAGTTACCGCTTGTGCCGCATTCGGTTTGTAGAGCAAACGCTCGAGTGTGGGCAACATGTAGGCGGCCGTTTTACCAGTTCCGGTAGCGGCACAACCGCAAATATCGCGCCCCAGAAGTGCGATCGGTATGGTGGACGCCTGGATCGGGGTCGGGTAGATGTAACCCAACGCACCAATCGCCTTCATCAGTGGACGGGAGAGATCCATCTGGTAGAACGATTGGATGTGCTCGTTCGTACCTTCCGCCTCCTCGAAGTAATCTTTCGCACCGTCCTCCGTATCCTCCTGCACCTTGACTGTCGGTTCCGCGTGACCATTCTCGGCAGCCGCTGCTCGTGCCTTTCTTCCTTTACGCTCCTTCACCTTCATGTAATCGTGCTTCAGCTCGTCGTCGGACAGGTCCACCTCTGAGTGGAAGGTGCGGGTTGCACCGGTCTCCTCGCCGTCTTCCTCCTCTTCGCGACCCAGCACATCCGCTTCCTCCTTCGAGCGGTTTCGGATGACATCGGCAATCTTGTCGTCGACTTTGCCCCGGTTTTTGCGCTTCACAAACCGCATCAGATCGTCCCACGTGTCGTGATTGTACTCCTTCACCGAGGACACAAACTGGAACGCTCCATCGAAGTCGCCCTTTTTCTGGGCTCGCATCTTTGTCGGTTGGTACTCCACCTCCTGGTCCGACTCCTCGGAGTAATCCTCCACTTCATCGTCGTCGTTGATCGTTTTGACCAGATCCGGATTTCTGTTTACCGAGCTCGATGCTTCCGTGGCTGCTGGCGTCGCCGGTTCCTTTGCTTTTCCGTTTTTCAAGCCACCGGCTTTTTGTTTTTTGTCCTTCTTCATGGTGTGTGAGACTGCTACTGCTTAAATGAACAAAATAGGTACAGAAATCCGATAACCAGATAGGGAAAATGTTAAACCGAAACGACCGAACAGAAAATGTTTTGCACGTGTGTTTTGCTCGTGGTTTACATCACTGCGGAT
>NC_064875.1:4430000-4475000 GCF_943734745.1 Anopheles darlingi | reverse complement strand
ACGAGGTGGAGCAATATGAAGAACAGCAACCGGCACGGCAGTACGGTGGTAACCCTGCGCAGCATAATCCTCATCACTTAAACAACAACAGCAAAGCCTACTACGATGGTGATGTCGATGATTCTTCGCACGACACGGCCCCGCCACCGTCTTCGCGTAGCTATGCCGGATCGATCGCTTCGGACCGGATGAGCAGCCAGTACCACTTTGTGAAGCGCCGTAAATCGGGCCTCCGGGAGCGGATACGACCGACGGATCGTGGTACCGACTATCAGGACGATCTGGCGCGCAAACGGAAGGCCGCGATGCGCAACAAGCGGCGTCGGGAATCGGCTGCCGCCCAGCTCGACGAATCGTCCATCGAACGACGGCGGCAGCGGGCCAAGAAGCAGCGCAAGGCGTCAACGCGTGATCGCGTGTCGGTGGGTGATGATGAAAGTTCACGCAGCAGCACTCACTCACTCGCCACATCGGAGGCATCCTCGTGTTCCGCCCTTTCCACCTCCACGGGGTCCTCGTCGACGGCTGCCTCTTCGTCGACGTCGACGAGCTCCTCGTCCCTCGGCTCTTGTGGCTCCATGACGCGCCGACGACGGCGACGACGAGTACCAACTACCAACGAAAGCTCGCCCCGTGAGGACACTCGGAGCAGTCGACGTTCTTCCGTACGCCGTAAGGGACCATCATCGACGGTATCATCGAGCAACGGTTGGAATCGTTCGGCTACCAACTCACGCTCCTCTTCGGTATCGGCCTCAAACGCTTCGCAGCACGATAGTAGGCACTACTACGAGACGGCGGTCGGTGATCTGACGAGGGAAACTCGGCTTGCCACTCTGCCCGAAGATGACGATTTTATCGAGGAGGACGACGATGATACGCGTGATGTGGATTACTCGCCAATTTGCACCCGTGGCAAGCGTAAAACGAAAAATGCAGCTAGTTGCGGTGCAGACGGGCCTGGGACGATAGTGTCCCGCAGGACAAACCACGGTAGCAGTATTGCTGGAACTGGCGGAAGCGTGCGGAAGAGAAATGATTCCAAAGGTAAGCTTGATTTGGTGTCGTCGAAACTGTGTGTCAAGCTGTGATGCGTGGTATCTAGAAACATTTCAGTAGGCTTTGCTACGAGAGGAAACTAGAGTGACTTGCAGAGAGCTAGACCGCGGAAGACAGAGTACCGCTTACGAGCTTCTGTTTCATATCATTTAACTGCTTTGCTCTCAATTTAACTGTATTAATTTGAACGTTTTGTGTTCTAATTTATTTGCTTTTAGAGTTTCATTTTTTTAAATTTCATTATTTAAATCTCTGTTCGATTGTTGCCGTTATTTCCCATCATTTTGATATTAGTTCAATTACCACGTGTTTGTCCCGCTGTGCTTAATTCAATCACCACATTTCGAATCGCCGAAACTGGATTCGCTCATGTAGTAGTGCCGTTTTACGTTTGCTCTGCACACATTTTCATCTTTTATCACCATCTTTATTGTTTTCTTTTTCTTGTACTGCATTTCTTTTTTAGGATCATTTTCCTTAATTTAGGATGCTACTGCCGGTAGTTGTGTTCGTGATGCTGTAAGGTTGCGGGAGCTATCTGCTTGTTGTATGTCTCTGTGTATCTCTGTCTATTGGGTGTTGGTTTACTTGGTCCATCGAGCCCCGATATGGCATCATCATCACTCATATGAACGGATAGATTGCACAGCGCAGCATAGAGCTTGAAAAGAGGATAGTAGCGCAGAAACAGCTCTAGCGAAACTAGTGAATGTGAAGTATAGCAAAGTGAAGCGGATACGAACTCGCGAGAGATCAAGAAGAGCTCTAAAAATACTCCTTACTGTACAGAAGAAAAGACTGTTAATTAGAATCTAATGGAAGACGCCAGCCGAAAGGAGAAACATCTGTGTGTCTTAGGGTCCACCGTTGTTGCGGTCAATCCCTGTGTAAATATTATTCTTTAGATGTTTGACGGTAATAACGAGGACCCGAAACATAATGTATTAGTGTTAAAGCATTCTAGCTCTGTTATGCGATCGGTTTTTGTAAGAATTATTTTGTTTTGCCTCTTTAATGCTTAAAAGAAAAGAGAAATGAGAGCCCAAAAACGCATCCATCCTCTCTTCAAACACTTCCTCCTGAAGCGGGCAAAAGAAAAGAGGACGGACATTGATCTGTGTTTCGCATTCAGTTGTTGTATGTTGTCGTCCTTCCACAGCAGGTGGTGGTGGACATGGTAGAAGCACGACTGACCTATTACTACCGACAAACCCCGTTACGTCTTCCACCTCTTCGATGGTGGTATCCACCTTGTGTCCGGCCACCACTACCAACCACCATGTAAGGAGTGCTACCTCACTCCACCACAGCTACAGAGAATCATCACAAGCGATCGTGCAGCCGGCCGACGTTCTACTCCCTCATCGTGCCCGTCGCTATCAGCACCATCGGCAGTACCGGCAGCAACAGCAGTTGCAGCACCAACAACAGCCGCAGCATCATTACTTCTATGCCGGTGGCGCCCATCATCGACCAGAGGACGAGCAACGTCCGCGGCAATCGACGATGGTAGTACGGACATACAGTCGCGGATAGCAGAGTGAATGCGGGCCGTAGAACTGCTGTAAATAATTGAATCCTCTTTTCGTTCGATTGTCATTCAACGTCGTCGTTCGTAATGGAAATGATGGGTACGACCGACATCCAGGTCGTTGTTACGCCACAAGGTGCGCCGGCAGGTGGCTGCCGCTGGTTAAAATTTGCCGAGAAGAAATCGACAAAATGTCTTTTTTAAATTTATCTTCTCTATTGATACAGCTATTGGTTTCCCTATTGTGCGAGGTTCGTGAATGTATATGCTCATTTCTAGCTCCACTATCCTCGGTACTGCTGATCGAAAGGAAAACGTTGTATCGGCTTACAACGTTGTATCGGCTTAGTAGTCAAGTTTGTGCAAGGGAATCTATCCTAAGAAGCTCCCGGATTGAGCTCTAATTCGACGACACGATGAAGGCAGACACCAGGAGATGGAAAAACAAAATCTCATTTTTATCGGAACGCTCGTTGATTATTACAGTCGGAGATGATAGTGTACGGTGGTACAGTGGAGCAGCATGGAGAAAGTTAAAACGAAAGTTGTCCAGGGCAGTGCATTATCTTAATTCTCTCGGAACCGTAGCGCTATGGTGTGCGTTTAGTATGAATTCGAGGAAATGTAGTATCATCGTCCAGTGATGTGCGCGGGGATGGAATACATTGCTGATAGCTGCGAGCACACCTATCCGGTCGGTACGGTTTGAAGTTGTGGATAATGATAAACGAGCATGCAAAGAAAACTATGAATTGCAGTCACTCATCGTGATTAAATTAGAAAATTCTTTAAAGAAAACAGAAGAAAAGAAAAAAAAACCTCCTAAGGCAGGAGAGAGAAAAGATAATGAGGAGAAAATGAAAAAAAAACCGGGAAAACAAGCAGAGAAAGGAAGAGAAAAGGAATAGCATATTAAGTGTTCCCGTCGAATAGTCGAAAGCGGAGAAAAACAAATCCCATGTCCCATGATATGGGTACATAAAAAAAGCAAACAATATGTGAAACACTATCTGTATTTGTAGCGGTAAAATTCCTTCTACTATTAAACTGAAGCTTACTGAATGGACTGTATGTACGTGTTTTTACACAGCGGAAAGGCGTTCTGCGCGACGCTGTAGGTATAGATCGCAGAGGTAGCGTTAATAAATAGCTAAAAGATAGCACCGAGCCGAACGTATAGAATATGCGATTGTCGGGCATGGAAATGAAATGGCATCGTTTGAAGATAGCTATTACTGATCAGTCGAACCGAGAGCATCGCGTACGAAATGCTGCAAACTCTACCTACATACAAAACTCATACAATTACATTCGATTGGATTAGACCGGGGGCACCGCATTATCCTTGCTGCAGAGATGGAAATGAAATTAAATAAATGGAATAAAGAAAATTATGTGGAAACGCTTGCGCATCTCTTTCGGAACCAAACGGCACAGCATCCGAAAAATGAATCTGTACGATGGATTTTTGTCCGAAATGAGCTAGAAATCCCACTGTGCCTTAATCGGCTACAACCCTGTGCCGTTGTTTTGGTTAGGAATCACTAAAAGTGGGAGTTTTTAACTTTTTTGAACATTTCGAGAAATTTCGTGATCAAATCGGTCGTGATTTCGTGTTCGAAGAACAAATTCGAGTGGTTCCCCAACTCCCACCGAGCGGGCCGGGAAAGTAGAAAACCGTGAAAAACTGCAGCCTGAGTTGGAAGTTCCGGACGTTCTAGGAGTGCAAAACAAATCTGGGGATGGCCCGCCTGGCCGGAAGTAGGTTTATCGAACCAACAACAGCTGCAGTTCGTATGTTACGTTAAGGTAAAAGCCCTTGGTCTGGAAACGAATCGCTTGAAGCGCCACGAAACGCAAACATGATTCCGCGTTCCTAGATTGTTTTTCCGTTTTCCAAACAGTAAACTTCTTCTCCCGGCCGTAGTTCCAGTGTGGTTCCCGGATCTCCCAGCTCAGCCGACGAAGGGCGCACCTGGATCATGGACCGTGTGAAGCTGTGCGACCAGATCCTGCTGCAGAAGCTGCACCTGCTGAGCAATGAGGTGCTTCGGACGAACCGGGGCATCACCGAGCGGGACATGGAGGAAGCCTTTAAACAGTCCATCGGTTACCGGCCGCCCCGCTTCTTCCCTCCGAACGACGGTACGCTGGCGATCATTTACAGTGCGCTATTCGTGGTGGCACTCTTCATCGTGACGCCGTTTCTGGCCGGATTCCTGGAGCTGGCGCTCGGTATGCGCTGTATCGTGCCAAACAACTACCTGATCTGGGAGGCGACGCGCCCCGTCTCGAACTGTGACTTCTGCCGTGGGATCGATCGACCGATCATTCTGCAGAATCTGACACGCGACGAGTTCCAACCGTACGCCTACTCCTCTCGACCTATCATCATCAAGCGAGCGGTCTCGCACTGGCCAGCCGTCCGGCTGTTGAACTACACCTTCCTGAAGGATCTCTACCTGAGGCACCCGGCCGCACTCGATAGCCTGCATGAGGACTGCCAGTTTCTACACTTCAAATCCAACTTCCAGACGCTCCGGGACGTGTTCCGGATGTCGGACGAGCGGGCCGAGTTTCGGGCCGGCCAGCAACCGTGGTACGTTGGGTGGAGCAACTGCAATCCGAGTGTGCTCACCGAACTGCGGAAGCTCTACCCGAAGCCCCACTTTCTGCCGGATGATGCCGAAATGCCCAACACAGATTTTGTGTTTCTTGGTTACGAACAGGGTGCTGTGATGCATGTAAGCGCACTATCTTGCGTGGTGAACCGGATTGATTTAGCTTAACTTGCGTCTCTCTTCCTCTGTCTCGTTCCAGATCGATTACATACCGCGGCTCATGTGGCAGGCTCAGTTGCGTGGCAACAAGAGCTGGATTCTTGCGCCAACACCGGAATGTGACGCGGTTTGCCGTAGTTTCAGCTTCTACGTAGAACCGGGCGATGCACTGCTGGTTGATACGCGCCTCTGGTATCACGGTACGTTCATCCACTCCAAGGGCGAGTTCTCACTCACCATACAGTCGGAGTACGGTTAGAATGGTGTCTACGGTATGCGGGTTAACTGAGTAATTTTCGTTCGTTCGTTCGTGCTTTGGCCAGTGAAATCCAGCGAACTTCCCAAAGTTTGTGTGTATAAAAGTGTATCTATCGCGTGTGTGTGTGTATGTGTGTTTTTTGAGTGTGCGAGAGTGCGAGTGCATGTCTTAGTTCTTAACTTATTCCGTTGTTTTGTTGTTTTAGTTTACTGTTTTCAAGCTTCGAGAGACTGGTCTTTTTATATTTCTTTATGTGCAAATTTGATATTCGTTTTAACTAGTGCCATTTTCTTTATTAAAACTTATTTATTGTGAAAAAGATAACATATAACGCCAACCCCTATCGCGAACACAGTGTATCGTGCAACACGATCATGTATTCTCCACTTTCTTTTCCTTCAATAGAGGGTCGCGCTTTTGTACTGATTTGTTTTGTGTGCTGTTTGATTCTCATGCGTAGCCGCAACCGCGAAAAAAACGTTTTCTTAGTTTTCTTAAACTCTTAGTATTCGACATTTTTCGGTATTTTCATATATTTTTTGGTTATTCAATCAGCGCTTACCCAGTTGCTGGGTGGCAACACTTCAAAGGTCACTTAGAGAAAAGCAAAAATGCTAAAATATAAAAAACTAAAAGCCTGACAGGCCGAAGAGATGGTGAAGAGATAGTATATGATAATGTGAGGAAAAGAAAATCAATTATTTACAAAGGAACAAACCAAAACGCGAGCCCTCTGGCCGCTGCACGGGCTATAGATAATTAGAAATAAAACGAAAGCCTAACGATAAAATTCTGTTCCTTTCGAGAATTCGGCAACGTCAAGTGATAATATCACACAAGAGAATTTCACTCTCTTTAGATTCACTTAGGATTTGTCTTGACCCAATCAATCGCTGGGTGTACGATTGTCTACCATAAGTAATCTGCTGTTCGAGAAGGGGAATATATATCCGGGATTAGCATCGACAGACGCTTTACTATCAATTTAAAGTTCTAATGATAAAAGCGAGTGTAACATTGATAAATAATGAACCGTTCTCTTCATTGTTGCTTCATTTTAGAGTTTATCATTTAAAGAGCACAGCATAACAAGATTTATTAATTTATTAACAGCTGTACATATTCAATAGTTAAATATTTACATTGCACTCCTCATTTAACAACAATACTTATCTTGATTAAATGACCATCGATGCCCGTTCACTTCTCACTTCATGAATGGTAGCGTTATCAACCTCAGCGATGTCGTCTGAGGCTTATCTTTTTCCCTCCAATAAAGCTTATCAACGCTAGACACCTTTTTTCTCTGAAGTAAATTAATGCTGAGTAACGTTGTTAGGCCCTGCCTTGGGGAGGCGCCAGAAGTCGGATGCTTGCAAAACATACCAGGTTATTCCTCTTGCGTCATTAGATGAATATGTTCGGCGTGTCCAGTCCGTAGTATTAATACTTTCAGTTAATTAATTCGGGGCGGCGTATTTCAGCTTGCTTTGTTCTTACTACAAAGATTCCTGCCGGCTGTTCGTGGATGTTTTTGTGTAGATTCACCGACTCAAAAGCGTTACCATGAGCAGAAGACATCCGGTATCAAAGAGCAACAAAAAGACGAGCAGCATCGTTCGTCGGCTGTTAAATAAACAGTGGCATCGCCGGAGGTCTCGGAATGGGACGCCGTGGAGCCGCAGAGGACGTCGATGAAGAGGCCATCAACGAAATTCCGAAACCGGTCGACGAGACACTGTTACCCTCGTCATGCAACCCCGGCAGTATGGTAGTCAGCAGGGGCAGACTGACTAGCCGCATGGCCGGATCTTCGCACATGTGCTTACAACCCCGTACATCCAACATACGCAACTGGCGCGCGTGGCACGCGATGTAGTCGAGACTGAAGTCCGTCAGCTGATGGCACCGGCGTAGACTGAGCGTTCGCAGGCGACGCAAATGTTCAGCAATCAATTCCACTGCACGATCGTTCAGACTGTGGCACTCGCTCAGATCGAGCTGCTCGATAGATGGGCAGCTGCGCACTAGCGCCCGAATCCCGTCAACCGATATCTGCTGACACTGTGCGAGTGAAAGTTGCTGCAGTTCGGGCAGGCGGAAATCGCATAGCAGCGAAACGTCCGTCAATTGGTTACATCTCGTCAGATTAAGAATACGCAGCTGCCTCAACCGACTGATCGAATAACCATTGGTGGTCTGATCGTCAGTTTGCATGGTAGCTTTCGTCGCCGCCGCCGTGGTTGGCCGAGTGTTAATGAAGGCCATGAGGCGTTGCTTTCGCTCCGCTTCCTCGACTATCTGCTGCTCGGCACGGCTCCGGATCGATATGCGCATTGGTGCGGGCTGCTCTACGGCCGGAACATTTGGAGTATCTTGGATTTCCTCTTGCCGCACACCGGTATCACCGGGAGGTACGTATGCATCCGTTTTCCCATCACATGCCACTAACGGTCCCATGCCAATTCCTGTCATCCCATTGTCCGACACATAGTCACAATGCTCTAGGTCCAGATGGGTGAGGCGCACGAGATTGCGGAAGATGTGCTGCATGGCGATTTCGAACATGCTTTGATGATGAAATCCCAGATCGAAGAGACGCAGCTCGGGTAACCATTTCGTAAGCTCGATGATCGCTTGCACGCTGAGATGGTTTAGGGCGCGGATATGTAGCTCGCGTAGGCAGCAGTTGGGTCCTTGAGATTGAGCTACCAGCCCAGCAAGTAACCCCTCACCCGTGATGTCCCTGCAGTATGATACATCTAGCACTTCGAGCGCTGGCAAGTGCGACAACTCACGCACACCTTGGTCACTGAGCGCACGGCATTCGCGCATTCGTAGCACACGGAGCGCCGGCAGCTCATGGCAAATTTGTCTGAGGCAGGTATCGGTCAATCGGTATGCCCTGGTGAGATGCAGCTGCGTCAGAGTTCCTGTCTGTGTATGCAGCAGCGCCTCGAGTCCACGGGGCGACAGCTGTTCGCACTGGTTCAACTCGAGCCGCTCGAGCTGCAGTTCCGGTTGCAATCCAGTCAGCAGCTCCAACGCACTGTCATCGATGAGTGTTTCGCTGAAATTGAGTACCCGGAGCATCCGTTTCCGTTCCTCGATCAACCGGGAAATGTAGTGAAACGTCAGCACGCTCTCCGACGGTTGCTGTCCGTTGCTGGCGGGGTAAAACTTCCGATAGAGACCCTTGTGAAAGGAGATGTGGCAACCAGATAGATCGAGCACTACCAACGATGGCATTACTTCGCAGAACCGATGTAGTGTCGCATCGGACAGGTATTGGTTTTGCGTAAGCCGGAGCTCGCGCACGTTAGACAGTGTACCCATAAGCTCGGTCCGTTCAGCCGGATCTTCAAAGAGACGTATGCACATGAACAGATCGCGGCACGAGTGTATCGTGAGCGAGCGCAAGCCGGACAGGTGACGCAGGATGTTGTACAACGTTCGCTCCTGTATCTCGCAAGCACGGAACTCGATCCGCCGGATCGTCGCGCCGAACCGTTCGAAGAAACTGCCTATCCGTTCGAAGTCCACTTCGCTGAAGCTGAGGTTCGGGAAGGTGCGACTACTAGCCAACAGATCGGCAATCGGGGCCACGTTCGTATCGAACGTAGTACGATGCAGGGCAAGCCATAGGTCCTCCCGGAAGTGATTGTGTTGCGTTGCTTCTAGCCATCGCTGACACGTTTGCCCGGCGACGCAGCGATCCGACGCCTTGAGATAGGTGAATATCTTTACCAAAATCTGTAAAAATACGAGTGCGAAAATCAAATAGAGTGAGTGGGCAATTCGGAAATATCACGTTCAGTTTATGATGGGGTACTACCGAGGCAGACCGGATAGCGATTAGATGCCTGATCACGTATCATCCCTTCTTTGACGTATGGCTCCTTACTCGGCAGTGGATATTACTCGGCAAATAGTACATCCGCGTGATACGACTGTTCATCAACCTAAGTTCATCTGATCCCATGATTTAATGATTTTTTTTTCAAAATTTTGTAAAGAGACTCGTTAATGTGTGTCCTTGGAAGAAGGCTGGTAAGCGCACGAACTTAGTATCGTGGGTTCTATGTTCGCGCATTATGATTTCGTATTCATCATGTATAGAAAACAGTATCTTGAAAGAGGCCTAAAACGAATTCTCATTTGCCACTCCCTTACATATCACGATCGTCTAATTATAGCAAGGCTATCAAAGCAACCATGGTCGTCTAGGGCAGGGAACGACGAATGAAAAATTTTCAAAACATGTTTTCGAGAGCCGCTAAAACGTTTTTCGAAAACCATCACAGTTTGTGTTTATGTCTGGTATTAAGCTGTTAGGACAACAGCTGTTATCTTCCTCTACTCCTCATATGCGACGCGCGACATTATCATACCGTATCGCTATCTATAATCGGAAAGCGTTTCTCGCGGCACATAAACTCTCTTATCACCCCGCAGCCGCGTTATCATGACGGCGACAATAGCAATTAATCTTCTTTCACGCATCGCGTCCCGGGGCGGGTACACGGGCCTCTGCGTGATTGAGTCACGTGAGTAGCAGCGCTGGTAGCAAGGAAAAGTGTTTGGAAACAAGGAAAAGCTTACCTCCATCGGAAGGTCAGCATACTGTGGGCCAAACTCGTCGTAACCACTCAGCTCCCGGTAGTACTCGTGGTAGGCGGAACTACCTTTTGCACGACCCACTACACTTTGGCTGGTCGCCATCGTTGGTTGTTTGCAGACCACTTTAACGAATCTCCACCGCCGCTTGAACGCGCTAGACTGTGCGACTACTGCGTAAGATTGCGACACACAGCTGTTTTTGGTTAGGGCCGGCGGCGGTGGAGATTGCGTCGATGCTTGACACTCACCACCTGACGTTTCTCGGTAGCGCGACTAGCGATGGACCAGCTTGCTGTTCGGGTCGGTTCTATGCATTTTGAAAATTCTTCTTACTGTTGCTCGTCTGCAAAGAAAATAACCGTGAGAAAATGTTGACTTTCCATCTCGATATCCCGATCGTTGGGGCGGTTCTCTGGATTGTAAACCCATAATTTTCATTGCTCCCCCGCCGTGGCAACCGAGACGGTGCGGTTCCCGTCGCTCCCTAATGATTCTCTGAATCGCGCCGGAATGCCGGTGGGGTGCCCTCGTGGTCACGCTTGTCTAATTACGCCAAGGAGCGGTCGCCGTGGTACCGCTGATCAGCTGATTCTCTGGGTGGCACCCAAGATCCGACTCACCCTGCTTCTTTCGTTTTCCTCACGCTACGGGATGTCCTGGTTTCAGCGAACAGTAAACTAACGACGACCAACGGTTCTCCCTTTTCTTTTTTACAGCTCCTCAGCCAGACACGGATTCATCCGAACAGGGGAAAGTGTCGTGTTCGTCGAATGAACGCCCGTCCCCTTTGGTGTGCCAGCGTGAGCCGTGCCTCCTGCTGGCATCCTTTCGGTGCCGAACGGATGCCGAACACACGCGTGACGTGCGCGCGCTCCCACAGTGGCGCGTGTGAGCGGGAAACGGAAAGACTCGGACAGGACTATGAGCACGCCGTCGTTGGCTTCGCGTACTCGCAAAGACAACACGTTGCAATCCGAGAGAAAGACAGAGAGCGATAGGGCTTCATTCCTCGTAGATGTCCTGCGCCTTCCATCCGGCTCTCGGCCGGCATCCGCGGTTCGAGCATACATTCCGGCGCTGAAGGCCGACTCGGTGAGAGCTCGCTTCAAGGAACACACCGCGGTGGCTGCGAACTGGAGGAAACCCGGCTTTCCGTTGCATTTGGTGTTTTGTTTATTTAATTTACCTGCGTCCTCTCTTTTGTTTTACAAGAGCCTTTGCCATGTGATAAAACAGGTGACGAGCGCAGTGTGGTGCATTCGTCAGTCAGTTTGCTGTGATACAGAGAGAAAGAGTGAGCAGGTTGTGGTTGCGTGCGTGTTCTGTTGAATCTGGTAGTTGGTTCCATAATTCAAAAAGTGTGTGCACTAGACTCTCCACCTGCCTGTGAAGAAAGCCTCAATGGTAGTTGGTTTGCGCGCGTTCAACTGGCAATCTCAGTAACCCTGGTGGAACATTGCATCAGAGCAAAAGGATATTGCTGCTCAGCAGAAGACGCGGTATGTGAGAACCATGTCCCGCCGCAAACAGGCCAAACCGAGAGCATTAAAGCGTAAGTAATGCATTTCAATAACTACAACTAAAACCACCATTCCAACAGAGGGAAATGTATTGCATAAAACACCACCAACAACGCTCGGTGGTCGCTGGTTTCAGTGCAAACGGATTTCGGAAGCAGGGCACGGCGATCCTGCAGAGGACGATGGCACAACAGCCGCAGCACTAACAAGCAAGCGGAGCGAAGATGGTGGTGGTGGCGCTGGTGGGAGTCAAATTTTGGCGCGCATTTTCCCTGGGGAGCTGTACCGTGCCGAAGCCATGAAGCGAACGCGAACACCATTGCGCATCACCACCACCCACCGACCACTACCACCAACGTGGCTACCGGCTGTTGAAGCACGAGGACGAGCACCCCCGAGTGGCCAAGCATCAGCATCATTCATTCGATTTCACTCCGTTCCTCTCCTTCTCTCTGTGTATCTCACTCACTCTCTCGCTCGCTCGCTCGCTCGCTCGCTCAGTGCTTTTGCTGGCGCCCAGTGTCTCATATGGTGTCCTGTGTCCGGCGCAATCCACGAGAGACCCCAAACCAAACCGAACGGTTGTTAAGGATGGGTTGCGTGCTGCTCTCGACGACTGTATGTGTGCATGTGTGGTGTGTGCCGTTTATTTTGTTTTGTTGCTCGTTATCGGTCTCGCACCGATCGACCGTTCCATTTCCGGCACCCTAGCCGGAACACCACCATACACTATTCCAATCAACGCCACACACACACACAAACACATACATACAATGGGAGTGGATACCCTCCCACGCGCTCCACCTCAAAAAAGGTGAACAGTGACACACTGTTCTGTCCCGGCTTTTTATGCTTTCGTTTGGCGTGCAGTAGATATCGAGCGAATGCTTCTCGATACGTACTGGCGCGATTGCTGGAGTGTCACCCTGGGGAACCGTAGCTTCCCCTTCTCCAGGGACCACCAGTGCTCCCCTATTACACAGTGTGTGTGTGTGTGTATGTAACGTCGATATGAAAATGGATGTATTATTATAAACCAACGGGAACGTGCTAGCGTAGCGAGCAGTACCAGGGAGATCCCGGGGCTTCCTTTCCCCCCATCGCTGGGTGGTATCAATCCCTCGGAGAGATGGTGGCCAATGTGCCATAGAGAAGAGTGTTGTTATACCATGGCATGGGCATCCTTTGGTGAGAGAAAAAGAGAGAAACGGATGGCCGGAGTGGGCTCAAACGCGCCGATCTGTAATCGGGAGTGAGACAAATCGAGGCGAAGGCGCGGGGAAGCGATAGCGAACGAACATCATCAGCAAAAAAAAAAGGACATCAGCGCTGGCACCGAATCTCCGGGCGCGAAAGGAGTGAACCCGAGCACACGAGCACACGGGAAAAACGAATGAACGAACGGATGCGCGATGGGCGGCCCTCCTCCTGGTTGGCCAATTCCCATGGGAACTCAGAAAGATGAAATTGGTGAAAATACTCCCAAAAACCACCTTCCTCCTCCTCCAGCTCGTGGCGACAGGAGCGGAGAGGCGTTCGTTGTGTACCGCCCCGCCCTCCGTGCGCCATCAGTCGTGTCGAAAGGAACCGGGCGAGCGACCGACCGACCGACCGACCGAGGATATATGGGATTGTGGTGCGCACAGCCGGCACCCGAGGAGAGGATGGCACAGCGCCTGGGAATACACATTTTCACCAAATCGAGGAAAACCCCGACCCGGGCCGCTCGTCGCCGACACACACATACAGCCGCACAGCAGAACAGTGTTGCTCCACAGGGACATTGCCGGTTTCGAGTTTGTTCCGTGCAGCAGCAGCAGCAGCAGCGACAAACCCTTGTGGCGATGGTGGCGGCAGCGGCAGCGATGTCCTCACGGACGCCTGCCCCAGTGCGAACACTCGTGCGGACACAGGATGGTGGCGGCTCAGTGATGGGCGGGGAAAGTGTTCTGGAGCCCGAGCGCACTGGCGCCGCTCCCGCGGGAATCACAAAAGGGAGCACTCACGAGATGGTGTATATTGTGCCTTTGGGGCGAGGAGTAGGAGGAGAGAAGTGGAAATATAAGAAGGGGGCCTGGACTCCAGAGGATCTCCAGGGCTGTCCGGACGGAGAAAACTTCGGTCAGCACCGTGACAGCAGCGGTCGACTGGGGAGCAAGAAGGTGTGTGTGTGTGTCATCAGGACTCGACGGGGTGGAAGGGGGGAGGGCTTCACAGGGCCGTGGCTTGTGCGGGCGCGACACTGGAAAACTCGATTGTCATATCCAAGACGCACACTGACGCACGCCGGCCATGGGTCCTGAAGATATCACCCGGAGTGGAAGGGGTTTTGCAGAGGAAGTCGCCTTGGGGTGGTGCGGATCCGGATCGCTCGAGAAGTGTCCCGGTGGAATTGCGTCCCGCTGGCCATCTCCTTCCCCCCAGAGAGGGAGAGAGAGAGGACCTGTGTGGTGGTGTCGCCGTTGGTGGTGTTTCATCATTGCAGTGCCAGCACATTCGCAACAGCAGCGCACTCGCTCCACGGCGTTGACGACAAATCCATGGGGCCGCCGGTGCGGTGCCCGACACTGTAGCGTGCCATCAGCTGGATCAGCGGGACAAACTCCCTCGCCGTAGATGACCTGTGGGATTTGGACGACACACAGTCTTCGCTTCGGAGTGGGATGCTCGCGATCCTTGTTCCAGCTGTGGACACTGTTCTGTTTCCCCTGGTCTTCCGTGGCCGTCAGGCAAGGCCGGGCAAGGTCTGCAATATTTACGCCGACGTTATTCTTATGCCAAACAATGACGAAGACTTACTTATTCATCCTGCCGCAAGCCCGGACTGACGGCTGTGTGCTTATCGTAAATACGTTCTCCGGATGATTTGGAAGAAGCCCCATCCTGTATGGGGTTCGGAACGGACTTGTACCGCAGTGTACCGTGCTGTCGTATTCCTGTATGCTGTTCTTTTAGTAAATAGTATAATCCACCTATGGATGGTGCGATTGTCCATAGATTATCGTTAAACGCGATCGATCTAGAGGACCACGAGCCCATTCCGTAAGTCTAAACGGTGTCTAATCGGTGTCTAATCGGCCTATAAATTAACCAGCATTAGTGGAAAGGCACATTACTAGTTGTAACAACCAGTTGAAGGAGAAGATGGTGTCCACAGAAAATTTAATTACGTGCGCACTAGAGCCAAGTGTGGTTGTCCCCCGAAAAGTGTGTCCTTTGTATGCCTATTCGGCCACTTACGAGGAACGACATCCTTTTCGCCACTGGAAAGAACTCCCTCCGAATCCGATCCCGCGTGCGTGATTTATCTCGATGACCTTAGAGCGCTACGATTGTACATTAAATCCGAGACCCTTCTACACGGTAGCGGTCATGGCGGGCCAATACCATGGTATAAATTTGTGGACACTGGATTACGGATGCTACCCTACGATGATCGGCAATTTATGAAGGCAGCTGCGCTCCTTGGAAGACACACGCGGGTACGTGTCCGCGCATCTTCGGACTGCTACTCCCGCACCGAATGCTTTATGGTATTGAGCCATGTCCATTAATCGGTAGCGATTTGTATTAGTCCAACGGGTGGGGTGGGAGGGTTGTTTCGATTGGTTCACGAAGGGGTTCGAGTATATAAACGGGAGGGGATTAGGCCGACCTCAAGTGAATTGGGAGTTGTTTGTCTACCATGGTGGGGTATAAACAATTTTCCCGGCATCATCTTCCCTGGATGTTGTTTTATTCCTGGTCTCTGGAGCGTTGGAGACTTCTAGGGCGGAGGATCAGCGGATAATATCCTTGCGCTTTAGAGTCCACATTTAGAGATTCTAGACAATTCCAATTGCAATATTTTTCGACCACACACACCACAGACTACAAGATTGCTTTTGGAACTATTCTGGTGGAACTCTTTGGAAAGCCTACTCCTACCTGGAAAGCGTTTTTTTTCTGTTGTAACTAACTATCCAATAGCAAATTACTTTGTATATTGCACCAACCAATGATGATCTTGGTGTTCATCGCAGTTTGCGAAAACATACAGTTGCAACATGGCCGTGAATATGAAAAGCGTGTACAAGCAACTCCCAGCCAATTAGAACTATCAAGGTTACTTGGTTTATAACAGAAAAACAAAAGTATACGTTGGTTGGAAATCAATCGAGCAACTCGAGTGCATCGAAGCAGTCCTGGAATCGTAAACCAAAAGCAAAAGCAAACCAATATCCGGGAACTCTTGCTCAACTCACATTTAACGATTCCATCCGATTTGTCGCTCGATTTCATCCAGCATTCCAACGGCCATCGAACGGCAAGCAAGCAATTTCGAATCACTTGGAACTTGGGGAAACGCGACGCGAAAAATGGAAGATGGAGCCGGGGGAAGGTAGCAAACAAACGAGAACCTCCCAGTATCCCTGTGCCTAGAGGGTGAAGAGAATCCGTGACCAGTGACACCGTCCCTCCGTCCATCCCCACTCCTCCGGGAACAGCCCGTTACCGGATTAAGTCATCATAAAAAGAGGTAATAAATGGTTGGCGCGGGTACACCAGTCCAGGGAAACGGCACGCGAGTGCGAGGGTACCTTAACCTTCACGTGCCACATACACACGGTGCAGGCTCACAGACACACAGACACAAATCAAACGCTCTCGGGGGACACTTTTAAAATTGTAAAAATTAATGGTCACCTCTGGGTCCGGTTCGCGAAAACCGCGACTGCAACCGCGATTCCGGTTTGTTGGTCAGCCGTGGTAGTGGTGGGCGTCCGGTGGTAATGGTGGCCACGTGTCCTGTGGTGGGCGGTCGCGGTGGCTTTATGGGAAAAGCCGCATCCGTGCAGCAACAATGTGGTGAGCAGAGCAAAGGCAAAGTCCTCGAAAGTACTGCAGCATCATCATCGCCGTGTCCGTGTTGCTCCGTGTGTTTCCTCTGCAGAACGGTGTCCCATGGTTTCAAAAATCACGGATCGCTAGAGGCTGGTGGCACCGGGATCTAATTAAACATGTTGCGTGTGGCCAGATTGTCCGGACCACTGAACTGACCGAGTGCTGCTGCTGTCGGTGAGAGTCGGAACAATTTATTGGTTCGCACGGTAGCACCACCGAGAGAGGACCGCCATCATCATCGTTGTCATCAGTGTCGGTTCCTAACGGTCCTAAGGTCCATTCCGGTGGAGGTGCTAATGTATGCCTCGTCGGCTCATCGCGTGGTGCCCGTGGTGTGTTTGGGGACCACTTTTAGGCATTTGGAAGGCGTGAAATCGAAAGGTAAGAGGGTGGGGTCCGTTTACTCCGGAGCACCGTTGTGGTGTGGATCCTTTTTGGTGCGTGCTGCTGCAGTGATGATGATGATATGCGGACGGACGCACTGCGTACTCCGTGGGCCCTCTGGTTTGGTTTGTACTACTTTATCAATTATCCTCCTCGTGGAACTCAGAGCTCAAGAGAGACGAGTCCAAAGTTCCCGTTCGTCAACGCGACTGCTGCCGGGACCAACTCGATGCTGGATAGTGGAACCGTTTAGAAGGAGCTTCCTACAGAACAGCAACAGCATCAGCAGCATCAGCTGTAGACTTCCCAGTGGTCTGCCGCTTCCCATTGGCGGACGTCGCACCGGAATGTGTTCTCAAGCCGATTACTTCCAGGCTGTCGGTGGTCCTGGGACCAGTCGTCTCATTGCTCACGACGGACCTGCGGGCAAGTCTATTAAAAACGAAGTCTCCTCTCCCCTCACCCCTGCTGGTGGCGGCCAGAATGAACGCGAACGCGAAGAGAAAGAACCATCGAAATAGAGTGAGAGGGGGAAAGAACCACCTCGTGTCAAAGGGGTGCCACCATCCAGTCACCTACCGTGAACCAACGGGCAACGGGAATGGCAGGCGATGAGGACATTTTTTAGTGTCCCAGCGGATGATGACAGCTTCTCTAGCAGCGTGCAGCGATCGCGCCGCTTCACGTCGGGCCAACATCAGCCCTTAATGCGTTTGTTGATTGACAGCAATCGGCAGACCGGGGACGGGACCAGGGGGAGATTGGCAAACCGCGGGTTGCGTTGCTCCGGGGCTCCGAGGAGCCCGCTAGTAGATGCTGGGTGCCTGCTGGTTCTTCCGTTGCTTGCTTTTAGCTGATTATTACACTCGAATGCCCGCACAGCAGCCCAGTGGGAGCCGTACCGTGCCGTAGGGTTAAGCGCTTGTTTGGCCTTTCGGTGCCATTTTCAAGAGGTCGCGGTGTGCCGTGGTGTGTGTCTGCATTTGCATCACTTCGACTTTGACTTCCCCACCGAAGAGTGAAGTGCAGCTGCCAAACGTCAACGCGGCCATGATGGGCACTCTTCTCTGGTGACTGTTTGTGGATCGATTTAATACCTTTCGACCTATTACTATGAACGTTGCATTGGTCAAATGTCAAGGTGAAACTAACGATGCAGAACGTTCTCTCAAGAAATATTCTGTTGTGTATAGAATGCATTATTTCAAGTTGTTTTTTTACTAATAGTTATGCCCATTATAGCTAGCATGTGTTTAAGACCTTTTATTTCAGTCTGAATAATCCACCATAGCATTCTAAATTTTTTATTATCTGGGAAATGTTCTTACATAACTTCTCATATATCGAAAATAAGGTATGAGAAATGCTTCAAATTGTTCAAAGTAGTTCATGCCGAAAAAGCTAACATCAATTTAACTATAACATTAGAAGGTGTGCCAATATTGCACAACCTTTTTTTGTTTTCAAAACTCTCGCTTTTATTTAATCGCCAGTTCACTCTAAACGAACACAGCTCTAAACCAAATGCGGGCTCTCCGTTAGTGTACCGTTTGCAAGATTAATGGCGCCAAAATTGTAAAATCATGTCGCCGGTCTGATTGAAACCACGGCTTTGGCTCGCTTTTCGCGCCCGGTTCTGACTACTCCTGCCGCAATCCTGCCAAGCGCTAATTGCTGCTACCGAACGATAACGTCAACCGTTGGTCACTTCACTGAAAGAAGATCCCACCCCGGACGTAGCGGTGGGTTGCCTTTTGCGTTCGAGAGTATGTTTTTTGGTGCTGACCGTTGACTGGTGACTTAAGCTGTTTAATTGTTTGTCACCTGTTTCAGCCGCACAGTCGACTATTTCGCGCCCTTTATCACTTTCACAGCAGCAGCGATACCCGTTGGTGACAGTGACGGCGAGCGGTGACCACCACCACTTTGCTGACTGTCTAATTGGATGATTTAGTTCGGCACGCAGAGGTAGACTAGACACCTGTAGACAAGTTAATTGATGGAAACGGGAAATCGTGGCGGAATCATGCAGTAGCCTTTTGAATCTAGTAGCCAGCTCATTGTTTTTCATTCTTTCTTCTCTTCTCGACACACCATTTTCAGATGACGGTGAAGAGGAAAACGACAGTGAGCGTGCAGTTCCTGGCACACTAGGTAGCACCAACAAGATCAGTGAAGTGAGTGAAGTGAACATGGGAGATAACGGTATGGAGGACATTTCGGACGCCGAGGACGATGCCGATCAACAGCTGGACAGTGAGTCGGACAGTGACGATGGAATGGAGGAGCAGAGCCATCGTGCAGAGACAGAAGGAAAGCTAGTGGTGCAACAGTCCGTAAGTGAAGGTGATGGAAACGGTAATCCGTTGGTCTCGGTGGCTAGTAGTACCAGTGCTATTGTGTCAACGGATGGACCAGCCGAAGATGGACCATCGGGTGACCATCCAGTGACGGGCGAGCCGATCGCTGTGAACTGCTTACGAAAGGCGACGACTATAGCGACTGATCTGATAGAGGAGAGTGACGGTAAGTTGTTTTCTATGTTTTTCTATGTACTATGTTTTTAATTTTTTCCATCCATAGCATGACTTTTATTATATTTTCAATTGATAATGTAAAACTGTTCTATCTTCTGTTAATATGTTTTAACTGGTTATCTTATTTGACACGTTACTTTAAGATAGATTCAATATTCTTTTAATCTTACAATTTGTTTTACGGATATTTTTAGACAATCTTCTACAAAAAAATCCTTACAACTATATTCATAATGTTCTCAGAAAGGGCACGAAAGCCAGAGTATGCGCGCCTACACGCGCATCTGTGCACCGCACGCGATGATGAACTGATTAAAAAAGATAGATCACTGGCCAGTGGTCATGTTATGCGGCTGGGATTCGTCCGACGATGGATTGCCAGATGGATGAATCAACACGAAACCCACAAACAAACAAAACAACCCCCCCTCCCCCACCCGGCTCCCCTAAAACACCAAACCGTGCACAAAAAAGCCCAAAAAAAACGAACGGATAACGATACGCGATGGGATTGAAATGATGGTAGGGAGCAATCCCGCGCGCCCGAGCCAGAGCTTCGAGTATCCTTAGAGACTCGGCACTACTACCACTACTACTACCAGCACAGACACTACTAGCTGCCGGCGTTGCTACTACTGCTACGAGCAGTAGTCATCGCACAAAGGGCTCAGAGGTGCAGAATGGGAAAACTTTACTTTGCGTTCGCTTGTTTGTGAAACTCTCATTTACGAGAGCAACTCTCCGGGGAGTTGCCGCAGTAATACATTTTCCCAGTGCCCAACGACGGAGACGACGCTGGCGAACTGGCTGGCTGGCTGGCTGGCTGGCTGGCAGGTCCGTATGGCCACCGGGTACCGGACACGGGAGAGAACCGTACGCCCGTCGACTCGGTCTCTCGGGTCGTCGGCCAGTATCCTACCTACTCCTTCGGGTCCTCCGGGTGGGGTTTTTGCGCTTCTCTCCGTAGTTCATCTCGGAATGATATCCGACATTCCATCCAATTCCGACGATTGAAACCCCTCCTCTCGCCCCCTGCCATGGCCGCCATATGGGCTAAGGTCGGTCGGAGCGAGAGGAACAGCAGAAAGGATACTCGCTCACTCTCAGGTCCCAGGCCACCCCCACCCAACACCCCCTCTGGTGGAGCGAGGAGGATTGCTGTGCGGGTACCATTTCCATGCCGGGCCGGGCCGGGCCGAGCGCTCCGGTTTTCGTTTCCCCATTTCCTAGTGGGAGCTCATCGGTCCCTGGCGGCCCAGGATGGGGCCTTCATCTCTTTGCGCGCTTCCCTCCGCCCTTCCTTTTATCCCCTTTCCTCGCTCTCCACTGGATCACAGTCCCGCTGGGGAATCGAACTTTTGCCAGCCTTGCAACCGGCTTCGTACGGGCTACGCTTTGTCGACTCAGATGACGTCGGTGCAGGAATAGGAATGGAGGCAGAGGAGATAAAGGAACTGGGACGCGAAGTAGAAGACGCTGGCCCGTCGAGCTGTTCCCGCTGGGACCTAAGAAGCCGAAGGAATGAGGATACCCGGCCCGGCCCGGCCTGGCTCGTCGGTCTGGTGGTCTGATGGGTGGCGAAAGACTTTTCTGGCGTTCAGAGGCGACGCGCCTATACCAAACCTGAAGGGTACTTATGGTGTAAGCGAAGAGACGTTAAGCCAGATCATGCCAATAACATCTGCACTGCCAGAATTGTGTGTGTGTGTGTGTGTGTGTGTGTGTGTGTGCGAGTTCAAGGTTAACCGACACTGGCACGTTTGGAGTCTCGTATGCTCGTATGTATGTATTAGTTCTAAACTTTAAGTTAGGGCTTCCAGGCTTGGAATTAGAAGTAGTACGATCACATCCCAGATTTGAGTATCCATCCATCATGATCAAATCATTAGAGCGCTTGCAATGATGCAGAACTAGTAAGAACACCCTCGCATTATAATCTGTCAAAATGCTGCATCCCCTAGCTCTAACATCTGCATTAAATCCAGGTCTTGCTCCAATTAGCATTGCGACATGTGAGGTCCACCGGGGAATTGCATAAACCCCGCAACTAGACGCTTCAACGGAACGAATCATCCTACGGAGGTCCGTAGTTGGGGCCCTCCCCGTGGCTGGACTGTTCCGAGTAACATTCTACAGGGACACCACCACCACCAGTTCACCGTCGATGAATGTTACCATCTGTCGCCGGTCGCTAGCAACGACATCGATGACGTCCGTCGTTTGGTCTGGTCTCTTCGGACATCTATGTCGTCTTGCAAGACGTATTTAATTCGATTCCCTCAACAGACGCTCTGCGGCCATACCTCACTGGTGCGCGGTACTCGTGTGTGTGAGTGTGTATTGCCTACGAAACTCCCAAAGGTGCTAAAGACCTGCCACAGAGAGAGAGAGAGAAAGGCCGGACACACAAGACTTTGCAGCAATCATTAGACTGACGCGGCCGGGGTGGTATGGTATGGCCGATTGGCGTAAAATGGCGCTCCGCTCGTCTTCTAGGGCCCGTTTGCGACCATGACCGCTTGGAAAGAGTTGTTGTCAAGCGGGAGATACGGGCGTGCACCGTCCCAGGAGGGTTTCGTGGATGCATGGATGGCTTTTTCTTGGAACTCCTTAGTCGTCGTCCTGCGGGCATCCGGTGTTCTCTAATAAATTGCTTGCTCACCACGTGTGACGGTTGTGCTGCCCAGGGAAGCTCTAAGAATATCGTGACATGCAACTCCTGGAGGTCACTTCAAATCGACAGTTTATTAGTTTGGTTGACGTAGCAAATATAGAACGGTAGATGGTGGCCATCGCTAGGAGTTGTTGAAACAAACCAGATTCGACCGTGGCACCACCGGCTAGCACCGGCAGCTGTTGGTGGTGAGAAAAAGTTTTAACTATTGTCCTGCGCCCTATCAGGTGCTCTTCAAAGTTCGCGCTCCAAGACGACTCCCGGTACTAGCGGGAGACCCAACAAAGCGCACACCGTACCGAATGCCAAACGAGAAAGATTCACACCGATCGCCGTAGAAAGTTGGCAGGTTCTAGCCACCTGGGAGAGTGTCGCGCCGTGAAAGGCGGCACCAGATCGATACACACTACTGGCGCGCGGGATATGGGACCACTTGTCAGCGTCTAGCGACAAGTCGACTACGTCGAGATAGTTTTGAATTTTTGCACCTCGCGCACCTCTTGTGCCTGGTGCTCTGGTCTGGTCTGGTCTGAGGTAGTTCTGTCAGATTTTGTTCTGACGCTCGTTCGCAGTTCGCCTCGAACACAACCGGGAATCGTGTGGGGTTAGTTCTAGGACACATACACGTCGTCTTCTGGCAAGAGTTGCGCGGTGTAAAGTCCGACCGGCTGATTAACTTTGACGCTTTAGTGTCCTCGGAATGGAATGGAACGGTGTGTGTGTGTGTTTGTTGTGCAGAGTAGCATCACCGAAGCTGGGGCTTTCTGCAGTTCTCTCCACGGACCACACACACATACACACACGCAGAAGTCTAACGAGGGCTGCCGACCGCATGACTCCACGACGCGGAAATGCTATCTTGTTGTCTGTTTCTTGTAGTTCAGGTACTTTTGATATTTTTTTTAGTCTTCCGCACGACCTGACACAACTTGGCGATGCCACCAAATCCTCCGGCAAATCTCACGGGACCTGCTTGGCCGCCTGTTGTTATCCTTTCATTTCCTAACTGAATCTCTCTCTATCTCTCTCCTTTGCCACCATCACCAGATTGTCGCGAGTGTCAATATTGGTTGAGTCGGTGTTGTCTGCGTTGGGTTTTCGGCACAGTTGGGGAATTGTCTGCTCTTCCTATCCCGAGAGTATCTCCCGTGTAGTGTACCAACCGGAGGAAGCCGGATTGTATCGTCTTTTTCTTACGTAAACGGTCACACCGTGACGAGCGCGTGACATTCGATGGGAAGGAACATCCATATCCTAGGGTGGTATGTCGGTTGACGCTCCGTATGTTTGGAACATTCATCTCTCATAAACTCATCTCGCTGGGTGTCGACTCGGCGTGATTGTGTGTAGATCGTCACTGACGCTAGGTGACAGTCAACGGTACCACGGGCTCTCTCTCGACCTGTCTGTCTCCTTCGGGATGCGAGCAAACTCGGCAGCGGAAACTAGAGAAGCGTCTTGAGTCTTCTTCATGCATATGAGCGGTACCGATGCCGGTACACACCGGTGTCCCATGGTAATAGGATCGGTTCCGTCTCACACCTGACACCACTAGACGTTACGGACCACGGTGGCGGCACTCCGGAACTTCTAAATAAATCCACTGTGACAGCTGCCGGCTGGCTGGTCGGCCGGCGAAGTCAAAGTGCAAATGGAGTTCACCATTTTTGTTCTCACCGATTCTCCCGCCAGCGACACAGTGTCCTGGGCATGGTCGTGGTTGTTGTGCCGCTGTCTTGACATCACCCTGCCGCTCCTCATCCGTGACATGCACAGCGATAAATGTGCGTAATGAACGGGTTTCCCCGGTTTGGGGTTTGCTGCCGTGGCCACAAACCCCTGTGGCCAACGTACCACAAAACTGACGCTTCCGTGTTTTCCCGGGGAGGACGGCCCAGGTAAAATCAAAGCATCGACCAACATCGGTGGCCACTAAGCCAAGCCGTAGTAGCACAATGGCTACCAACCAACCAACCAACCAACCGGCCAGACCACCGAGGGCGTTGTAATTGACTTTCGTGACCATCTGCGGACGTCGGTGGGCCTTATATGTGGGCTGGTACTACCATAGATGGCGCTCGATCGATGTGCGTTCGAACCCGGGCGGTAGGTTTCCTTTGGCCGTTCGTTTCCGCGAAAACTCCCACCGGGAGTTTGAAGCTGACAGACCGAGAACGAGGCGACAGACGGCCTTAGGCCGGGAGAGGGTATGAAGGTGAGAAGGTGAGGGGATGTAGAAAAACCCCAGGATGGTTCCATACAGCGCCATAGTGAGTAAGAGAGAGAGAGAGAGCGAGACTAGAGACTAGGTAGAGGCCGTAGCCGCCGAGAGGCAAACGAATTCTGATTAGCAAAGTCCCTTGGGACACGCCCGGGAGTCCGTCCGGGAGTGTAGTGGTGTGGCTGTTGTAGGGATCTTCGACCGACCCGAGCACTCCGACGACGACGACGACGACGAGGCCATGACGAGCTCTGGCTGCGAAAAGGATTCACTCGCTTTGTGTCTCGCTTCCTCTCACTCATCCTCGCTACTCGTCTGTCAGCCTATGGCCGCGTAACCCGGTACGGACCTGGGGATTCGTTGTGCTGCCTGGTTGATGATGACGTTGGTTCAGGTTTGTACCGGCGAGGGAAAGTAGTTGGCTTTTTTGTGCTTTATAAATATAATGCATATATTGCTGGTTGGACAAGGGGGGTTTGGTGTGGACTCCGGACCATAGGCTGTGACATGCTGTGGCCCATCTCGCTACCACTATTTGACGACGATGGACCGCCCCCTCGGACGGGATGTCCGGACGGATACTGTGGTAAGCATGGTGCGAGATCTATGGAGGTTCCCCTCAGGGGACTTAGAATGGGGCTGCCAGTTGATGAGAGTTGGCCTGTCGGAAGACAGAGAGCGGGAGGCAATGAGATAGCACGAGGGAAGCTGGGGAACCTCCAACGTATATCCAACGTGTGTACAAGTATTAGCAATTTAGAATATATCCTTCGTCCGTGATAGGTACAGACGTAGGAAACAACGCGAAGGACGCAAGGACCAAAGGGCAGACAGGTAGAAGGAAGATTTGTCCCCCGTAACGCACGCTCTCTCGTTCTTTCTCTCTCTCTCTCTTGGCCAGCGCTCAAGCGCGGATTGTGCGGCATTTCCTCGAGGGACAATGGCCTTTCCGCGACCGACCGACCGTCGGATCGACTCCTGGTTGATGCCTGGTTGGCTGTTCACTGCGAGGTTGTGTCGCTGCTGGAACCGTTGGGCTTTTTTCTCCGACGTTTATCTCCCCGAGTTGGGCTGCTGCGTTGGAGTGGACCCTTCGCTTCGCGCCCATGGCTTGTTGCATGTGTGGGAGAGCACGCGGCTCTGATGCTCAACCGGTGCCGAAACCGGTTAGTTTCTTCTGGGACCTCGGCCTTATGAATATATGAGGTGAAAGTTGGCAATCTGTCGCCTATTTTTCCTAGCTACGGTGCCTATCTACCTGCTTCGTAATCCCTTCAAGGTTCAAGTGTCATTTTCTTCTACCGCCGGAACCGCCAAGGGCATGGGGAAGCTCAATGCAGATGGTTATATACATTTTTGATAACTACTGATTGAGCAAAACCAAAACACCAGGTCAGATAGCCAATATTGAGCTGAGAAACAAATAAATGATCCTCATGCACCTTGACGCATGTGGTTTTAAAGGTTGTTACTTGTTAGGCGTAAAATATTGTAAATGGTTCCAATTTTGCATAATATGCTACATTATCGTATGCTGTAATAAAATGAGCAGGATCTAGGTATAGAGCTGGACGTAAATAACGTTCAGAAATAGATACCCATTATATATTATTGAATGTAACATGATGTTAATTGCATTATGCTCATTCATAGCCTCCAAAAATATGCATTCTTAGCCTTATCCTTTCACAAGAATGCATGAACGTACATAAACTGTTTCTTTGCATTAACAACTTCTACCGAAAGCCCCTAGCACTGCTGACCAAACCAACGATTTGAATTGCAGGTTGTTGTAGGTGCTATCCCTGCACTCCTTGAATATCGTCTTCTAAAGCCATCCTGAAATTTGAGAATCCTTCAATCCAACATGCTCAGTAGTTTGTGTTTTGACAACAGGAATTACAATTCTAGCAGAAAGGTTATATAGGGATTAGAATAGAGCTTCCAGCCTGAGGTGCTGTAAGAAGTTTGAAATTCAACATCCCATCATAAAATAACTTTCAACAAAACCAACCTTCTCCCGGCAGCATTTGGGCAGTTCATCGACGCGGCATTTGACCGGACACTGGTGTACCGTCTCCTAGTGGCTCCCAAAAGTGATTCTACGGTGTACGCACGGCGCCTATAATTTTCCTGGTGCAACGCAACAAGAAGTCTCGGCTCCAAAACTGTCTTTCACACTCTCTCTCTCTCTCTCTCTATCTCTCCTGTTTGCCACTAATGCCTAACCAATCCATCGGCCAACCAACCAGGGCGCCACAGAAAAGTGCAATTCATTGTCGATTGGAGCGAAGGGAATTGCAAGTCTCGAAGTGTGTGTTTGTCTCGTTTGTCGTTTCGGTGTCGTGCGCCGCCGAACTCGTCGCGGAATTCGCGGGCGATGCGCCCACCTCACATCACACGCCACTTGAGTGTGTTAGGGTGTTAAAGATGCGATAATTATTTATGCAACAACCACCAACCACCATGCTTTCTATCCGCTAGTTTCCCAGTGGAGGAGGGTACCATATGCAGGCGTCGGTGCGTCTCGACACCTAAATGGCGCGCCATTATTGCTGCGCCGATCCTGTCGCTATGTGCGTGTGTGTGTGTGTTGTTATTGTTGCCACCCGGCTCTGTCTGTCGTGTTGCGTCGGGGGCTTTGCACTTGCACACATCAGGCCCACCTCCTCCTCCTCCTGCTCCGGGCCTAGCTACCGAGGCTGCGGCGGAACAGTAACATCGCAAGCGCAACATTCGCGGAACCCCGAATTCCCTAATCAATGTGTTTGGAGCTCGTACACACGCGGACCACCACCGCGGCCACTATGGTCAAGTGTTTTTGTGGGACCTGACTGACCAAAGGGCACATGTTCGCACGCGGTCTTACTAGAGTCATTCTCAAACCATCCAACCATCTGCCGGTCATCCCACTGGTCCCTCATGTCGTCCAGTTGCTGCTGCACGTTGGTTTAGGTGTTGTTTAGCCGGGGGAAAGTTCGCACCTCTGTCACTGCCACTGGTCTGGGAGGGGATGGGATGTTGTCGGCCTTGTGATTCCCGCCGGGGGAACCGTCTCGCGATGCGCGAACGCAAATTATGCATCCCGCGAACATAGACATAGCTTACGCACTCGCTAGAGACTGTAAGGTGTCAATTGAAGGTGTTGCAACCACGCGGCACTTCCGGTGCGGTGCGTTGAGGTGCTACAAATGAACATAATGTAGGCATGGAAGATAGAATTAGCTTACAAACTGCTCCAAGTGTTTATTAACAGTATATTTTTGAAAAATGCATTTAAATGGACATTTTATTTCGTTTACTTTTCATTACGCTTCACCAATACAATACGCTGCCCACAAAAACACGTGGTGTGCGTGAGCGGCCATGCGCCTCCATCAGCTACTCACCACGTGGAGTATCCATGCCACGTGTTTTTATGTTTTTCATTTTTTTTCTCTCTTTCACGTTGCTTTATGACTAGCTACAGCCGGTGGTAGTGTGCAATGCAGTGCGCCTGATATATACGGCTCGAGGGCTCCGGAAAATCCGGAAAAAAGCAAACCAGCCACTGATGAGTCTCCCACGTGTTTACCTCTCAACCACCGCCCTTCCATTTCCATTCCATTTTCCGGTCCGTTTCGGAATGCACATGGCGCCATCGCGAGCGCACATCGAGCTGGCGAGTGTCGTCTCACTTCTACGTTCCTCCACTGCCACTGCCACTGCCTTGAGTGTGTCCCGCGAGTGTCGTACGGACGAAGCTATAGCTGTGCGCCTCGCGACATTCACACTAACGCGTCCCCGTGTGCATGTGTGTATGTGCCGGTATTTCAGTGTGTCTGTGTGTGTGGTGGTGGTGGTGGTGGTCTCGCGGTCGAAAAGGGGTGTGCCCCCGGGGGAGCAAATAAATATATATTCTGATATTAATATATGTAAAAAGCAATTGCCACTAATTAGCATTCATGTGGTCGTCGTGGCGTGCGCACGGCTTAGGGGTGGTGGTGGTGGTGGTGGTTTGGTGTGCACTTGACCGGCCCTGAGTCCCGTACCACCGATGCTCGGCGAGTCGCAGCATCATCCGGGGGTGCGCGTCGAGTTCATCCTCCTACACCTCCTCCACAGCCACCACGTTCCCGAGGGACGCCTATTTGTGCATAAATATCTAAAATGAAGCAAACCTGTTAGCCCGGCCGGTCCGGCCACTTCGCGGCCTCCGCAGATGCTGCAGCTTCTCGTGCTCCTCGTGCTCCTCTCTCGGTGTTGTTCGTTGTTCGGTGGCCGTTTCATTCACACTCCAGGGAAGGGAGCGAAACAGAGAACATGAGCGCGAAGTGAAGAGGACAAGGGTGTGTGTGTGTGTGTGTGTGTGTGTGTGGGGCCGAAAATGATGATGATGCCTTGTGTCGCAATCGGCGTGGGACACAACCTGAAGGCAAATGAACTCTGGCGCGCGATTATGTGGCGTCCACAGCATCGCGCATCGTGTTACACAGCCCCGTTACTGCTTCATCGAACACGAGGGGAGGACCGGAAGGGGTTGGGTGAATGGGCCCTATCCTCCGGAGATGGCAGCATTGGGATAGGTTCGGTTGTGTGCGTTTTCGGGAATAATTTCGATGCCCTCCCACTGAACAGCATTATTGGGATGTCAGTTATGCGTTTCAGGGTTGGGTTTTATTGTGGGTGTGCTTTTTATTCTTTTCGGTGTTTCATTTTTACCTTTTCGACTGCTGGATTTTTTTTAATTATTATGTTTGATTGTGAATAATAGCAGTTAACGAACCAATTTCGAACAATTGTACATTATCTATAGTTGTGTGTCTAACAGGTTTGATTTGGCTTACTTTTTGCATATATTAGTTCCAGTTTTGTTTTATTTTTTTCTAATTATTTGCTGACATTTATTTTTCCTAAAACCCTGCCCAATCCCATTTTTGATTTTATTTAGTTTATCTTTTTTACTTTTATTACTTCTCTTTTATGTTTACTTTTCTTTCATTTTTAATTTTTTTAACTAAAATAAAAAGATCTCGTAAACAGTATAAGATAATCGTCCAAAAGCAATATATACTCTTATGAAAAGTCAAAAGCGAAGAATTACAAGTACGCCAAAGGAATAACGCAACGCGGGACGGAAAATCGATGTCTGATTTGAAATTATAGCCTCCCCAAGCAACTGTCAATTCCCCCTGGAGGGTGGCGGTAGTTCGATCCGAAGTATCCTCAAGATTGGGACACCACAACGATGAGGAGGAGGGGGGGGGGGATATAATTGGTCTCAGACCCCGCAGTGCGCCCCCTTGGAAAAGATGGAATCCCAAAAACCGTTGCACCCGTACCGTATCCGAAGGGTACGAAGCCAAGGCAAAGAGTCTGCAAAAATGCCAAAGTTGTGTCTTCATCCTCCCTTTTTGGTGCTGGTGGTGGTGGGGTGAGCAATTAAATTTTAAACTAAACGATGCTAAGAATTAGGAGCTATAAGCGAGCAACCCGTTCCACTACAATCAATTCACTTACACTTTTTTAAGGCTCGAAACTTTCAACTCCCACGAGACAGATGAGACGCTGGTGGACACAACCGAAAAGGGAAAGGTCAGTCGGACCAATGGACTCTCGTCTCTGGTCCCGGGGTGTTTCGATGGCCACCGATAGAGACGGTTCAAGATACTGCTTGCATCGATAAAAGGAAGAAGCAGGAAAAAAAGAGGTGAAGGAAAAGGGAGGAAGGAGAAAAACCGGTGGGATAATCTCAGCCTCTGGCCTCAACCGACACCGGCAGGCAGGGCCCGAAAACTTGAGAGACGACGCACCGTAATAAAGTTTGAGATTGCAGCCAGAAGACCTACCTACCCGGTTCCGGTTCCGGTAGCGGAGGTAGGACCTTCGCTAGGCTCCTAAGGGAACACTTCTCACAATCTGCCCGCACACAAATCGAATCGAACTCGATTGGTGGTGGAGGTGGGAGGGGAAAGAGACTTCTTTTGCTCCACCCCCCTCCCATTTCAGTACCCTGGTTCCTCGGGACAATAAGAAGCGATAGGGGGAAGAGAGCATTTCGTATCGGATGCAATTCCGGGTATACGCGCCATCTTGCCAGTGCGTCTAACGAGATTTGGTTGGCGTTTTTATTGGGAAATTGATCCTGTGGCCGCTGTGGCTTTGCTCATGAATTCCAATCGGAGATCGGCTTCCTCCGGGGTTGTGGCTCTTTGGGCGCCGCATCTTTGGGTGTATCGAACTCCGGGAACCTGCTCTGTCGTACTGCGCCGTTTGCTCCAAGATTCCAAACAGAGAGCTTCTCAAAACTGCAAGAAAGCTCACTGCAGCTACCAGCCACCACCCTGCACCCCCCGCACTGCCCTCGCAAAACAGAAGGAAAGGAAGAAAAGAATGGCCAACCCGGGGTCCCAGCGCTGGGAGATCGAAAGTTTCATTTTTTATTCATATCCGATTTCGTGCAGCGATTTTTCGTCGGACCAAATTGGTTGGCTACAAGGAACAAGAATGGGGGGAAACAAATGGGAGAGATAGAGCGAGAGAGAGAGAGAGAGTCCAGATTAGTCTGTTGGAGTGGGTGTCCGTCGTACCTTGGCTAGCCCCGAAATCAACAAGCAGGAGGTACCTTCAAGGTGCTCCGTGCTCTCAAGATTCTGGTGATCTGATGGCTGAAAACAATCTTCTGTTGTTGTTGTTGTTGTTAGTGCTACCGGTCGGACAGAGCACACAAGCGCTACAAATGGTCCACATTTCTTGAACTCCCGGTGTTCTCATTGAGGCTCGGCGTGCGCTTCGGCCCCCTTTTCCTTCAAGATCAGCCAACCAGCATTCCGTTGCATTCCGGTTGCAGTTTCAGCTCTCAATGGGCTCGAGATTTGATTTTCTTTCTGAGTGTGGCCGGCTACCGGGTTTCTTGAGTTTGGGTTTTAGCGGGTGCAGAGTCTATGGGAACCGGAGGTATGGAAATGTGAGTGAGAACGACACCCTTGCGAAGACACACGTTGCACGCTCGTTGGTTCGAATAAAGCAAAACAAAAAGCAATTTTATTGCAATCTAACCAACAAACTGTGGGGTGGTAGTGGAGGTGGGGAGGGGGGGGGTAGATTGAGGACCTTGCTTACCAGAAATCGTCCAGAGGAGTCGGCTCCACCTTGTACCGTACTGGAGGAAAGAAACGGGGCAAAAAAAAAACCGGCGGTGAACGAACTCTGAAGTGTGAGTTGGACACCTTGGGCGAGGCTCAAGCCTGCTGGGTTCTCAAGATTTGGTTTACCAATTTGCATAAACAAGCCTGCTGCGCGATGATGGTGGTGCAGGTGTACCTCCGAAAGCTCGAGAATGAGAAGCGATCTCCTGGGACCCAAAAAGGATGTTGCTATTATGCTGCAGATGCTGCTGCTGCTGTTGCTAGACCGGTTATGGGTCTCTGGTTTCTGTTGCACTTCGTTCCCACCATTGGCGGGGATTGTCTTTGCAAGTTTTCTGTGATTTTATTCTGTTTGGGGAATTCTTCTTTTTCTTCATGCTATGTTTTATGTTTCCGATTTCTTATCCTTTTTTTATTGTTTTCTACAGTTCGATTTCTACTCAAATGAAGGTTTTCTTTATATTTTTATCTTTGTTGTTTTGAGTTATTCTTTTTGCAAATTATTGCAGATTTGTCTGAAGAGCCAAAACGGTGGAATGACATTTATTTTACTCAAGCGTAGGTTACTTTGCTGGCAACCATTTACCTCAGAAACCATATCGCAGGTTACTATTCCAATAACTGGTTTTACTTTCCTGATTTTTTTACCGGTTTTCTTGTTTATGTTATGTGTTCCCATTATAAAGCAAATGATCATCGCCCTGTTACATTGTTAAATTCCATTAGTAATCCTTCCATTAGATGACCTTTGAATACTGTGACTGTCATGCTATCACTGAATGAATGTAATCGATTTGACCCACATTCGCTTCAACCTCCTGCTCCGGAAAGTGTCATGCAAAGCAATGCGCCATTGGAGGAGCACCCAAGAGAGACCCAAGAGGCAGCATAAAATCGACACCCATACCCTACCCCCAAACTTCTGCTGCTACTACTACTACTTCATCTCGTTATCGTGTTCGTTAAGATTCGTGTGTGGGTGGGGCTGAGGGAGGCGTAGCTTGTGTCTGTTTTGGTCTCACCAACACCCACGGGAGCAGTGGAGAGGCCGGGTCGGTTTCCGGTCGGAGAACGCCATCATGCCAATGCCGTTAGCCCGGTTCGATCGTCATTTCGTTCCGACATTTCGTTTCGATTTTATGGTCGTGCAGATCTCCCCCGGGTGGTCGGCTTTGAGGTCGTTTCGTTGTACGCGGTGCGGTAGTGAGGGTGGGGTGCTGCACCTTTTATAGCACACGACGGACGGACCCCCGGACGACCGAGCATCTCGAGGAGCACCCACCAGAAGGCACCGGAATGTAGTACCGGGTTCCGGCCGGTTTGCTGGTTTTGCCATTTCCATCCAGTACGGAAGAGTACGGAATTACCGGTAGGCGCCGACCGTCGAGGCAAAGATCGAGGTTATGTGGTCCCAGACGAGCTCGCTTTCTCTCTCTCTCTCTCTTTCTCTCTCCGCTTCTTCCAAGATGGTCCCCGGTGACCATTTCTTATGCTTGGAAATCCGTATCACAGCTCCTCACGAACTGGCCACGAGCTCGTGCTCCGGTCCGGCAGTGTTGGCGTCTTCGTAGCGCACCTGACATCTTCGACACTCACGCGCGCCAGGTGAGCGGAAGCGGAACTCGTGAGGCAAGAGCGCGAAGTCCAGGTCGAGGGCAACTGTTTCGTGCTGTTCTACGGTAACGAAGCTACCTGGAACAGATGGTCCCTAAGCAGAACCTAATCCTCTCGCGCTTCCGTTCACCCCTCCCCTCGTTTTCCTACCCCGGATCCTGCTCCTGGTTCCGGTGTGTGGTTCAGGATTTTTGTTTTTTGTTTAAAAAGTATCCCAAAGCCCAGGAGAGATCGAAGAAATAGCTAGCAAATACTGCTGTTGTGCTCTCTCTCTCTCTCTCTCTCTCTCTCTCTCTCTCTCTCTCTCTTTCTCTCTTTTTCTCTCCTTCTCTTTGTCTTCCATAGTTTGTCTACCCTCCCGTTCCCAGTGAGAACCGCGCCAACCGTTGCGAACGGTTCTTTGGGGAGCGGTAGCCAAAGGATCCCTACCATGCCATGTGCTCTTTTTGGCCCCATTTGGCATGTGCTGCTGCTGCTGCTGCTGCGGCTGCTGTACTCATCTTTGCTCTTGCTACAACTTGGTGTAGAGACCCCTTGGCAGTTGCCAGTTTGCCAGTGCGCCATTATACGACACCGCCGAGGGTAGCGAAACTCAAATCGAACCTCATCGGCACACAAACACACACACACACACACACACGCGCGCGGACCGAGCGTACCGATCCGGAGCCGTAAGGGTTTGCCGGATTCACCTGGTTCACGCCCCCGGGGCCATTCGGAGTGTTTCTTTATGTGCCAAAAGACATTTCACTTCAAAGTCACTCCGCCGCTTCACTTGTTACCAAGGTCTGTATGTGTGTGTGTGTGTGTGTGTGTGGCGAGGTGAGTTTGTGTACACCCCAAGGAGGTGCCATAAAAAAGTGTAAAGTAGGAGGCCAAATGGCGAGCACACACCACCACCACCACCACCACCACCACCGGTGCCATCGGTGCTTCCGGTGACGCTGCTTGGCTCCATGAGGTGGCCACATCGCACCTGAACAACTCGAGTCGAAGCGACGCTGCTGGTGGAGCGTTTCTTAGCCGGGTTGTCGGCTAGCACTACCTTTCCGGCGGAAACCCCCTAGAGGATCCGGGCCCCGGTTCGTCTCCAGTCGCCGGTCGGTGAGCACCACGTCGCACACTACCTCGCTGGTGGTTCGGATTCGGAGGAGCGTTTGTCGGAGTCCTAAGACTTCCGATTCCCCGTGCTGAGACCCCACTAGGGTGTTAACCGACATTTCACTCCCTGGCGTAGGAGGGGCGGAAGGCAGAGCGAATACAGGGGGATCGGGTGTTGTGCCGGCAGATGGACGTTCGATGTTTGTTTTGCTCGGGGAGACTGAGACTCTACAATCATCATTACCACACTGTGAAGCGAGAAAGGTAGAAAGCGAGAAAGAGAGCGAGTGCGAAGATAAATTTCCCTGGAGGATTCACTTTTTGAATATAATTGCGAGTGTTTTCTGCGCGTTCGTCCGATCGGTGCTTCTTCGCTGCCGAGCGCCATCTAGTGTCCAACTAGAAACGGAGCAGCAGCAGCAGCAGCAGCAGCAGTAGTCGCTCCGGACTCGCTTCTCTTGGGAACAGGAACCTGCTAGTAGTTATCCTTCCCAACCGGAGACCTAATCGAAGCGTCTAAAGAGCTCGGTACACACCATGTTTCACTGTGGGGATACTGCTGTTGCTAGTGGTCCGGGTCTGCTATACCTCCCCCCTCCCCCCCACCCTTACGGAAGAGTGGACGTGGTGTGTGCCCTTGCAGTAGCTTTGTGGCCCTTGCCCGCCCAGTACCGGTACTGCGTTCTGTTTGGTGTCTCATAATAAAGCACAACACCGTAAAGATGGTGGTTCGGTTTTCCTAACTACTCCTTGGGGTATTCTTTCACCGGTTCACCACCGCTCGCTCGCTCGCTCGCTCGCTCTACTGCTTGTGTGGCTGCGTCGTGTGCAATATCATCCCTCACATTACGCGCGCTTCGGTACGTACTCCCCAGGTAATGCTGCCGAAAAGTAAAGGGAGAAAGTAGAGGAGAAAACTGAAATGAAGTTTCTGTTTGTTTTTCTCACAAAACGCCGAGAGCACCATCATCATCGTCTTGCGACGGTTGCTTTGACCTTTTCGGTTACTTCACCACAGGTATCAGAACCGGGCTCACGGAATCTGAATAAACATCTCGTAATCGCATCGTCGCGTTACCACCATTTTACCTCCATTTCGAGCCAGCATCCTATGACTTGACAGCTGCCACCAGTACCACGTGTTTGACACGTGTGGTTTGATGCGTATCGCAGCAAGCAGCGTGCTTTGCGAACTGTTTTACATACATTGCGAGCCATGCTGTGGAGCAGCAGCTAGCTCTCGAACACATCCTTTTTGTCCATAATCCATTGGTAACTTGTTGAGCACACACTGATACATTCATGTTGTTTTCTTCGCTTTTTCAGCCATCGACACCATCAAGAGTGAGTCGCGGTTCGAGCACGACGGTTCGATACACTCGAGAGAGTTTGCCGGCGAGGCGGATGTCGTCGGTGTCGGTGAAGATGAGGAAGATGCAGGGGTCGACGCGGAGCTGGACGAAGACGACAACGAAGAGCTGGATCTATCGGGTGGCGACGATGAAGAAGACGATGATGAAGAGGATGATGACGACGTTGATGATGACGATGTCGAGGATGACGACGATGAGCTGACGTCCGATAGTTACTGTTCCGGTGAGTACAACTTCTGGTTCTTCGTTTTACGTCCATCGGCACTGCTTATCGGGTTGGACAACACCAGCACAGCACGCAGCGGTTGAACAAAGAGAAAGACCCACGTACGGCGCGCTCATGTTGCAACTTTATGACCTTGGGTGCCCCGTGCGTACACCCTTGGAGAGATAAGTCCGAAAGGGGTGAGAATGCTCTGCCGCAAGGACAATAACTCTTGCGGCAATGGTAATGCAGGCGAATAAGTGTAACAATGGCGTACGCAAGTGTACATCAAGTGTAGTACCTACGCACCTAGAACGCTAGTTACACTTGCGTACTTCTCAAGATTTAGGGTGTGAATAGAAGGGATCACTGCGTACTGTTTGATATCGGTCGTGGTAGTTAGACGTTGCATGCATTCATTCTGTGGTGTGGTTCTTCAGACAGCGTACGTATACTGAAGCTAGCGCACGTGCCCTAAGGTGTGAGCTAGATGATCTATTTACCTTTTCTTCCTCAACGTCGCACTCAGTCTTCTTTCGCCGCATGCCGGATAATTAGACGACGATATGTTAGGTCAGGGCGGCAGAAAAGGGTCTCATCAAAGAAGATACTCTCGCCCGTATACCCATACATCATCATCACCGACGTTTGGGAATGAGAGGGAAGGCCGAAGGACATTGATGAATAATTAAGACGCTGCCAACCAACTTCTTTTGGTCCCTTTTGTTAACTCGGATACCCGGTTGGATATCTTCTGGTGGTCTAGTCCAAAAGGCAAGTCCGCTTTTTTGGAGGGTTCATCCGCATCGACTTCTTTGGGGGCGTGATTTACGATGGCACTGACGCCTGGTGAGTTATGCAAATTTTATCTAAATCGTTCCACTGCCTGCAGCTTGTAGGAATGTGTGTGTGGGGGTTCTCCTTGCCAGACAATGGCACAAGGGATGATGCCCTAATTGTGGGCTAATGTCGACCAATCCCTGATCTCCCAAGAAACTGTGACAGGAAGGGAAGTATACGTCTTCAGTTCTTTGAGTGAACCTTTGATTTATGTACAACCCCAGTGCGTTCTCTCGGAATCACTTCTTGATGTCCGCATGCTCATCCGGTTGCTTATCGGACTGTCAAAAAACCTATTCCTCCCGGGGGGAATAAACTACCCGAGGAGGGGCATAATCTTGTAGGCGACCCGAAAGAGCTATAGCCAAACAATCCATCCATCAGTACGCTCTCCATGGTCAACGAGAGCGTGAATTACGAATAAGGGGAATACCAAGTGGTTTAGATAATTGTCAAGAAGTCAAACCTCGTTCCGATTTGAAGTTGGGAATGAGGGAGCAGAAAACGGATCTACATTCTTAGTTTGTCACTTTCTGACCTGTGTCTAAACCAAATTTACTCATCAAATATTAAAAACGGGCTCCCCATCGTTTCCTTTTTTCCGAAGGATAGCTTCCCCTTAATAGCCGGAAACCATCGTCTTCACATCGTGAGGAGATAATAAATTATCCAGAAACGTTCGAAAGGGTATTGTTCGAACCGCAGACACTACACTACACTATCAAGGGGGATTGTGACGGTTGAGGCGTTCACCCATTTGTGACTCGCTTCTTCTAACCACTGCCTGCAGCAATCAACGCAGTGATAAACTTTTAGAACACTTTCGCAACCACGACACGACGACGGGGTGCCAGAACACGGAACCATCTATATATATAAAAATGAATGTGTCTGTCCGGATGTCCGGTATAGACTCCGAAACTACTGGACCGATTGACTCCAAATTTGGTAGGTGGGGGTTTTTGGGGCCGGTGAGTGCTATAGGCATGGTTAGAAACCCCCCGCTATCTTCCTTCATGCCCTTCTCTAACACTTGATTGTTAAAAACATTCATTACTCCGCAAGTTATGAACCGAATACCATTAAAACTTGCACAATTGTTGATGGTTATCTGAGAAACTATGGGACAAAATTTGGTTCATATCGGACGAGGATAGGGGGGGGCCTCCATACAACCCCAAACCTTAAAATACGTCTTAGGGCAATATGGGTGTCGTTTCCAAGGTTTTGATGGTCTCTAAATCGATTGGATTCACTTAATACTCTTTTACTTGCCTCTTTCACCTATCCACCATCACCACCCTCCATTCCGTACATCTTGCAGAGCAGAGTGAGGGGTGGGAAGGTTAGATAGTTGCGTTTAATTCATGAATAATAATTTTAAAAATGAGACCAATACATGAGAGAGAGAGACAGAGAGAGAGAGAGAGAGGGAGCCCGGCTAGGGTGGAATGATAACCATGGGACCGGCAATGCTGCAAATCGTTACCATTTTTTATTGGTATGTCTATTGTTGGTTTAAATTTTAACAATTTCTTAAGTTTAGTTAAGTCATGAGTTAATTAAGAAGTTGCTTTAATTTTCACAAATCAATTTACATGAAACAATAACAAAAACTTATTCAGTTGCGAAATATTTGAATTGATCAAGAATTATATTAATTTTCGACTATTCATTTACGTGCCTCTTATCATTGACAATTTTCAACGTATCGGATTATGAATGGTAAACGATCGGAATTGCATGCACAAACATATAAAGCAGCAGTAACCGAATAGTAATAGAAAACAATACCAACATATCCTATCTATCAGGAACGGCTTGCGATTGGAATGATCACCGAGAATGTCCGAGAGAAAAGAAAGACCCTCGATCTGATCGATCGACGTTTGAGTTAATTTGAAGTGCGGTGCTTTTAGTTCATAACTAACCGTGTGACTATTTAAATCATCGTAAGCTGAATACCGGAAAAATGGATCAAGTGTGTCGTATTGTAATGCCGTTAAATACACAGCATTTGAACTTAACGAGCTATGTGCAAGCCGAATACTAAAGTCAAACTTTTTTTTAAAAATACTTGGGAAAATATAATTCGTTGTTCCAAATGACGTCATTTAGCCCGAAAGGCAAAGCCTTAAAACTCAAACATCATGTTAACTTTCCAGCTCATATTTACAAGCACGTCGCATCTCTATTTCCAACATCACTAACGGACCTAGCTATTGATTTGGTTCATTGATAAATCGAATACTACCAAATTATGGAATAGATAAAATTATATCTACTGAAATTTTAAAGTTCCTGTTTACGATAAACCTACTACCGATCAAGGACAGTACGAAGTCTGTCGGGGCAGCTAGTGATGTATAATTCAAAAACTACCACACCATTCCACCGGACCGGCAATAAACACGGAAAACAATCACGAGCTCGCGGTACGCCTGGCACGAGTCACCCCGTCATCTAAAGCGCCTAAATGTTTGCACAGACGGGTGATGCTACTGCCTTTTTTCTCTTTCTCCAAAACGCAGAAAGCCGGAAAACGGGAAACCCGGAAATCTATCGCTCGTTAACTTTATTTGCACCTAGGTCTCTCCCTCTTTAAGGAGGTGGTGGCGAGACTCGGTAGCAGAGTCAACCACCGACCGCCTAGGAGTCAAACTGTCGTCTGCCTAGCGGTTCTCGAGAGCGGTAGAGCAACAGAACCTTCTGCAAGCGCCGCTCAAAAGCGGAAACGACAGAGCACGTACACGGCTGGGTGAAAGTGACATCAATTATTCAAGGTCGAGGCATCGAAAAGGAAAGTGGGAGGACGGGCGTTGTCGTTGATGCTGGCGCGCGTCGAGTTGACACTTCATTTCAGGCCACCCCGTAACCTGGTGGCTGTTTAGCGTTCGGGTTTTTTTTTTAAAGGTACCATCGGAAAGCACGCCCGATCCGGTTGGTTGATTGAGTTTTGGGTGTTACGTTACGATTCTGTTGCCCTATCAAAAATCAACAACTTCCGGGGAAATGGCAATGAGTTCTATACTAGGTTTGGGGGCTATTAGATGACCGAAACCGAACGCAGCCGGATTGCGGACTTAAAATCAACGATTGATGTGTCGTCCTGTCCTGCCAGGTTGGTGGATCCCTGTTTACCTTCCGCTCGGTTCGGATATCCTGCAGGAATAGTGTTACAACCGCAAACCGCATTGGCCAGTTGCCGGTTCCACAGCAACCACAACCACAACCACGGCTATTGATCGCGCGGGTCGGGCACTCGGTGATAATATAATTTTAATTTAACGACCCCATGCCCGGGGATAATTTATTTTAACACATTTCCCCAAACGATTGCGCTGGGCCCGGACACACCGGGATGATGATGCTGATGTGTTGATAATGATGGCGATGGTGGCGTGGCGGCGGTGGTGGCGGTAGGGATGATGCCCGAACCTACCGGACCCGACGAAGGAATAAGGCTTGGTAGGCTTGGGGGCTTGAAAAGGGCCGACGCGCTCGGAATCCTTTTATTTTCCAACTTCTCTAATGGGCCAGGACGAGATGGATTGTAGTGGTGTGAGGAGGGGTTCTCTGGTTGGTTGTCTTTCGCATGAATCCTTAAGTATGTGTGTGTGTTTGTGTCTGTGTGTCTTTGTTTCATTCTCTCCATGCACGCTCAATGTGTTTGTTGCGGACACTGGTTTTGGTTTTTGCGTTCCTTTTATATGTTTTTATTGGTGAACGGATGTTAAACAAGGATGTGAACGTCTGTTTCTGCTACTTTTCCTGCGTTTGCCGCTTGTGCCAATCGCTGATAACACTGCGATAAACAAAGAATGAAAAGAATATGTTAAAACTGTTAGCTTTAATCTAATTATATAAAAAGCATACAAAAGCATGTTACTTAGAGTATTGTATGGTAATTTATTTTAAACTTCCCGTTAAAAACAGTCATTAAAATATTTTTACAATCGTTTTTTTTTAATATAAAAACTAGTTTTACTACAAATACATGATTGAAGCACCTTCAAATGTGCTGCTGGGCATAACATTACATCTATTTAATCGTTTTAAAAGATAAAATCCTTGAAAGGTCAAAGAAAGCATCCAAATTTGGCTAGAATGTTGACGTAGATCTGCTAACTGCCGGCGAATATGTGCCAACAAGAGGAATCAGGCAATAGATCGCTGATAAGCAAAGCAAACAATGCAACCCACACCCACCCACGGCGGCGGCGAGAATGCGAGACGTTTATATGGAATTCGTAAAAATCATTTCGTGACTCAGCAGAGTCTTCCCTGGCCCTCCCCGGATCCCAAGTGTGTCAGTAAAAGTCCACCAGCGTGGGCCTCCCTCGACCGGAAATAAATTATCTTCTCGGGTGAGCTTCCAGAACGCAGAAACGGACCAAGCAGCTGGGTTTGTGGCCGGGCCAGGGGTGGCAGCAATATTGAAATCACTCCCATGCTTCAGGTGAAAAGGCACCCAAGAGTGTCGTGTGGCCAGCTGAAAAGACACCCAGTACGCCGATCGAAACTGCCACGCGAAAAGCGGCGAACAGGGCAGCGGTAGTAGTGTGCGAAACAAAAGTGTGACCATTCCAAGACAGAAGTTCGCTAGAGACGTTGGGCGACATTACACCGATGATGCTCGCAATCGCATTACATTGCGAAAGAAGCGCTCCATTCACATTGTCACTGTGCTCTCTGCTACCGGTGGGAATTTGCGAAACAATCGCCTCACACAACTGAACGAGTCCTTGCTCAGGCGCGCGCGCGCATGTGTATGCGTGTGTGTGTGTGACGGAATTAACGGAAAGAGTAGAACCGAATGATGACTCTCGAAAGATTTCGTCCGGATCGGATGGAATCGATTTCGATTTGGTTCGTCGTCGCCATTAAAAATACAAAAACCGAAAACGACGAGACGTCACAGACGTCGCCATCGAGAATCCTTTGCCGTTGCGACGCAACACCGTCTTAGTGGTGGCTTCTTATCGTACACCACTAAGATCCTGTCATTGACTGTCGTCTGTGGTTTCCGTTTCGTTGTCTGTGCGGCAACGACATTCGGTGACGTTAACCTAACCTCACGCTTCCTGTCGTTTTTTGGGTACCGTGTTGTCGTGTTGCTATCACCCCCTTTCCTCGATCGGTCCCTGGTGACAAGCTGGCTACTAAGGTTTTTTTTTCTGGCGATTGCTGCTCTCTTCGACTTTACCTTTCTTTGTTCGTTGTGTACTACCACACCGCTCCGATGGTGTTTACTGACCACGGATTCATGTCGGAGTTTCGCTTCTTCGGAGGTGGAAAATTGAATTTTCACTAATGATGTGGCTTGTGGCCCCCACCGGAATATGAGGATTAGTTTGACGACACCTCGGGTATGTGTCCTTACTGTTCCAAGTCCAACAACACAATACGAAACAGCATCTTGGATAGTAATTGTTAAAACAAAATCACTAAATTCAACTCTAATCTCAGCCTCTCTAATCTCAACTGCTGACAGCAGATTTAGCTGTATTAGCGAGACAAACAATGACACCGAGAACTCCGGCATCAATTATGAATGTCAATGGTATCCGTAAGGTGCGCTAAACCTTAGCGAGGTCCGCCGTTGGTCAACTGTCCAATTCCCGAAGCTATACGGACCCAGGACCCCCCCACCACTGAGCTCACCTTAAAAGGGTTCCATGAACGAGATGGATGGCGTCATCCAAATCATGGCGCGCATCCATCTCTAATGCGGTGTACCGACTCCTCGAGCGGCTGTCCATCATGTGGGTCCAGTTTGTCCAGTTCCCAGTATTTTCTCCGCCCTTCTTCCACTATCGCTTGGCATCCGCTCGGTTGCGGTGAGCACAGAGCACCACCACCACCAGCAGCAGCAGCAGCAGCAGCAGATTTGGATACATTATTAATACGATTTTTATCCGTATCTCCGTTGTCCTTCCCCGGTGGGGGTATCGCATAAGGCACCGGACAGCGTTGACCAGGGCTTGTGAGTATGGAAAACAATTTCAATCCCGACTCCCTCTCTCCCTCTCTGTCTCGCTATCTACTACTATCCCACGATAGTATGGTTCTGGGTTTCTGGGTAGTACAAGCAAATCACGCCGAGGAGCATTGAAGAGAGCTGCATGTGAGGCGGCATGTGATGTGTCAGGACCGATTCCGGTCGGGTCGGTTGGGGACTTTCTCCCCAGTACCATGATCCACCGTTGTCACTTCACTAACAACAGCACCACCAGCAGCAGCAGTGAAGAGCACTGACGACGACGACGACGACGACGTTCATTTCACACTTTTACCAATATTTTCATTTATTTATCTTTATTGCTCACCGTTGTACCCTTTCGGCCATGGGGTTGTAGGCCACCAGTGTCGCAACCAGTGTTGTCGCGCTGAGGACCGCTGCCAGCTCTGGGATGGGATCGGTAGTACGTACGAAAGGCGAAAAAGGGTGTCTATATATACGGTGAGAAGTTTGTCACTTCGGGTGTGCCATCATGGATCATGGAATGTCAAGGGGCTGGCTTGCGCAAGCTTTTGTTTTCCTTCGAGGTCCGCACGTCCAACGGATTGCCGCTCCTGGTAGATTATGGTCGGTGATCAATTGGGTAATAAAAATGATAACTGAAGCAGTTCGTGTGTGTGTGTGTGTGTGTGTCTGTGGGGCTATGAGTGTGTTCAAATGGGTGAAGGTGGAGGCGAACCTCTATCCCATTATCCTTTGCCGATGTGGGGATGAGGTTTCTGAAGGCACTTCAGGGCCGCTAGTGGAGGTCTCTGGTAGCAAAGTAGACGAGTGGAGCAGGGGAGGGGAGGGGAAATATCGGGTCTAAGAAGAACCGTAGCAGTACGTACGCAAAGGTACCCCAGGGAGATATTGAGCTGCCGCACCTTGCGACACCTTACCAGCGCCGCCAGCTCACCTTGAGATGGGACTTGGTACACACACACACACACACACACACACACCGATTTCGGGGACAGGGGTGACTACACGATTTAAGGCTTTACTGGAATTGGCCTCGCTGCCACGTGAATATCCGTCCCTTGCACACATCAGCCCTGATGCGATTATTTATCTGTCCCACCAGATTGCGCACCGAGCGATAGAACGGAATTGGGATTGGAATCCTTTCAGGGGGGCCAACACCACCACTGCTTACCGCTCCTGGCGGCGTGGCCCTTGGTGGAGGATTGTTTAATTTTACAAAAACCCACACTACCTACACCGGCCCCGTGATGCGCTGGAGATTATCCATTTAAGAAAATTATCAAAACTCATTTGCCTCGGGATGAATGTTCCCGTTGATTATTCAGCGAAAACTTTGACGACGTCCGGTGGCAGTATCGTTAATGGAGTTCACCTTTTAAAACCAATTGGGACTGATCAGCCGAGGGCAATAGCCAGAAGCTTTTCTTACCTCGTCGGCCATCAGGACCACCGCCAGATTCAAAGCGACATCTAGCGAAGGTAGCGGGACATGCCAAGCATAGCCAGTATTCCCTGGACTTCTCCGGAGTCCCACTCGTATGTTGGTATTCGTACGCGATGATTGACTTCCCGCTCCAAGGTACTCCCTCTGTCTCCAGATAGTCCGGAGCAGTCTTGTAGCCGGCGTAGCTGGTGAGTATGTGAGTGTTGTTGGAGAGAAGTCCCTGGGGGGAAATAATTTCTTGATGTAACTACTGGGCGTACTTCTTGTTCTTCGGTTTGCTCGCACGGGATAAGGGTTATGGAGGTGGCACACAAACGAACATACACACGTCTGTGTCTGCGTTTGCTGCACGTTAATGGGTGAAGTGTATGTGTGTGTCTATGTGTGTGTGTATACTAGAAGTTGTGAATACTCGGGTTATATACCCGGAGACCATGATGGAAACCTCTAGTGTGGCTAGTATAGCACTAGAGTACCGACCCGGCTATGCTATGCTTCAACTACCCGCCCGTCTTTCCTCGAGTAGGCCAAGCCAAGGAGGATGGCCAAGCAAGCTTCTCGCTCTCGCTCTTCTACCGAATCCACGACTAGGGCCGGCCGGTGGTGGGGTTTGCATATATTATCGTCTGGGGAAACAATCCAAGGACGACGGCCGCACGGTCGTTAATGTCTTGGCACAAATTCTCCTCTGCTGCACCAAGGGGGGGGGGGGGGGGGGGCCAAGAAGAATTGTGTACGTAACTAGCATCTGAAGGTCTGACCTTCGCTAGGATACGCGCCACTCTTCGGCCTGTGGTCATCGGCCCCGACAGTAGCGTCCACATGTTTGGTGAAGAAT
>NC_064875.1:4375000-4425000 GCF_943734745.1 Anopheles darlingi | reverse complement strand
ATATAAATATTTTAGTGCAACATTTTAAATAATTAATATAATTGTTAGTTGATACAAAAACGCATGCATATACAAATAATTTACCACATAACATCGTTAAAGATGGTTGCTAAATGAATTCTTCGAAGAAACTTTCCGTACAACCCACTCGCATCCTTGGCAATAGTTTCGACACTGATTTCGGCATTGTGGCGTTGGAAGGAATAATTTTAATACCACCCGGTCCCCTTTGCCACCCGCCTCCTGGCTCCTCCATTACTGCCACAGTGGCCTCCGCCCTCCCATTCTACGTACGGACATACAACACCCAAGGGACATACCGTCACCAAAACTGAAACCGAAACCGATGCCGAAGCCGAAGCCATTTGGAGCGAACCTCCGGGTAACACCCGTGGTGTAGCCAGAAGTCGTTTCGTGAGACGACCATTGAAGGGTGGCCGGCTGGTGGTTCATGTCATGGATTTTTATCGTTATTTTGTTTCATATATAAACCCATACTCAGGCTGGACCATACCCCTCGATACGAACGAAGAAAAGACGCTCGATTTCGATGATTTAATTCAAATGGCGTGTATGTGTGTGTGCGCCTACGAGTCGATCGGTGGGCAGAAGAGGGGTGATGCAATGTGTTCGTCGTGATTGGCAAACCCCGTTTGAAATTTGTTTTGATTTTAGCTTTTTGGAAGTTTTTGCCAAGAAGACCTCAGCCCCTTTCGCCCCGGGGGGAGGATAAATGAAGAAGAGTCAATCGGAGGTACAGTTCGATCAACCGGGCGTTCCGGTTCCGGCTTCGCTACTGCTGTTGCTAATTGATTTGCATCCCTCATCTCTGCGCTCTGGCTTTGTGAAAGAAGAAACCGGACCGATGGGAGAGCGAGAGCATCGTTCGGGGTTGGAACTCGTACGCCGCGATTGATAGTTGCCGCGCGGTCTTTTTAAGTTACTCCTAGGGAACGTGGCGTTGGCGTGGCGGCGTCCTTTCATCTGTGCCGCCTCAATTTGGCGCAAGACCCGCAGTGCCCGCAGTGTGCAGCGTTTCGTTCGTTGGTTTTGTGCCGATAAAGTACCAAGTGCCGAACGTGATTTGAAGATCTACTGCTCCCAAAAGACGCACCACACACTCCGGTAATGACTTCTTTCGGGCTCGAACTAATTGCACACTTGCAGGGGAGGGGCTGATGAGGAAGGAATCTCCGTTTAATTTCCTGGAATGGCCTAGCTGTGCCGCTGGGCGCGTTGTTAAACGTATGTGTAAACCGATTGTAAACGATTTGCTAATTCGTACATGCTCCCGATCGCCCCGTACCTCTAAAGACCGACACCCTGTTGCGGTAAAGACGTCGTGTGCGAAATGACTCACGCAATTCTCCCCCTACCCTCCCACCACTGCTGTTGTGCGCCTTGAATAAATGATTTGCTTTAAGGCGGCATCTCTTCTACGCAAACCGGGCATTCTCTTGTGCTGGCATTTGGTGCTGATGAAATGTAATTGTTTTTCCGAAAACCCGTTCAAAACCAACTCGAATCTATCACCTCTCCCGGTTCCAGGGAAACAGGTCCGTGACGGAATTTTCTTCGGGTCATAAAAATGTCACATGCCTTTCCACACTCCAGCGCGTCGGAAGACATAGAGGCGCAGCGAAGGTCACGGCTGTACAGCAGGAGCCGGAGAGATGAAGTTGGGCACGTTCTGGCGCTCGGGCAAAATGGAGCGGACAAAGCGAGACCCTTGGCTTGGACCTCGGAACATGATGCCGGGCGTTGAACAACTCGGGCACTCGGCTTGGTGACCTAGCAAATACGAGCAGCGGCTAGGAAGTGACTAGATGACACGTGCTCAAAGCTGCATTCGAATCTCCTACCAGGTCCTGTCCTGCGAGATCAGTTTTTATTTTCCGTTTAGACATGCAAATGCACACACAGTAAAATTCAACAAAAAACTATTCAACAAAGTAAAAATTCAACAAAATAATAGAATTAATAGAATTTGATTCGATTAAACTATGATTACTTTGATGGAATTTGATACTTTCCTCAAATCAACATCATTGAACTGTAATAAATATGTTTACAATTGAAATTTAGAATTAAAATAACAAATATAGAACTTATCGATTTTGGATCAGGATGCTCCAGAAAAAAACCCTTCTTTACATCAGTGTTGCTATCGATGAGCGTACAAAATTTTGATAAACTACAATATAATAAAATTAACAGGTTAAAATTGTGCTTTTCCAATGTAAACAAAAGTTGAATAAGATTCGACTTGAATAATTCGGATTTTCGACAAATGCTACAAATCGCTAGATCCAATTCAAACAATTAGTTTACTTACGATAAGTGATTTTTTAGCTTTCCATCATAGCAATCATTATCTAAGTATTAGTCCAGATCCATGCGTTTACATGCATGAAACGCACTGTTGATCCTACGACCCTGAAGGCTGTCAAACAAGGGTGCTTACCAAGTGGGCTATAAAACATGTCCCCTTAATTATAATATTACTTCATCTCATCTTTATATCATCTGCTTGAAGACATTCTGGAGCATATTCTACAACCGATCTAATGTTCCTGGTACACTTAGGAAAACGAATTCGTGTTACGAATCAAAGCAATAGAAACTCCTCCCTAGCTCTCTACTCTGCTCATCTGCTCTGAACATGTACGGCTGCTTGGATGTACAACTATAACACCACTTTGTCTACTCTACCAAGCGAACAAGACGCTGGTGATGCTGGTGACTACCGGCAGGAGGGAGAGACCGCGGGTTACGCGTTTATTGCCACTCGCACAACGGCACAGTTCCAGGCGATGGCGGCGGCCGAGCACCGTCACCGAGATAAGTGTGATTTTATTGAATAAAGTCATAAAAAAGCGACAAAACTGGACGACCCGCAGCAAAAACCGGGGGGACGCCGGGACGCGGGCATGTTGTAACCTAGAACCATGGTGGGGCCCGGTGGATACGGTGTGGTATGTTTTACGATCCACTCCTTCCCCTCTGTTGCCCCCTAGATCGTTCCCCGGTGCACACATTTAGCAACGTGCGTTTCCATGTAACTAGCGCGAACCATCCCCAGGCCCCAGGACCCCCGGCCCCCGGACACCTCACCACAAGGTCAAGTCGTTCGGGTTGAGGTGCACCATAAAATATGAACAACTAGCCTGCTGATGGTGATGGTGCTGCTGCTGCTGGTCATGGTGACGGTGATGATGATGATGAAGATGATGATGAGGATCCACGGTGGGTTTCGTGATCATAATCAACGTCACAACAACGAACGAGAGCTCGCTCGCCCTTCTTCTTCTTCAAGCAATCAAACGCTACGTTGGTCAAACATTTATGCTACACATATGTCCGCCCTGGACATCGTTCTGTGGACCTATACTGGCCGGGAGTATGGGCCGGTGACCAATGGTGAACGGGGCCGCTCGACAAAAGCCAGAGGCGCACGCCGTGGCCGTGGTCGCGAAATTAAATCAGGGGCGACTCGACGCGATGCGACGCGCGGACAAAACAAGACTCTGGCGACCATGTCACGTTTCGTCGGTTCTCCTGCTCCTCGTGTCCTCCTGTCGGGTGCACAGTCAGCCGTGGCCGCTGCTGATCCGTGCAATTGTTTTAATACGTTTTATTATTAATAAACGTGCGAGCGAGCATAATTTCCCCGTAATCGTAAGGTAAATGGGGCTCTCGCGACGGCGGCATGCCCCTACACCGGCCAGGTTGCTGTAGCTGTTGCTGTGGCGTATGTTTTATGGCGACATAAAAATCCAACCAACTTCTCGTCCCCGCCTCAGTCAGTGTGGACAGATGAGCAGAGATGTGGAGATGATGCTGAGGTCGGGGTTTTTGAGGTTTTTGGGACCCTTGTTGTGTCCGGGGTTTGTGGTTCTCTTCATTCCCTCAAAATTCGTCTTCTATTGGGAAGGCGAAGACACCAACCGACGCCTTCAATTGGTCGCCATGCCAGGCGCGAACCGCTGGTACCAATTGTATTAGGATGCGACGAAAGAGAAAGAGAGAAAAAGGTGTGTTTGTGGGGATTGTGGTAAGCCCTCTGCCCGGTCTACCGGCAGTGGAGGGAAGGATTACGAAAAGATCAGAACCCCAGCGGGGTGATGATTGTGGATTCCGCTTTGTTACGGTTTGTTGCTGTCTCGGTTCAGATGATCCCGGCGTGATAATGCTGCACCGCGCGTAATGCTCTTGTTTCAATTGTGTGTAATGTTCATTTTATGTTGTGTAATGCATTCTGTACCGCATGTTTCGTTTATTAAATTGTCCTAAAGTGTATCTTTCAGCTTTTCTCAATTGTACGTCGAGTAGTGGCTCTGAAGATCTGAGCTGTATCGCTAGTTCTTTGTTTAAAATGATCACTAAAAATACGCTTTAAGTACAATCGTCATTTCTATATCGCGTTTACATGCTGTATAATCTTCGGTTTCATTTTCAATTATTTAATAATAATCCTGACCTAATAATTGGAACAATGCATTTTCGGCAGCCTTAAACCAAAACAATCATTAATACTATGAAAATCGTCACTAATGCTACCAGAAATCAACAACGTCCACGATCAATGGTGACTACGACTAAAATGAAAAATTTCTCAAAAAACTATAGAGTTACACATACTTATAGAAGCATGTAATACTATACAAGTGTATGAAATAAAATATTCTTTTAAATTTTCCACAAAATAATTATGTTTAATCCGTTTAATGTTGTTAAAAATATCTCCTAAAACTTTACTCTATGGTGACGTTTGCACTACCACAAATGGCCTCGTGTTCACCCTTCCTACAATGCATTCCGCGCCCCGTACAAAGGCTCATGATGAAGATGTCAAAGTCGAAACATTATCTCCGATCTCTTGCATTCGTAGCTCGACATGACCGCTTCGCGCCGTTGTTGTAATCGGTTCCCTTTTATTGCAGTTTATTATGCGCGCTCCCAGAACCCAGAGCTCCACTCAAACGTTACACAACTGTTCGTGACGTTCGTGCTGTACCGCGTATTTGTCAAAGGCCGTTTGGTGGTGTCAGTGCAACATGCAGCAGCACCATCATCAAACGCACCTCACGGTCATAAAATGTAGCCAATAAAATGCGCCTTCGCTGGGACCGGGACCGGGAAAGCAGAGCACACCAACGCCAACATGTGCGGTGACGGTGGAGATCACAATCGCCAGAACACACCAAGGAAAGGCGTCGCTTTCCTTTCGGCATCCACAAAGAAGGGGTTCGTCTTCTGTCGGTCACTGAAATCGTTCTTCCTTGGCAGGCGGAGAAGGCGATGAGAAGACAGGACACTTGGACAGAGGACACAACGCAACCGTGCGGGGCTTATATTTATGAGTGATTTGAGCAGCGAGGGCAGCAGCGTGTAATGGGCGATTCCGGTTGGGTTTTTGCTGCTTTTCGGCTCGCCACCGGTTGCCTCGTGTGGCCCTCGGAGCGGGGGATGGGGGAGCCTATCCCCTGTCAGCATCCTTCACCGGACGCTGACGTTGACGTTGTTGGGCTGTTGATTTATTAGGTTCAACCTTGCCGTGCTATGGCCAGGTTGATGTTGGTTTTATGGTCATGGCCACGGAACGGCCATTGTCAGGGTTACTCGCTTCCTGTGCACGTGAGCTCGAGTCTCCCAGTGATTGTTGCCAAGGTGCAGCCGCAATTCGGTAGAAGGGGAACCTCATATTGTGTTCGACTGCATTACTTTGATTAGTTTTTTTTTCGGGGGAGAATTTGCGGCTGTCCAGCGTGAGAAGAATCGCTTTTAGCGCTGCATCAACTATTGATGATCCATTTGTGATTTTTGCTCAGCACTGTACTGTAGTGTTGTTGTTCTCACTAGATACATGAATCGCGTGCTGCACTCCTGCATGCCTCGAGCTCTACCTCATGTATACTTCATCACCTTACGAATCATCCTAAACCTGCGATGGCAATTGGCACAAACAAACTCCGCGGTAAACTCAACTCACGGTTGACGCGTGCAACTGCATTCAAAGTGCTTTAGGGCGCTGCTTGGCCCGTAAGAGATCATCTTAGCAACCCCGGGACACTCCATCACGCCTGATGCCGAGCATTGATTGTGGGCAACTGTAAGAAGATTGGGGATTAGCATCTGGTCAGCGCGCACCAAAGCGTCTTTGCACTTCGCCAAGAGGGAGCTATAACGCATCTAGAATGCAAAAAGGGTTGCACTCGCCGCGCCGCTCGCTGTCGCTGGTTGTGTGTAAATCACAAGGTGCTGTGTTGTGCCGCCAACGGGATGTGAACTGTTTGTTGTAACCGGCCTGCTTCTCCTGCTCGCCGCTCCAACAAGAAAGCATCGGCGCAGCGGTCTCTCGTCAGCAACGGCAGGCGATCTAGTCACCTTCTCCTGCTTCTTGCCTCGATTGACCTTGACGCTAGAACCGAATCCTCCGGCAGCCGTCGCTGTAGCGCTTGCGATCATAAATGATAAAGCGATCTAGTGCCATAAACCGTGCCACCACCGCCAGGGGTAGGGGGGTCTTGGCACCTCATAACCTCAAAGCGACCCACACACACACACACACACACACACACACACAACACAGATCGTTTACAGAGCGGCATTACAGATGCGCCGACGGTAAGCTAGAGCGCCAGCAAAGCGTGATTAGAATGTCATTTCGCGATCAGCAGCGTGTTCTGCCCTTGGCCATTCTGCCCGTCCTTCTCCCATCCGTGTGCACCGTAAGCACCACGACGCTCTTGTTACGCGCCCGCGGAGGCAATTTCACGAAGTGTCTCGCGAAGCACGTGCGCGAGCCTAAATTAACCTCCAGCACATGCCCTCTCGGGGGTCCTCAGGAGACCGTTTTCTGAATCCCCGCTGCCACTAACAGCCACAAACCACAATCGCATCACGGCACTGTCCATGACGCGGCAGATGATAATGTCATCTGCCGCGGATCAGTCATTGGGGGCAAAACGCGTCAACGTTTCAATCCGGCAGTCCCCCGGTAGGCATCGGCACCTGTAGGCTTGAGGTTTGGTAGGCAGCTGCACGCTTCCGTAGTCCACCTTCGGGTTTGATTGGTTCCGGAACGAACGATGTTTGTGGTTTATTGGTTCTTCTTCCGAAGGCTGGGATCATCTTCTGGGGTGCGGAAGAGTGGCATCGGCACTCAACGGCCACACCACTCTGTCATCAAGCCACCACCCGCCGTGTGGAGCGAAAGCAGAGTCAGCATTCGTTAACCGTTTTACGGACGCGCCTTGGCCACCGCTTCGCGTGACGCCGACGATCGCAAACGCGTGGCTAATGTTGGGTTTCGTTTTTGAACGCTTCTTTTCGGTTGCGGCCTCAATCGGTGGCGGTATTGACCCCTTCGGTTAGCTTGGGCACCTGCTCGGGGCACTGGTTTTGTTTGGTGGTTCTGTTTTGATTGCTTTAGTTAAATTGGTTCATTCAAGAGAGCATCTGTTTATTTATTCTCTGGATGTTGCATGAGTTGGTGTCTATCTCTCTCCAATTTTAACTATATTTCTTAAATACTTTCCATAGAGTTCGTTAACGAAAAACACCGAAACTTAGCTGTTGTTAAGGTTCTTGATTTAAGCTCGATATAATTTAAATTCGAATAAGATATTCTACTATTCACAAAGGACGTGTTCGTATCTGAAACATCAGCAAGTGCCAATCTAACCCAAAGTTTCAGCTATAGCTTCGGCCACAGAAGGGAATCAAAATTGCTGATAGGCTATTTAATTTAATGGATTAAAATGTTCATTCTATAGTAGAATTTTGTTTAAAAATGTTTTGCTGTATAACAAACTTCAGAAATAACATTATACCTTTGATAACACAAATCGTAACAGAGGTGAAAAACTAGAGGATATAGGTAGCAGATTAATCGAAATATCTTTTAACGATCCTGCTTTCCTAATAAGAAATAGTCGTAATGCTTTTATGAGAACACCTCCCTCTGCTCATTTACATGCGAGAACGCAAACCCACTCCCGCTATCGAACAATATCGGTCTTTAACCCAAATCTCTACACCACGAATAGATCATCTCTCTCTCGTTGTCTTAGTAATCGCTCAATCTCCGCGAAACAAACACGCTGCCAGAAACCACCGCCACGGATCGCAAATTACCGTTGGTTGTTGTCGTTAAAAATTATCAAAAACTCTCATCCCAATGACCAGCGAGTGAGAAGCCAATGGCGCTTTTTTGGCGGAGCGACACGCGAGTTTCCGCGAAATTTGTCGTTTGCTTTTCGCGGTTGCCGCCACAGCCTGCTCCCTCGGGCGAAGGAAGTGCTCCAGATCATCCAGCTGCCGGCGAACATCCACTCGGATCCATTCAGGTTTCGTCGTCAACGACAACGACGACGACGACGGCGTCTCTCTCTCACTCGTATCTCCCGGTACGGATCTGCGCGCTTGATGTGTTCATTATTGTGCTTTTCAGTTCTGTTCCGCCGCGGTTTTGCGGTTCCGTTGCGCATTATGAATGCCGTCGTCACTGCACTCATAATTCGAGCATGTTTTATGTCTTTTCCGAAAAAAAATTGGTCCACACTCTTCTGGGGGGACAACGCACAATTGGTGTCAACATACCAGTCCTGCCATGATGCGCGCTGCTCTGCCCTGCTTTGGTTCTTCAAAATTTCATCCATTTGTCTCGATTCGTTCGTCGGTTGTTATCCTTATCGGAAGGATAATCACTGCTCAACTCCCTCGAATGTGGTGCGACGCGATGGCGCATTACCTCACGTTCATTGCCCCACCAAGCAGCTGGTTGGCAGGTCAGGTTTGAACCCGTGGCACGGTGCAGCGGAGCAAGTAGTGTTCCTGGTCTGCCTGGAGAAAGCAACATGACAGCAGCAGCATGATAATGCGCGCATTCACATTCCGCTATGCCCTCTCGTTCACCGCATGTCTGTTTGGCTCGTGTCACCATCACCTTTCGTGACCTCCCTTTTTCCCTCCTACCCCCTTAACCCCTGTGTGTTGTTTGGCTTATGGCCTGTCGCTGTAGCATCGAAACCTCCGAACGGAGGGGTGGTATGCTCGCGATGTCGCCCACCACCCCTACCTGTGTTGCGAGGAAACTTTCCACGGTTTCTTCTTCATCTTCTTGGGGCCATTTCCATGCCACCCCTTTTCTTAACAAGCTGACAAAAGACAAAAGCACCTCCCGCGTCCGTTTGCGAACTGCACTTTAGCCTTACCCAAAATTTATGATCCGCTTCGCCCGCCAGACGCTGGCCGCTGACAACAACAATGGCTAAAGTTCAAATCCTGCTCTGTTGTTCCGGTATCACCCCCCCCCCCCCCCTCCCTTCCCCTTACCATCCATGATAACAACATGCCCTCGTCGCTTTTTGGCCACCGGGGTCGAAACAGGGACAAAACTGAAATTAAAAATCGCGGCAATTATCGCAACAACAGCAGCAGCAGCAGCAACAGCAAACACAACAGTGCCGAGTACCGTTTTGCTGGTTGGTACCATCCTTCCGCGTCTTTTCCGTCTTCCGTCGTCCAGCATTACTGGCGGTAACAACAACAGCTCATCGGCACCGTGGCTCTGGTCCGGGGTTTGGCCAGCCGGACCATATAATGCAGCATGCCGTTTGTGCAACGGGGGATTATGCTTAAACTTTTGCTCCGTTGTTTGCAGATCTCCCCCGGTGAACGTAATTCAAACCTCCAGGCCCTCCAGCTCCTCGGTAAAGACTGCAGGTGATGTGCGCCACAGTGGTGTCTGCAGTGCTTAATTGAAATGATAATTCAATGTGCTGAATGGTTTATGATGGGCGATTGTTGGTCACCATTAAAGAGACACGACATTTTCCAGAGCAATAATGTAAAAAAAAGATCCAGAAGTTATCAGAATAGAATTGCAGCTGTTATCCAACTATCTATATAGACACTTATCATAGAATGTAGGGCATTTCATTGGTCCTCGATCACACCTTTTCCATTGGAATGACTCACCTGCATCTTGAATCTCTTGTTAACATCTTGATCTGTCACGCCCGGCGAGAGGACGAAGGGCAGAACGAACTCAAATTGACCACCGATCGACGGCTCGACGACTACTAGGACGATGACGAGGAGGTGATGATGCTGGGAGCGATTTCACACCTCATCGATCGCTGGGAGCTTCATCGCCCCCGGATCATCGCCCTATCGCTCTCCACTTTCGATGCTTAGCAGGTGAGGAACCGAATTCCGAACCTAACGCTAGTTTTCCATCTCGATTTCGTTCACATTTTGTGTTCCGTGGAGGAAGTGTGGAACAATGCTTTGAAGCTTTTCAGCTTGAACCGCAACTGCGCCACAATATGGGGGCCGTGCTTACGCTCATGTGCTTCCGGTGGAAGCAACGGAACGGGCGAAAAGGGGAAAGCCACAGAGAACCGAAGAAACACGTTCTAAGGTGGTTCGGTTTTCTTCGATCGACCATCGAGCGTCGTTCGATCCCCAGCTCCGTAATCCCAGCTCGGAGCCGCACTCCGTGGGTCCGAGGGAATTAATTGATTCATCATTCCACCAGCTCAGCGATCGAAGGAAACCATGAATGAATTTTACACACACACACATACACACACACACGTACACAGTCAGACAAACAGCACACAACCTTCGGTCAGACGGCCGCCTGCTTTGATTCGCATCTCGATTCGTATGTTCGTTTGGTTCACATTTCACTTCGCAGTTGGATTGGAGAGACCACCGCACAATGTAGAGACTACACCTGCCACACGTACATGTGTGCGCGTGTGTGCGTGTGTGTGTTCGTTTCCGCTTCCTTGTTCCTTTGAAAGAAGTTCTACTCTCACAGAAAACAAATCCAATATCCGCACCCGAGCGCAACCAATCGCGACGCTTGCGTACGCTGGAGGTGAGGTTAGGGATGTCCGTCGTGTGTACATTACCGCGATGTCTGTGAACCCTGGCCACGAATAAGATGCTCATTTCGAGCAACCGTAGGGTTCGTCGCTTCCTTGGCAGCATCGAACTCGGAAATAAGAGAGAAAAAAAAACACCACATCGTGAGGTCAATCGTTGTGCAGGTGATTAACGGGCAGTGGGATTAGTTCCGTCCGGATCCGTTGATGTGGGAACGGAGTGGTGTAATCCTGGAGCGCAGCTCTTGAGTTGCTGGTGATCCTCAACATACCGCAGAGCCGCAGAGCTTCCGGACCCCTTTCCGAGGGTCAATTATTTGTTTAAAAGTCTCCAACCAATCGATGGAACAGACGGAGGTGTTTATGGAGTGGGCCCCTAAATAGGCTTAGGCGTTAGTCTGGCGCGTAAGCCTCTCTATCAAAATAAGATGACATTTCCTACATGCCACAGTGTCCGCGGGGCGCGTCGCCCAGGACGCCCAGTTTCCAGTAATCGTTTTAAATAGTCCAATCTTCGCACCTTCTATGGCCAAATAATGTAGATAATCTGTTTTAGAGCATGTGAAGTCGGAGCCGAATGTTTTTATTCCTTTTTTTTCGATCGTTGGATGCATCGAACCGGGATGATGATCTCTTGAAGAGGACCAGAAGCCTCAGTAATGTGGTAATCAGGGATCCCATTGCTTGAGGAAGAAGCAGCTTATATTTTATTCATCCCAGGACTGTGTAGTCTCTGGTGAGCTGGTTTTAGTTGATGGACATTGTCTAGGATTTGGTGGAGCCGATGTCGTTACTCACACGCTCGGATTCCTAAATCAAATAACCTTCGAGCCCCATTCTATGCCCATAATTTGGAGTTGACCCTAACGAATGCTGACTTCCGTGTATCAAAACAGACGTTTCCAGCGGAAGAAAAAGGTCGCAAACGGATAAACTCATCAATGATTCATCAACGTCCTTTCGAGTAGCAAGCAAGTCCACCTCTAGCTCGCCCTCGAGTAAAAGTGTCAATTTATATATACCTTAGTCGCGGTATATAGGCGCTCAACAACTTTTCGACCATTGAAACCCACGTGACTGTAACGTTCCCGCCCCAACCCCAAAAAGAAAAGGGTTCCAGGCCATGGTGATGACCATAGCAACCAGAGAGAAGCTGCATAAGCCACCTCGGACTGACCCATATTGCGGCTGTCAACGGCTACGGGTTGCTGTCAGGGACCGTGCCCGTCTGTCAACATCGGTTGACAGGCAGCGTCTGTTTGCAGGGAAGTTTAAAGAATTAGAACGAACGTTTGATTGATTTGGGATTTGCTGCTGGTCTGCTCAGGTCTGCTGGATACTGGAGGCGCCATCCATCCAATGGACGCGACGGAGTAAGTCACAACAGTGGCACTGGCGACGCTTCTTCGGGGTCCGCCGTCCGCCGTCCACTGTCCAATACCACCACCAACACCCGTTTGCCACCGGAACTCGGAATGTGTCACAGCGGGGAAGCGGAGATGTCCTTCTGCCGGTGACCCTTTCGCCTGTTCGGGCAGGTAGAAAAGGTGATCCCGAACTCTGATCCGGCGATGTTGTCTCCCAGCGTTCCCCAGCATGTTTGATTAATGATGTTCCCGGTCCCGTTCCCGCAATTCGTCAACGATCCCTTCTGCGGTGTCTAGGCACCATTTTCGATGGATGGACAGATAACAGACCGCCGAAAAAGTGGCATCTCATCGTCATCAACCTCGTCGTGTCCATCAATCCAGGGATATTCCCTGGGGGTAATTATTGCCTAATCGTCCCGGTAGAGCAGACAGGGGGAAAGGACTGTATTAGGTGCACCACTACCATCACCATTAAGGGGGTCCAAGGCAGCGCGACACTTGAGACCTTTTTTGTGGGTGTCTCGGGAACCCGGAGACGACAGAAGTCAATCACAACACGTGACAGTGATGCCCGTCTACGGGAGGTTGTAATTAATTAAGATCGTTTAGGGCAAGGTTTCCGGGCGAGATCGCACTGTCCGAAGATTGATTTGTCATTGACCAGTGCGCTAAGTTGAACGAAGGCTCCATCACTCAGGATCTAGGACTTTGAATTGTTGATTAATGTCGAAAGGTACTTTAGAAGACTGATCGGGAGATAGCAGTAGCAGTAGGATGCCTCATCAGTCTCTTGGCTGAGGATCCGAAGTTGATGGCACCATTGAACACTTCGTCTGCTGCTAGACGTTATACTTCATGCACTTCTTGTCGTCGCTGAAGTTCATGAACTTCTCGCCGAGATGAGATGCGCACAAAAAACCGCCGTTAGGTTTCGCGGAAAAGGCCAAATCCAAACCAAAACCGCCTTCCGGAGTGCAAAGATTATCTGGTGCATCTCTGATGTGCTGTGCTGTGCTGCGCCGCTCGACCGGACTGTAAAATGGCATCCCAATCACGTCTGAGAATAAATTTCGCGTGCCACCAACAAAAATGTGATCATTCCCCTTCCGTGTTGTCACAAATGAGACATGGGGAAAAATTAAGACGCCGATGCCGACCGGATTGGCATTACTTTGGTCGTGTTCCCCAAAAAAAGAGAGAAGAAAAACAAACGCGTCGAAGGTTTTTGGCCCAAAACGGGAATTATTTCCTCTCGTCGCACGGCACATGCGGACGCGGTACGTGTCCCTCCGTTCGCTGAAGTCGCATTAATATTATTTATTAGCTGGATTGAGTCTGTACACAAAGATGCTTAAGATGCACTTCTCGTCTGGTGTACGCTAATGGATTGCGTGTATTCGTAACTCCTGCCCTGTGGAGTGCACAGTTAAGATGAGGTTTGCAGCTGACGATCTTACGATCTGGAAGGTACAATTCAGACCTCTGTTTTGGCAAACGCCACTCAAACTGAAAGCAGCGCTTAGCGTTAGCGGATGGTTCTGATAACAATACAGTGCACTCGAGCACGCTATCTGCGAGCTCCAATCTCAAACAACAAACCACTGGCCAAACCACTGGCCAGCGACCTTTTCAAGTATGGTTTGAACACTGAACACGCACATTCCGCACACAACAGTCGGTCAAATTGCGCTCGGAAATGTGCCCTCGTTTGCCGGTCTTTCCGGTGTGGCCCTCTCTAATAGAGTTGGCAAAGAGTAGAGTGGAGCCAATTTCCACCTGGACCTGGCAGGGTGAGGGAGATGTTTATTTATAGGGCTAAATATCCGGTTTTCCGCAAAAACGGAAAAGGCCAAACCCATTCCGGATATCTGGCCACTCATCGTCGTCGTCGTCGTCGTTATGGTCGTGACCAGTGACCGTAGTGTGTAACTGGCCCCTGGCCCGCGCCTAATGTGCGCACTGCACGCGAATGCATTAACGCATCTCGAGACAATGCATCTTGCAGGAGACTTTATCCTAGAATCTGGATAACAAAAAAAAACAAAAGAAACCGAATTTGTGCGCGCGCAAGCTCGAGTAAATACCGATGGATTATATGTTTCTGGTATATAGCCAAGCTCACTAACACTAACCGGAAGAGTCACGAACACACATGCGCATGTGTACGTATATGGGTGGTGAATTTCTTGATGAGTTTGGTGAATTGTTTGGCCCCGCCTATAATGTTGGTGATTTTTTTTCCTTTTTTCTTTTTTATTTTTTCTCTTTTATAATAAAAATATTTTCAAAAAATAGTCTTTTATTCTGATCTGATTATTCGAAAAACATGTAAATCGCCCAGTTTGCAAGTAGCGCTTAGCGTAGACCACAATTCGCTTGGGACAATATGCATAATTCTAGCTAAAATTACATAATTTTATCATACATTTGGTATATAAGTTAAAGAGTTAAGTGAGTACTATAAAAATTCTATATATACAAAAGAAAGAGACCGTTCTGTTGTGCAGGAGAAGAGCAGGGTTTAGGAACTTTTTTCCTGTATTTTTTGGGCACCATAATCTCCCGGCAGTTGCTGCAATTTGTTGCAGAAACCGTTGTAACGGTCTTCTGGGCTTTGCCCCGGTGGCCGGGATTCGTTCGTCATCATCATCATCATCATCATCCGTTCGGCCGGAAGATGTTGCATAAATAATGAGCGTCATCGGGAATCACGCTCTGGACGCACTAACCGAGGACTTATATCTCAATTAGGCCAGAGTTAGCTATCCAAGTTACGCCGCATCACCACGGAATCCCTGGGGAGCATTTCGCTAAGTGACGTTTAATGAAAACACACCCTGCTGCCCGCAAAATAATCCGTTTGCAAAATCAAACTTTAGTTTAACACTTTTCTACCCTTTATTGCTCCATTTATGTCGATTTTCCTAAAATGTAGTCCCAAACATTAGAATCTTTTCAACGATTTTTTTCCCAGACCTTCAAACTCAATTTCAATTCCAGTTAAACTGTCAAACGATAGTGTATAGTTTGGCACAAAAGCTACTCCCAAATGCACAGCGAATCGCGGTGACAAAGTTGTTGTTTGCGAAAATGGCATTCCGATGTTTCTTTGACCAACACAGACACAGCTCCGACAGGCTCTGCGAACCCCCCCAAAAACATTGACCACACCACACCACTCCGGCCTCCAACATGCGCGGCGACGGATTTTGGGGATCGAGAAAAACATACAAAATACATTTGCTGCACTCAACGCACTCTCCGATGGATGGTCGGTGCTGGTGTTTTAATTGAAATTTGGATATGTGAAGTTGGCTCTACTGCTGACCGATTCTGGCCCGGAACGAACAGGCAGGCAGCAGCAAACATTGTCCTATCCGTTCTCTCCACTTTTGTGGAATCAAAAGTGACGGCCAACAGCGGACGACAGCGGCAGTGAGGAGATGAGATGTTGTGGAAATGCTGGGAAAATTCGTCAACCAACCCCTGGACAAGCGAATGCACTGGATTTGCATTTTATCTGCGCCAATCTGCGGCCAAACCCCGCAACCGATGGTAGGGGAGCGGCCCGATTTTAGCTGTCCATCAACGAGTCCGCTGCTGATGTGGGGTTTTCGCAAATTGAATCCACTGCTCTCTGGCCCGTTGACATGTTTATACGTTATGAATATTTCATCCCGACGATTTGGCGAAGGCTGCAGTGTGGTTGAGTGATGGTAGAGGAGAACCGATTTCTGTATTGTGTTGTGGTGAGCAACATTTGCTGAGTTCCAGTTCGAAATCTGACTTTATTCGTGAAATAAAGGTAGATCCAGGGCATGTTTTGCTTTCTGTCAGTTTGTCAGTCTTTTAGGTACTTCGTTGAGAATCAAATTGGCTGGAAGTCACTATTTATGCATGTTCTAGAAGGGAATTCTAAAATTTTGTAGATCGAAATGAGTAAAACCGAGATGAATCACGTTTAAGATAGTCTAGTGTCCTAAACTATTTGTAGAAGACTATTTTTTCTTAGTCGTCTAAGTTCTAACAACAAGTATCCCATGCAGGCTACTTTGTTGAAAAGAAGCTTGTTGTTCAACTTCCAAACTCCTGCATATCAACTATGGATCACAGTAAGCCATGGCGGCCATGCATACAGGACTGGGTATTTTGAAAGAAAAAAAACTATCTCCTTTTGAATCCCTCGATGCCGGAGTCCCTCATTACCGCTGTTCAGACAAATCGACCCAAAAACGGTTCAAAAACTAAGAATCGTCCAAACAGAAGACTGTTCTATGTACATTACATATCCTCATCCGCTCTCGGTACTCGCTAATGAAAAATGGCAGCCCCGGGGACACGTGTACGGAGGAAATAGAAAAGGAACGAGGGAGCACTGGATGGAAGAGTTGCTGGTTCGCTTTGTTTGTGACAAAACGCCGCGCGGACCAGTTCCGTGATAGGATAATGCCGCCTTTGCTAGAAAAAAAAACCCCCAGGATCATTCCCAGATTTGTGGATCGTGGAAACAACAGTTGGAGTTGTTGGCCCCTGAGGGAGTTTTTGTTTGGGCGAAACGCAACCGAGGTAATTCAATCTACCACACGCACCAGCCGAGGTCCCAAACCGCACTTGGTGTCCGCTATGGCCGCAAAACGCTGGAAATGAAAATCCTTTCTCCCTCTTTTTTTATGATTGTTTCTGTTGTTTCCGAATGAAAAGGATTCGAATTCCCTCGTCGCCCCCCGCCGTTGCGCAAACTACAACAAAAGAACCAGAGGGACCACAAAATGGACGGGGAGGATCCATCACCAACCCGGGGATAGGATTTATCCGACATTTCGAGGTAGATGTACCGGCGCAACGCGCGCATAGTCCGCTTCCGCTATATTCCAACCGAGCTTCTCGGACCAATGACAGCGAACCTGACGGCGCGCCCCGTGGTACACCTTTCGGTATATGACGTTCGCACACAACACAGCCTGGACACATCACCACACCGGAAACCCGGTGCCAGGAACATATGCAACGGCATCGAGCACTCAACATCGTCGCCGTCGTTGCCGTTCTCTAATTTGCAGTACAAAATGCCCGGGGTGATCTTCCGGTGATCCTAGCCAGAGAACGCACTCTATTTACAACCGCTGGACGCCATACTATTTCCTACATAAGCCCCGAGGCAACCGAGCAGAGACAAACGCATCGCCCTGTTGCTGTTGCTGTTGTCGTCCTTTCGGCGTCCTTTTCGCTTCGGGCTCGTCGAATCCGAAGCCCGGGGAGCCCGAAGCTCACCGCGACCTTTGGGCACCCGATGGATGGACTCCCTCGATGACTGCTGGTGGTGGTGGTGGTGGTGGTGGATGGATCCCAAATATACAAAATACCGATGCAGCAGCATCCCACGCTCACCAACAGACACAAACCTCCATCGAGTCGGAGGGGGACCTTCGGGCGTCGTCTTCATCCCTCTGCTCACCTTCTTCTTCTTCTTTTTCTTCTTCTGCTTTTCGGCTCCGCTGTTGTTGCTCAATCGTCGTGTGAGCGCACATTGGAACACACCAGCCGCACGCACTCGGTCTCTTATGTTGCCTCTTATGTGCTCTGCCCCAGAAGATGTTATATGTGTGTATTTAGTTGGGCGCTCGCATCCCTCCAGGGCTCATTCACCGGTCGGCCAGGCTTAGGTGATGATGTGCTCGGGACCGGACTGGCCCCGGGATCCCTTGCTCAGTACGCCCGTGGCTTTGGTGCGCGTTGGTGCTGCCTGCCTGACTGCCTGACTGCCAGCCTGCGAACCCACTTGTTTTTGTGTGTGTGTGTGTGCTCGTGTACGTGTGTGTATTTGTGAGAAAACCTTGGTGACTTCAATGCCTTCCTTGTTTGTTAGTGAAGTCGCAGGAGCCGCTGGCAAGCGTTAGTGAATTTGTGCATCTCGATGGTTGGTGACGCGTGTTTATTGTTCCTTTGTTGCGAGGCGTGTTTTAGTGTAGTTTTTTTAGTACAATTTAACGCTCATACATACTTTTTCACTTTGTCTGTTTGTGTGCGGTTCCTATTGTTCTGTTATTTGTGCGTTCGTTCGAGTTTCCGTGGTTGCGAAGCGTGGTGGTTTTTATAGTATATTCGTTAACTCACTCGGTTAGCACGCGAGTATGTTTCGTTGTTTCGTCGCGGTCTATATAGTAGTGATTCGACTGTGTATGTTGTTTGCGGTGTGCAAGGTGGTGATCGTGGTGGGCCACTCGAGATGGCCATGAAGATGCTGTACCGTGGACCGAGCACACGATTGGAGACGTTAATTGAGAAAATTCAGCAAAACACGAACCTTGGTGTTGGTGGTGGCCTCAGCATGATTGCACCCGGTGCCATCGGTGGTTTGAAAGACTTTGTAGCGCTCGGCCAAGGTAGGCATTTGTGAAGGAAAATGAAAAACTGGAAGTAAGAGAGCGTGTGTGATTTTTGCAATGGTTACTTGATGATATGTTATTCTCAATTAATTTGAAGCTGAAAAGTAAATATGCAAATTTATGTGTTGCATAATCTGCAAACTGAAGAGTTTGATAACTATTTTCAACTATTGATTGATAGTAAATTTAACGTCTGGCCAGTTGGCTTGTTCAGATAGTTTCTTATTCGCTACAGGCGACTAACTGTGTCCACAATAATAATTATATTGTCCTACATTTCCATTTCCGATCAATTATCAATCACTTATATTTATGCTTATTGGCCATAAATCTGATTGTGTTCTATCCACCTCGAATAGTTCTCAACCTATCATTTTCATGCAGCTGTTGCCTTATCAAATACTAGCAAGGCTTTTCTGATCATAATATTCTTTTGACAAAAAGATTACTACGTACTGCTTCGACAATTTATGTTAAAATATCAAATATTTCAAATGAATAAAAAGTTTCTATATGCGCGTGCTATATGCTCGATGAGTGAATGTGACTTCGATACAACACAAGTTATGCGGATTCTATTGTGAAAGATTAAGTCGATTTGAAATAATATCAGTATCGATGTTTCTTAAATGTTTTGTCACCACAAATGTGACTGATCGATTCCATAATTGATCTTTAAATAATGTTGATCCTCAATAACGATTATTCCACCAACCCATAAACCCCCCATAGGGTATCTAAGGGTATGCTAAGCCTTTTGTGCAATCGTTAAGTCGTGCGGAGAAACGCGCAAATGTCGGTGGCATTGAGGTGTACTTATTATTCAACAAGTGTCCCATGCAATCAACCATTAGCCACTCGTAAGCCGAGCGTTCGTCTAGCGAAGGTGAACGCTCATTGGGAACCGATGGAAACCACCACCGACCCTTTCTTAACGACTCATAATCTCAACACGTGTCTTGTACGAGATTTGGGGTCTGATTTGCGGACTTTGATCTCGGGTTATAGCACGCTTGTTGCTATCCCATAAATCAACCCATACTGCCTACTCGCGTCCCGCTGTTAAAGCGATGTCGAGAACGTTAATTCCCTGCCGCTTAATTGCTCCACTTTGGCGTGATGCGCCGATCCGTTTAGATAGGCCACTGAATGGATCCTCAATTTGAATAAAAAAAAAATTATGCGCCCCCCGTTATGGGCGGCCATGTGCGCAGCGCACGCGAATAGGAAGTTTCAATTAAAAGCGATCGTCATGAAGCGGACCGAGAAGAGGGTGGTTAAATGCCGGCCAGCACCGTGACAGTACGATCGCACGATGACGCCCCCCGGCCATCGGAGGGAGAAATGATAAGTTTTTAAACGATCCAAATGAGACCGCATGGCCGGATATTGTCATTGGGCCCAATGCCACCATCAGATCCTAGAAGGAGGATCAGCAACAGGAGAAGCAGGAGAACAAGACACACACACACGCACGCGCCACACACTTCTATACGCGTTACTCCCTCGCATGCTCCCAACTGGGCAAGTCAAGCGGCAGTAGTAGCAAGGGGAGCAATTATGACATTAAGGCTTAATATCAAGATTAAAGACGATTTATCGTCACACTAGCATCAGCTTCTTCAGCCTGTGTATCCGCATGTGTGTGTGTGTGTGTGTGTGTGTGTGTGTGTGTGTGTGTGTGTGTGTGACGCGTCGATTCGCGCTCCACGTTATCATGCCGGCCCCATCTGGCCGGCCCAACGCGGCTCGCTGGACAGCAGCAGCAAAACGCGCCACCAATCAACACCAACGGCACGTTGCGTCGGCTGGCTCGGCTTATTCGACCGGAAATGGTCCGCCCGCTACCGAGGTGGTGGTATCATTCATTGGTGGCGTGGCGTCACCATCAACACACGCCACGCATCAGAAGGGATCGTAAAAAAAAGGAAAGACCGTCAGACAAACACGCGTCAGAAAGCGGCCAGAAAGTCGGCCGGAAATACCCTATTGACCTTTCGGTGCTGCCGGTGGATATGGGATTAGACGCTTGAAGACGGCAAGAGAGGAGTAGAAGGCATGGGACAATCAAATTAGAAGCGATTTTCATTAATTAATTTGCCTACATGGTGGGTGGTGGATGGAGGCGCTAGGCATCTGCATTACCGGATGGTAGCGCTCGCAGCAGGGGGAGAGTATTTATGCATTTCAAACTGCACCCGGGGTCATCGTCGCGCTGCATGACCATTCTAGCGATTATTATCAGTTTAGTGAATTGAATGAGTGTTTGATGTGACTTCGCTTGCTGTATTACTGTTTACCGATTTATTTCACATTTCTCAATTGTTTACATCTGTTTCAACTGTACATTTCCATTTCTCGTATCGCTCGCTAGCTTCTACAATTCCCTGATTCGTTTTTCAAAAGGTCTATGCTCTAGGGCTATTTATTAATCGTTTTACATATATTCTGAAACCACTTGACCTCTTCCGTTTATCTTTTGCAACGTGTGTTACGTGCTTATCACGTTCTATTTATCGTTTTGGTCGGTTTCTCCCAAAACCAGTCGCACTTGCCCACTGGTTAATTTGCTACACTCTACGCTCCCTTAAATGTTTCCGATTACGTTTGCCTTTTATCGTGCCCGCACCAACCCCTAATTGGCCCTAATGCGGCCTGCGTTTTGAGAAAACGCGGCGTGCAACGTGCCGTGAGCAGTGTGTGCAACAGTTGGCCACTTGGTCACAAACACGAGTAAAGCAATCGACCAAGGGGAGTGCAAATGACGAACTCCTCTCGACGCCCAAGATGCAATCGAGGCAATTAAAGCCCCCGAAGTGGGGCGAGGTTTTAACGAAGGTGTTTATGAACTCTCCGCTCAAGTGTCTTGAGATCTGAGCGGAGCCATTTCCGTCCACCGGGGAGGATGTGTAGATATTATACCTCGTAATGGATGGGTGAGGCGATAGTGTCGTATCATGTCGATGATCCGTCTCAAGAATAAGACGGATGCTGAAGCTCCAATCTATTTCAATTAGGCTTGGGACGGAGGCAAGGATGCGCAAAGGATAAGGGATTTTCATGAATTTGTCGAGAGCCGTAGGCCAACAGGTCGTAAATTTAAATTCCAAATCCATGTCCTCGTTATGCCGCGCGTTGATCAGACTCTTCCTAACACAGCCTGATATCTGCTCATAATAAACAACCTACTTTATCTTCTTGCTTCACACACTTGCTTCACTAAAGGACTTCTCCATTCCTGTTTCGCTTGCAGTAGACCTATTTGTTTTCGCAAATCATACGCGTAAAAGGTCCACGAAAAACCTCCACGAAAACACAGATGGATGGATGAGTCGCGGTACTCGTTAGGGCACGAACCCATTCATTTTCCAATTCCACACTGAGGGAAATGGTACACCTTCATCGCCTCTCCGTTACCTACTCTGCGCTCTAGGGCCGAGCTGTTGAAGGTTGAATTTATTAGCTCACCTAGTCAGCCCCCGCCGTGTAAATGGCAAAGAAACAGATGAGCACATTTCCTCCCCCTTATCACGCTTCGGGTGGAGCAGGGATTTTGCAGAACTCATCACACCTCATACCGCACTGTATGTAAATGTTGTGTGATCTCTTTGCAAATGGTGATTGATTACCGCGCTGAAACGCAGAGAGCGGGATTGTTAGGAGTTTATCATAATTTTTGCTCCCTTTCTACACTCTTTGGCATTTGGCATGAGGGCGCCTCTTGTTTCTAGTCGCTTGGTTCGGGATTTTACGATTGACCTTTACATTCTTCGGGAGCAAATTCTTTCCACTACTTGTTGAATTGTTGGAGAATTGTACATTCCAAATTCGTTCCAAATTTTATAGATAAAGCTTAAAATGATGAACTAGTGCCAAACAACCGAAGATTTACTCCGCAATTTGCGAAATAATAGACCGGGAGTAGCTATCTGCAGTATAAACCTGCTAATAGCCCAATACCAAAACCGGCAGCAGACCAATATTGTCTTTGCAACTCAATCGCATTCGAATGCCAAGATCCTTTCTAGCGTGAAACATCCCAATAACATTCTCCTCATTCTCTTACCTTTCCTCCGCAGAGCTCTATTCGCCGCACACCTCGTCCAGCTTCTCGCCCTCGATGTCGGACGGTATGGCGACACCGAACTCGCTGACGAACGAAACCCAGGACGGCATCAGCGGTGCTGGTACGCTGCTGGATGTTGCCGGTGAAAAGCCGTCCGCCTTCCGTCCCGGTAGCACACCGCACTCGCACTCACATCACCACCACCATCATCACCATCTGCATCATCATGGACGCCACCTGCACTATCGGCGATCCGTGGCCGGCAAGGAAGGCAAAGCATCCCGTACTCACCATCACCACAACAACAACAACAACAACAACAGTAGCAGCCACAATCACAATAATCATGGCACCGGCAGCGGTGGTGGTGGCAACAACCACACGAACAGCAACAGCAAAAACGCGGACGGCACCTATCACTGTCAGTTCTGCGACAAGACGTTCCCGCGACTCGGATACCTCAAGAAGCATGAACAGGTAAGCAAGAAGGTGGCAAAGGGAAGGGAGTGAGGAGAAACAGGGGGTCTGGGATCGCAAAGTCGAATTCCGGCGGACGATTCCCTGGAAGCTGGAGGATGTGTTGAGCTGTCAGCAACATGTCAGCGAGTGTGCGAGATCGTTCGATTCGACGTGACGATGAAGGGTTCATGTTTCGACACTTCGAGCTGCTCGAGCGTAGCGAACGATAACAGACACTCGGCGGCAGTATGCAGAACCAGAAGCTGGAAAAGGATCCAGGGATTTCCGGTTGCAGTTGCGCTCAGTAGGAAGATCGATCGATCAACTGATCTAATTAGCTGTCTCATTAGATGCCGCCAGTGCCAGTTCGGTAGCAATTAATGAGTTTCATCAATGTGGGCTGTATAAACAAGGTTCGACTGATTAGTGCTCTCTATGGCGCCCCGATGGAGTTCGCCAAATGTTTCAGCTACAGTGATTACAATGACGCGTAATCGCGCCAACCAGTCCTCCAGCAATCACAGCATCCTTCAGGGGAGGCCCTGACCGTGACAGTAATCGATCAACGATCATCGGCTTGTCAAGGATAATTGCGGCCGCTGAAGGTGTATCGCTCGCGGGCACACACGCACGCCGTCATCCGTACACCGTAGCTCATCGATCGATTGATTGCTGACAGTTGCAGCGATTTGCAGACACTTGGTGAATGCAGAGATAAATGAAAAAAAGAAGAAGGGATCGCGAGGCAACCACAAACAAAAAATAACACAGACAGACAACAACACCTCGCCGCCACACGCTGTTGGCAAGCGCCAACTGCAACGCGACAATCCGAAACCGGACCCTTCCGGACGCCATCGTCGTGTTGCGTGTTGCGGCCGTAACGTTTTGAGGAATTTTTAGCTCGATCTTACTCGTAGCGGTAAGAGATCTCGTGGCCTCGCGGACCAAGAATTCCACTTTCTTCGGTTCGCAATGCGCCCCTTTGCACCCCGGCTCAACAGCCCGGCAAACGTTCCTCGTGTCGCCGTGATCCGTGGAGCTGCTCCTCGATACCTCGACGATTGACGATCGACAATTAATTAACCTACACACAAACGCGCGGACACGTTCGGTTATCCTACGAGAAGTCCCGGTGTGTGTGTGTGTGTGTGTGTGGAGGGCAGGAAATCGGCGATCAGTTTAAACTAGTCCGGGGAATGCAACGGGTGGACGCCCAAGACCATGCGCGACAGGTGGTCAATCGCGCGGCCACTCGATCCCGCCGGGTCCCCACGGTAATTAAAGAAATGATTTCCCGAAGGAGAAGGTCAATCCGCCGGTGTTGCCGCCGCCGTCAAGGCTCGTGGTAGCGCGGATGTAGTCGAACATCATTAGACAACTCCAGGAATGTCTCGGTTGAGGGATTTGTAGCACTGAACTGACGTGCGAACGTCACGGCGAAGACAAGACGTTCCGGTTAATGGGAGTGTGGAGTATTCGTGAGGATGTCAGAAGGTGCAGTAACTGCTTTTTGTATCGTTCAACTCACAATTTCAACTCAATTGTTTTATCCAAGAGGTCTGCTGCGAAGGTCTTCTAAAGAAGGTCTCTTAAGCTCCTATAGACAGCAAAAGATTTAAAGCCATAAATGGCAATTCACTGCAACATATCATCGCTCGCTATTGTTTGCTCAGTCAAACACCGTCACATAGTTAAACAGAAGAACGATGTCTTTCCCTCCTCGTTCAAATCTGCATCTTAAGACCAAACCCTCCCCCCCAAAAAGAACATATCACAAGTACCATTAGAGTCACAGCATCATGCCAACTCACGGCCCTTTACTACCGACCGAAAACCTTTGACTTTCTAATCCAACCAAGGGAACCGGACACGTGTTTACACGACGGTTTATAATTTATGAGACCGGACTCGTCCCCTGCTCGCGTGTTCGATTGTGTTTTGTTTGCGCCGCTTTGTTTGCAATTAAAGGAAGAGCATTTCTTAGGAAAACCCCCGGTCCGGGCAAGGATGGGTCTTTGTAGCGCTCCTGTTCGGACGCGCGGAGGCGCCGCTGAACTACCGATTGTTGTCTTGCTGGAGGATTGCTGTCTTGTTGGCAAAGTGTCTAGCGGGTGCACATTCGGCTACCGGAAACCGCAGAACGAACTGAGTGAAGGAAAGCATGTCTGAGACATACATGTCGTATCCTGCTCCGTCTCGGTAGCTAGCGGCTAAGACATTTAGAACTTCCTTCTGTCCTCTCCACACGGTTGCTCGACGGTAAAATGTTGCTTTTCTGAAACTATCTAACGGGCCTAACCCCTTACTATCCCTTCATCTCCCATTGAAAGACCGATTCTGAATCTTTGCGCCCGGAGTCGGGCAACAGTTGATTCGCAAAGGTCGAGCAAAAGACCTCGGTCCGGTGCGAACGCCTGGGAAGATGGAGGGAAGACTTGTTAGCCTTCCACTTGCACCACCACCACCACCGGAACGAAACATGCTGGTACGGTAGCAGCGCTGGTTAATGATTTCTTTATTAGGCATTGTCCAACGCTCATGTTCGCGTCCGAGTTCCTCCCGGCATCTCGGGTATGCTTTTCATTCAGCGGCGGTACAGACACGGGCACAGGCGACCCGGGAATGAATGACTATCCCAGTGGTTTCCGCGCGTTGTAGTTCCGCGAAAACTATTCCACCAATCGGGAACCGCTCGCAGTGCGTCCACAAAACGTCCGTTGCCATGTTTCTTCTCCGCTCCGGCGGCTTTCGATTTGGTCTTCAGTCTCAGTCTCTTCCATAATGGGCATCTTCTGCATCATCACCCATTAGCCGGGGGCACGCTCGGATCCGTGCTCATACTTTTATCACTTGTGGGACACGACGCAACCTACGTGTCAGCTTCCAGTTCCAGTGCGCTATGCGTATGACCGGTGCTACGGTGGCCATCGTGCTACCCGTTTGGGAGAACGACATTGGCGCACGTCGCCCGATAGTGGGCCCGTGACTGGGCACCATCGGGACCACCCGGCGCATTGGCCAATCGATCGATTTGCCAAACCATCATAATTGCAGCACACCATTGCTTTATGAGTCACTGAACTTGAGACCAAGGAGCAGCTTGCTATTCAATTCTGAAGCACACGGACATCAGATTTCCACAGAACTGTTTAACGCATATTTTACACATACTGAGAGAAACTTACTCTATCCATCAAATAATCAAAAGAGACCATCATTTGATCTGATGTGTAGTGTCTTATTTCTTGTAGAAGTTTACACAGCAGGGAAACTTAGCTAAAAACTAAGAACTTAAGAAGGATTTCTTCTGGAAAGAAAATATACTAAGTTAAATTGAATGGCACTATTTTGATGAAGTTACTACTGCACTAAGCTCATCTACGCGTTTTCCCTCTAGTTTCTCTTCATTTATTAACTGCCTCTTGGTGATTAGAGTCTCTGGCAAAGCATTGAAATGGTAAAAGCAAGTTTTTGTGCCACTTGCATCTCCAAAGAGAGAGAGAGCGTGAAAGATGCGTGCTTTATTAGCACGTCGAGGCATATGCCACACTTTTTCATCTGCTATAAATCTGTTTTTTTTTCATATCTTTTGGCTCACAATAAACCTGCATAATTATGCTGGATTGTTTTACATCAAACATCAAACTGGTTTCGGTTACCTTACGAAGTTCATCTTCCCAGTAATTACCAATAATGTATGCTGATAAATTAAATTCGAAACGAAATCTTACCATCACCGAATGCACAGCAGAAAAAAAAAACCCAAAACGCTCGTTTGCGCACTCCAAATAAGTGCATTAGTGGAGCCATCGGGCAACCGGTCGCGCCCAATTCTCCGCATCCGAGGGTGTCCAAACAGAGCCGTGAGACCGGTGCCGGCGCTGGTTACTGTCGGCTGGTAATTAGCAATCGTAAATCGCATCTCGATCATCGGTGTCCACCAGGCAGCAACACGATGTCCGAGGGCGTCTAAGATCTATGTACGATCAACTGGCCAGCAGGGTGGCGGCTGTCCACTGAGGAGCGTCGGGCCCATCTAAGGTGCAATGGCGCACGGCACCGTAAGCGTACTACCACAGCAACCACATCATCATGATCATCGTTATGATCGGGACAAGCGACGTGCTGTGGCAACCGGTGGTGCCCGATTTGGTGTCTCGGAGGGACGAACCGGAATCGATCGGGGAATGTGCGTGGTGATTGGTGCGCGATCGCACAGCACGACAAGACCGTGCCCGTCGTGCCCGTGCGCCATCCATAATCGAATGCTAATGAGCCACGATGAAGGAGAAAGGAGGTAGCGGCTGGCTGTCTCACTTGGGAGACGCACTCCAAGGTTTTTGGCCAGCATTTTGTTTTTCTGCTTCACCGCCCGCGTGGTGGTCAGGTGGTGGCCATTTTAAATCACCGTACAATCGTGCCAGCCCCTCGAAGCAGTCGTGGGGTGCGAGCTCAGGCTAAGGAGATTTTATGCCGATGGTATGGCCCAATATGGCGCGTGGCTACGGACGGTAACGACTCCCCGGGGAATGGGATCCGAATCGAATAGCCAGGGGAATCGAAAAAGCTGTTGCGAGCTTTTTTTTTTAATTCAAAACCTATTGTTTTAACCTTTGAGAAATGGAAATGAAAGCATCAAGCAAGTGATTTAACTGTTAAAAGTCCACAACAACTTTCATCAGCCTCACAGCGCAGCTAGATAAGATTAGTCTTAAGATGTGTTAGTAGCAAAAGTAGATAACGTTTATAAAAAGAAATTACTGATCATTGGAAAAGGACTCTTTTTGTAAAAACTCTATAAGTTATATTGAATTCTTATAGGGTATGTCCTTCTAGCATTCAACTTTGGTTGTTTAGCATTCATATTTGTTATTTCAAATTGCAATTTAAATATTATTACTATTGAGTTTAAACGATTTGCATCTAATTCTATTTATATCTATTATAGTTCTCATTCATTACTGTTTTTATAACAACAAGCTATGCTATACAATGTTTTACATGATGAACATCAAATATTGCGGGAAAATATTTCCCATTTTGCATTACATGCCTCTGTCTCAATTGAAAGCACAAGACTTTCTTTTTGTTTCCCAACATAAACTGCACATTTTTGATGAACCTTCCATTCCATCGTACCTCATATTACGCTACGACTACCTGGTACCGAAAGCACAAAAGGGCAGGATCGTTGCACACAACAACAAAAAACACCGCGCTTTTCATAACCAGGATGCGGTCGAAATGTGATGGGCGCGATAAGAAAGTATGCTCGCATTGTAGCATGCGAACTTCAATCGAATAAGCGGACGAGGACCTCTCTCGGCACTGCACATCAGGTTTCTAATGAAAGCGTTCGCGGGACACCGGCACACCGGCTCCCGGAAATCGTGCAAAAATGGGTGACAATGAACACACACACACACACACCCCGGTGGCGTGTTTGCGCTCCGGCACCGGAACACTCGAGCTGCCGGCCAAACATTCAACTAAACAACAGCCCGGGAGCCCTAAGAGCCCTCGGGGACACTCCCTGGTGGGGCAAAAAAGGGCCCAGAATCTCGCGCGCAAGAATGAAACGACCGTGTCGCTTCCAGTGGCGCGTCTCGAGCGACGAGATGTCATCTAGCTGATAAGAGCAGAACGCCGTTCATGCGGTCGAACCCGCGACCAGCACACATTGAAATGAGATTTTTCTCGCGTCAGCACCAGCAGCAACAGCACCACCAGAACGACAAACGACGTTCATCAGATCATAAGGAACACACATTCGCACATTCTCCGAGACCCGGTCGCAGAACAAAATTTCCCGATCCTGGCGCGCTACCGCGATCCAAAGTGCGCGATAAGAACGATCGCGACCGCACCAAGCGAACGCGCTCCCCGTCGGTCCCAGGGAACCAGTGGGGCCAAGTGGTGACAAGCAAATGCAAGAATCTCGGCCTGCGCGCGCCCTACTCCTGTCCTCTGCACCTTGGTAGTGGATCTGCGTGCCTCACCCAAAGGGGGACGAGGATCACAAAGATGATGATCATCATCGCCAGCAGCAGAAGCGACAGAAGGTACAGAATGGACGCGGGTCCATTTATGCATTCCTCGTGTGGACCGTCCCGGGTGGCTATCGCTGGCCGGAAAGATCAATATTTATGAGTCCACCGCGCGCGACACTCGCCGGAGGTGTGCCGCACGGACGAGTCGGTCGGTCGGTGTCGACTCGTCGGTTTCGCCTTCAGCTTTGCTGTCATAATTTGGACGCCCGGTAAGCAGTGGACGTGCAACAATTTTTGACATGTCCACACCGCCCTGAATCCCCGGAAGAGCAGGGAAGGGAACCGGACAGACGCACCACTTGGACGCGTTGATCATCGTCCGTCGCGCGATGAAGTGTGAATTCCATTCCAGCGTTCCCTGGTGCCAATGGTTCCAATGGACTCTCCGAGGGGCCCAAGTGTCTCATTCTCACCTCGCACTCCCGACTCGACTGCCGGTTACACCAAGTCAACCTACGTGGACGACACAAAAGGTGGCCACACCGGCGGAGTATCACGCTATAGCTCTTGGCTGTTGGCATTCTTGACGCGCACCTACCTTCCCGGATGACCGACCACCGGCATCATTCTACTCCTTGGAGTAAAAGCACCAAACTATGCACCTCCATCGTCCGGCCTCGGTCAACTATTTCGATCGATCGCTTCCTTTTCAAATGCCAAATGGTGACTGGTGACTGTGGGGAGTTGACTGGTGTTTTCTGACATTTTTAATAATTCATTAAAATGCCATCATTCGGTTTCGGTGGTTTTGAGGCGTTTTTTTTTTTGCCTTGATAGTGGTGTTGCACGAAAATGCCTTTGCTAGCTTGAAGTACTGCAGCTGCAGCTTCAAACTCCTAAAATATAAAGCAGAATACGTAAAATTATTATATAATTCACTTAACGCACTGCTTGAAGCTAGTTCATTACCTTACGGGACGTTGTGTTACGATTGAAGCGATGGTTACTACAGCAGGAAGCAGAAGTAATGTTCAATTTAAAAATTCCAAACCTTTTGACGAGAAAATTATCCTCTGCATGAAAACAGGTATTCTGTGCATAGCAACTGAGGGCAAAAAATATTTCTCACTGCTTACGCTCTATTAAACTATGCAAAACATTTCTTTTCCCTGTAAAAGTGGTTAATATGTTATTTGAATCAAAATATAAATTATAAAAATCGAACTTTTCTTCAATATTTCACCTCAATGAATTATTACAAACTAGCAGAACCATATTTCCAACGAACAGAGAAAAACCTGCAGAATCGGAATACTATCTAAACCACCAAATTCGCACCCAACAATTCACTAGACACGATCTAAAACGCGTTTTTCGTCCATCTATCTGTCCCATTCTCCTGACCAGAGCCACACGGAGCACATGCCTTTCAAGTGTGACTACTGTGCGCGGTTGTTCAAACACAAACGGTCCCGTGATCGCCACACGAAGCTACATACGGGCGACCGACGCTATCGCTGTCTGCACTGTGAGGCCGCCTTTTCGCGCAGGTAAGCCCGCCAGTCCTTCGCTCGATCCGCTCGGTTGCGATAACACCGTGTAACTCCTTCCTTTCTCGCTCTCTTTCTTTTTTACACAGTGATCATCTGAAGATCCACATGAAGACGCACGACAACCAGAAACCGTTCCAGTGTACGATCTGCAACCGGGGCTACAACACAGCGGCCGCCCTTACGAGTCACATGCAGAACCACAAAAAGCAGCTGGCACTCACCGGTAGCCCTAATCTCACCTACAGTCCCCGATCGACAACAAGTTCCCTCTCGAGTGGTGGTGGTGGTGGTGGTGGGGGAAAGCGTGGCTCCAAGTTCTCGCCCTACGCCCCCAGCAACTCAAACTCCGATCCCCTGTTGCTGATGGCGGGGGGCGCTGGTGGTGGTCGATCGAGTGCGAAGCACAGCGCCGCCAAGGGTTCGAGCGCCAACGGCAACTCCATTAACCGCACACCGACACCAGCAGCCGGAGCAGAAGGAGATAGAGGAGGAAATGGGGGAAGAGGAAGCATACCAGCAGGTGGCAATCCGTCGGAACATCTTTCCTGTCTCTACTGCACCCGCACCGACTTTGGTTCGCTCGAGCAGCTCGGAATGCACGTCCAAACGATGCACGGTGGACCGCTCGGTCTGCTGGGTACCGGTGATCCATTCTTTGGCGTTTCATCGCATCTACCGCGTACTTCGTCCGGGGGACGCCGTGCGCTAACCCCTGACGGATCACCGGCAGCACTCACCTCAAGCTATCCGCCCATCGTGTGCGAATTCTGTACGATGAAGTTCCCGACGGTGCCGTTAATGTTTGCTCACCTAAAGGCCACCCATTTGGATCGATTGACGACGACGGCGGCGGCGAGTTCGGTCGGTTGTCATCGGTTGTCACCGAACGGTGGCCGAGGTTCACCGATGGGACGCCTCTCCTCCGGTTACCAGCAAACGCTGGAGCAGCTACACTTCAACAAGAGTCTACTTAGCAGCACGTTTTCCTCCTTCTACGGTGCTAACCTTGGTGGGTCGACGCCACGTACCCCCTCCTCGGATTCGGCTGTTAAGGAAGAACGGAGGTCCACCGGTGCTAGGGATCAGAATGACGAGCGAGAGCAGGATGCAGATGAAGATGAGGACGATGAGGAGGAGGAGGAAGACGATACCGGAGATGCTGAACCGGATACGAAGCGACGGCGACAGGACGAGATTCCGGCACATCGCTCACCGATCACCGGCGAGCACGATGACGCCAATCATGCCGAAACGGATCGCGAAGAGGATCAGCAAGAGAAACCGGATGAGGAAGGCCAAGACAGGCCTGCAAATGATCCAGCGATTGGTCGTATCAAGCGGGAACGCAAGGACACGGACCGCACGACACCCTCCATCAGCCATTCATCGTCAGCCCGATCTTCGCCCTGTGAATCGCACCGTTCCGGTCCAGGATCACCACCACGTGCTCCGACGGCCGACAGTCTCCGAGGGAACGCGGCCACCGAACAGCTCACTCCTACCGATCTCAGCCAGCCGAAAATGAAGCGCCTCAAGCTGGAAGCAGAAACCGAAGAACCGGAAGCGGCAAACTGCACGCGTAAACACGATCGACCTCCATCGAACCATCAGGAACACCGACGTCCACGGGGTGGCGGCAACAGCAAGCGAGACGGTGAAACCAGGCCGGAACAGTCCGGATCACTGCTGGCAGCACACTATCAGCATCAGCAGCAGCAGCAGCAGCAACAACAACAACACCATATTGGTTCGGGTTCTGGTGGTGGAACGTGCTCTGAACAGCGACCGCACCACCTACCACCACCGGCACCATCGCAGTCGCTACCACCACCCGGAGCATACCTCTGCAATCAGTGTAATGCCGCCCTGCCCGACTTTGAATCGTTCCGTACGCACCTGAAAGCACATCTCGAGCAGAGTGCCAGCGTGGCGGCGATGTCGAGTGGTCTGTCGAGTGGTTCTGGCGCAGGGACCACCCTGCTCGGCGCCACGGCCGCCGCCGGCACAGCGGCTGTTCTCTCCACGTTCCTCTGCCAACAGTGTGGGGCCACGATGGGTAGTCAGGCCGAGTACGAGCAGCACACGATCGGCCATTACCTGGTGACGGCGGTCGAATATCGGTGTCCATCGGTTGTAGGAGGAGGAATGGGAACCGGTGGTAGTGGTGGTGTTGGTGCTAGTTGTAAGACGGGAAGCTTCGCAAAGGCAGACGAGCTGCATAAGCACCTGTACGAGTCGCATCTGCAGCTACTGTACAAGTGTACCGTGTGCGGGGAGACGTTTGAGTCGAAGGTGCAGGTACAAGTCCACTTTGCCGTCAGCCATTCAGTCGAGATGAAGCTGTTCCGCTGTTCGGCCTGCAACGAAACATTCCGCACGGAGCGTGACTTCCGGTAAGCAAATGGAATTTAGTAGCCTCCCAGTAGTATTGTTCACTCTAGCAACATGACTGAAGGTATCTGCGTTGTCATGGAGAACGTGTTGATTTATTTTTTTTCTTTTGTTCTACCTTTACCATTTTCGCAGCCAACACATCCGCAGCCGTCATCTAGCAGCCGGTGCGGTGCAATGCATGTTCTGTCGCGTCGTTTGCTCATCTGAGCTCGAAATGCACTTCCATCTTGCTTCGCACGCGAGAAAATACAAGTAAGTTATCGCGTCTGCAACCACCACCATCATACCGCAACAATTCGCTAACCGTATGTTTAAAACTCTCTTCACGCACAGATGCCCGGCATGTCCTGAATCGTTCCACGTAGAGTTCCTGCTCGATCGGCATCTGCAGACACACCACAGCCAGAAGGAGCTAGCCTCACCGAACCGCAGAGGAGGCGATGGAGGGACCTCCTCGAACGGACCATCGAGTATCGTCCTATCCGGAACAAATGGAATTCCTCCCGTGTCATCCTGCAGCACTGCGACGAGTGCAGCGTCATCGGGTTCCGCCACAACAACGACCGCGGCTGGACTGGAGTATCTCCAACTGCACGGTCAAATGGCTGCGATGGCGGCAGCTGCAGCGGCCGCCGCTGCTACTGGTAGCTGGCCAAGCCTCTACCAGACGGCCAACAAGTTCTACGGCAATCCGGGGCTACAAGTGGATACGCTGGGTCAGATAAAACATCCACAGCATGGCCTACTGCACGGGTTCTATGATTCGATGCTCGTAAAGGTGCCTCAGCAGCAACAGCAGCATCGAGGAGGGTTTCTATCAGACGCATCTAGTGCTCCTGGATCCACTTCTACCAGCGGCGCCAACAAGAAAAATCCATTTCTCGCTCTATCACCAAGCGCCGGAGCGTGTAAGCCAAGCGGTAACCCACTGCTAGGGCTTGGATTCGGTTCGACCAACCCGTCCCAGCGAGCACCCGGGGGAAGTGTACTGAATGGATTGTACTCTCCTGAGAGCATCACAAATAATGCGCCTGTTAGCGCTTCCAATCCTGTTACCACGCCCGGAAGCACCAAGCTGTACTCCCCGATCACAATGATCAACCAGCGGCCATATGGTGACAATGGAGTGGTCTCTGGTACCACTACCGCTCCTGGCAGTAGTCGAGTGGACTCCGAATCACCGGTCGCAGGCAGTCAGATGGTCAGTTTTCCTATACTATCGGACCACCAGGAAAGCTCTGGTGGTTTAAAGCTGTCTACTAGCAGTGGTAGTGCGGGAAAAGGGCTTAGTAACACCTCCATCACTACAGGCAACAGTAGTACTACCGGTGCCAACTCCTGCTACAGTTGTGGCATCTGCGAGCGAACCGATTTCAGCACGGAAAGTGAGGTTCAAACGCACCGCAAAATCGTCCATAACCTCAAAACGGGCGTCAGTTTACGCTGCGCGTACTGTAACGGTGACTTCCGGTCGAGGTACGTGCCCCTCCGGGTTGACTTACCTACCTACAATTATCTAACCTACAATTCTTCTTTCCACTACTTTTCAGAAATGAGCTCGAGAATCACATGAAGATCGCTCACAACACGGGCGGCGGTAAGCACAAGTGTTTGATTTGCGACGAGATCTTCCCCTCGCCGGCCGTATTGGCCGAGCACAAGCTGGCACACTGCAAGGTCGGTGCTTCGGGACGCTGTTCACACTGCAGCCTGCCGCTGCCCGATGTGCACACGTTCAAGCAACACCTTCCGGTACACCAAACACCAGCTAACAGCGCCACGTCAACGGCTGGTGGCCAGGGCACAGGCACGTCCACTTCGTCCACTACCGGAAGTGCTGGTGCTGCTAACGGAAGTAGTGCCACCGTTAACACTTCCTCCGCTGCCAGTTGTTCCACAGGGACGACGAGTGGTACAAATGGCAGTGTTGCAAGCGTAGAACAGGACCGATTCCCACAGCAATGCATCTGCTGCCGCCAAACACTGAATTCCGAGTTTGAGATCAGCCTGCATGCAAAGTAAGTTACTGAAGTGCACGCCGCTACGGGCAAAGGTGTCAAATAATGGATAGACGAATGGGTTTTCCCGTAAGAAGAAAGTCACAATATTGAGTTTAAAAAGAAAGTAAAATAAGTTATAAATCACGCGCTTATTTTATTAAAAGATTGGCACAAACTTATGCCGTCGAAGTCGAAGAAGTTATGAGAAGTCGAAGGCATAGTTGCAGTAACAGAATCGCATACAGACTGAGTAACCTTTGGTTCATGTGCAAACATGAATTTTAAATTCCAATTCCTACGGCTTCTCTTCGTCGTTGGGCACTGATGAGTACTGATGAGCCAGTTATTATTAAAATGTTATGTACTGCTTCCTATTCTAATAATCTACCTCCTAACTCCCTTCCACAGATTCCACACTAAGTCAGCCGATACGAACGAGCGTACCTGTGCCCTATGCTTGGAACCGTTACCATCGCAACCGGATGCCTCGACCAAGATCTGTGACGCGTGCTTGAAGCGGCACAATTTCCCGACGAAACTCCTGTCTATGAACTTTCTCAAACCAACCGGCCAATCGCCAGGTGTTTCAGCTGCTGGTCCAACATCGACCTCTTCCGGTACCGCCGAACCTCGGCCGTACAACTCTTCCTCATCATCTCACGCCGGCAATCACTCCAGTGGTGAACTGTTGCTGATGCAGCCCGGTACAGTGATGAACCGGTTGGTAGGCGATGTTTCTTGCTCAACGAATACCGAGCAACCAATGGCCGCAGGAGCAGTCGGTACCACAACAACAACCACATCACCAGCACCACCGCTTCAGTGCAATCTGTGCAAGAAGGTGCTTACAAGCGCCCTGAAACTGCAGGAACACCTGATCGATCACACGTTCGCGGGGTGCGAGGAGCGCGGTTACGTGTGCTACCTCTGTTCAGCCGTCTTCACCTCATCGGCCGGACTACAAGCGCACCTACCGGTGGCACACTCGAACGCAACCGCCAAACCGTACGACTGTGAGCGATGCGGTGTGGCATACTTCTTCCGGGCCGAGCTCGAACACCATCTGATCGAGCACGAGGATCGCGAACGTACGGGGTTACTGTATCGGGGTGAGTGGCCAGAGCAGCGCCATGGAGAGGAACTGGGCCATCATTCTACCATCAAACAGGAACAGGACGGAGACCGGGATGAGGAAGAGGACCACCACCAGCAACAGCAGCAGCAGCTAAAACAGAACAGCCCCGAAGTTGGCGTGAGGCTTTGTCAGGAGCAAAGGGAGCTGGAAGACGAAGAGCAGCAGCAAGTTGAAGGCAATGAGATGCCAGGTAGAGAAGCCAATGATAGGGATGATAAGCGAGTAGAGGAGCCGGTTGATCCCGAGGAATCCGAACCCGATGATGAAGAGATTGACGACGACGATGACGACGAGGAAATCCAGAAGGAAGAGGAGGAAGAGTATATCGAGGTGGAGCATACGGTTCTGGAGGATGGGCATCACGGAAAAGAATGTTCTGGGATCGGTTCCCGCCGATCACCGATCGTTACCTCCGTTGCCGTTACAGCAGCAGAGTAGAGCAGCGTAAGTCAGACGTAGCAGTCCTTGCAGCTTAAGGTGAGGAAATGTTAGAACTCAAAAGCTGAGCCAGTAGTAAATTATGAAATAGAATTAGAAAGTCCTCCCTCATCTCTGCCTCGTTCAGTGCACCTCTCCTATCGCTACCCAGAAGACAAGCTAGCAGCAGTAGAGACCTTCGAGAGTCATTAGCCGTAGGTCGCAAAAATGCCTCTACACTCTTTATTAATTGAAAGCTAGATCGCCGTCGTAGGGTGGTGGTCGGACGATCGACTTGATTTGTACATTATGCTCATTACAATTACATTACGATTACGAGTGGCTGTACCCGTTAATTTATTAATTTTTACGTAAAATACACGCCGGCGCCCGTACCCGGAGTAACTCAATAAACTAGTGAAAAAAGTATGCAATATTAACGGTGGAAAACGTGTTCTAAATCATTCCGAAAACCACGGGGGGTGTAGTGTTATGTTTGTTTAAGTTTCTGGCACATTTTATCGGCATTTTCACATTTTGTGGGCTGGCTATTGCTGGCTAAAAGTGGCATTTCTTTCTTTAAAAAAAAAACAGGAAATAAAACAATAAAACAAGTCACTTTTTTAACCCACCTCCTTCATGGCATTCTATTTCGCTTTTAATTCGTTTGTTCTTGTGATTTCCCAAAAGTTCGCTTCCGTACCCAAAAATCGGTATTCGCGTGAAGTAGTAATAAGAAATGGCTCTGTCATATACGACGGGGGTTTATAATTCATATTGTTTCGTTCGTAGTAGTGGGTGCAAAATGATTCGCTGGCTGCTATTGTAAAGATGGTGGCGCGGGGTGTATAATGTTTTCTTCGTTTAAAACGTAACATACAAACAATCAATAAGGAAAGGGGGATTAAATAGTTCAATAGTTCACTTCAATAGTTTTAATATCCATCACATGCGGTTCCCATTTCTTAAGGCACTAAAATCAACGAGTAATGAGCGATTATAGGACGAGCAGCAGCTGCGTCTACTATAGAATAGGATGATCATGCTATGCGTGCATGCGTCCGTGCATCGGATAGTAATTATGTTCGGTATGTGGGGGATATATATGTGGCCCTAGATTCCTCTAAATGATATCAAAGAAAAATTTAACCGCAATATTCCATTACATTCTTACGTATCCATTACATTACCGCAATACACTACATAAGCAATCTGAATGAGGCACGTGTTACACATTACTATCCTCCTCAGCCTCCCTGTTGCTATGGGGATTAAACTAAGTGAAAGGATAGTGCAGTGTTAGGGGAATAATAAATTACGTTCCTGCCTTTCAATAGGCATCTCGCCTCTCGTAGGCATCTCATCTCGTACTAACTGTAAAAAAATCGTACTTTCTTTTCGCTCTCTTACGCTCTCTCTCTCTCTCTCTTTCTCTCTCTCTCTCTCTCTCTCTCTCTCTCTCTCTCTCTCTCTCTCTCTCTCTCTCTCTCTCTTCCTTTTCCTCTCTCCTTCCATTTCCTGCGCTGTGCTTCGTCCCTAGTCCCTATTCATTATAAATGGAAGAAAGGCAACATTAATTCAGGTTTTCCAGTATTATCACATATTATATCGTACGCTGTGGCTAGCTCTGGCAGGGTAAGCTCACACTCTAGGTACCATCACAACCGCACGCATCAGCATTTCTGGAAACCAACGTCTACGTCGTTCCCGTAGTACACATGCAACGGGCAGAAGCTATAAAAACGGAAGCAGGCCATGCGGGTTCATTACACGACCCCCAACACGTTCGTTTGAATGCCTCATTTCATCACTCACTCTCCTTCTCTTAGTACATATGCATAGCACTAGTTTCCGTGCTGTCGTCTTCTCTTTCCAAGGAGTGTTTCGTTAATTTATGCCCAATTAGAGTGTCGCTCGTAAGTTACTGAGGCTTGGAAGCTCTACTAACATATCGCGCACATTGCTTTAGGCGCGAACCCCTAAACCCCTCTAGGGCGCAGAGTGTTCTATTCGGTTGTAAAATATGAGATTATTTCTATTTTATAAAAAATGGCATTCGACAACGCCAAGAAAACAAATCCTTAGACACTAAAAGTATGCTGCGCTTTTTCCTTACTCCATGGACGCATCGAACGTAGAGGGACCCAAGGCCCGAATGAGACTTGCGTGCCTAGGACACGCGATGGAGATGATAATGTCGAGATTAAATATTTAAGAAAAAACCAAAAGAACAGCAACAGCTGCCGACCCACGGCGCTTATTAGTATCAGAGTATTGGGTAGACATATAGCGGCCTTATCTTTAGTCCATCAGTAATAGATAGTAATGATTCATATCCATAGGTTATACCTTCTTTTACACGCTTAAATATGCGTCTAACTCGATTTTCATTTGTCCATAAATAATTCGTTAATTATGGAATGCAGCTTATCAATACTTAAAAAAACAAAGAGAAATCTAACACTCGTTCCCCATTGTTAGCGCGCTTGGAGGGGGGAATGGCCTAATAAATGTCTTCCTAGCCCCCTCTTCGTTTCGAACCATTAAACTGTTTGTGCGGCTGTGTAGACGGCTCGGCCCTCGTCTACCAGCACCCGATGGATATAAATATCATCCTCGGTTGAAACGTCGATCAACTCCAGATCGACGAGCTTTTCTTTTGGATTGAACTCGTCCGCTTCGATGCCTCGCACAATACTGGCGAACTTGCGCCCAACAACCAGCTTCTGGAAACGGACCGCATCGTCCGTCGTCCAGCCCTTGCTGGGATTCAACGGTTTGACACCTGTGCAAGAATAAGATGGGTTTTACATTAGGATTTCCGGATCCGGAATCAACGGTTCATCATCTTACCATGTAGTCGAGCCTTTATCGCTTGTTGCGGCAATACGCGGAAGTTGGGCGTCAGAATGCGCAGCGCGCTTACATCGAGCTCCTCGAACTGGCCAAAATCACAGAAAAACACGTGGATTGGTTTCGGTCCCTGAATGATGTTCAACACGATCACACTGCAATGTAAAACCGGAAACACATTAGACACCGGAAAAACGTCAGCTAATTATTGCTGCTTGCTTGCCGTACTTACCGATACCAATGCCCATCTTTATAAGAGGCAGCGTACGCCTCGCCCTGGCGCACCTGATCTTTACGAACTGGCAAAGCCTTCTTCATACAGAAGTCTTGCAGTTCGTGCATCAGTCGATTCAGCTGAAGATTGTACGAATACGGTTGCACGATGAAAAATTTCGGATTCGAAGCAATAGTGCATTTTACGTCGAACAGCTGGCCTACGAGCGGGAGCGCCATCTTGGCCAACTTGTTCTCCACTACTGCGGGGACACGGCTGTTGCCGTTAGCAGTCGCCACCGTCGTGGTCGACGTCGTCTTGAGATTGAGTCCATCGAAGCGTTTGGCCAGTTCTTTCGCTTCTTTGTTGGCCAGCGGTGTATAGCCCGTACCAGTGCCACTGGTTTCACTGGGTATGGAGTCCCGTTCACCGGACGAACACGAGCTAATGCTCGTCGCACCATTCTCGTTACCACCGGGTGTCCGCGGTGCACTGATAAGCTCGGAGCCGAGTTCGAACTCCTTCTCGTCGCGGATCGAATCGTTAACACACACGAGAATGTTGTTCCCGGTGTCGCCGTCGGAAACGTAGACGAAGATCTTCACCAACGGTACACTGCCCGGTGCCATGGCGCAGACCTTTGCCATCGCTCGCATGGCCGGTTTCAGCAGGGCACGGAGACGCGCCACCACCGACTGTTCGCTACAATCCGGCAGATCGAACATCCGCATACGGAGCGCTTGCGGTGGGTAACGGCTTAGCGCTAAACTGAGCTGTTCCAGCCGATAGATTTTCGATACATTCGTGCGGCGACGGCACCCCACGTCTACGTACAGCATGCGGCAGTAGGGACCAGACTCCTCGCCGTCCAACGCCGCCCGGTACCACTTGCCATCACTATCGTCCTGCACTAGGTACAGTCGCTGCTGCGTGGTAGTAAGCTTCGATTCGTACAGTCCACGGTACTTTCCCTCGAGTACGTCGGATTTGGTCAAATTTGTTATGAGTTTCTGTAGAGAGGAAGAGAGGAAGGAAGGAAGAAAGACGAAACATTAATTATCGTTTTTTATCGCCATAGCTTCGAGACCCTTACCTGGATGTAACTCATTGCACCGTCCTTCGTGCAGTATACATCGCCCTGATCGTCCACGTGTGAGATGTTGACTAAATTCCCCGTTTTCCGGTTCAGCTCCGGCAGTGGTGTATCATCGCAGATGTGCTTCAGTATGATGGGGTTCATCAGGACATCTTCCTCCTCCTTCGACGTATCGTAGAGCGCTAGCTTGAGCAGGCCCGTGCCTACTCCACCCACCTGCTCCGCTTCTTCGTACTCCTCACGCTTAGTCAAGATCCCTCCGATGAACACGCGACCGCTGATGAGGCTATCGAGATGATGTTTGGCCTTCGGATTTTCGCTAAAATCCTCAAGCCCTTCGAGGGTGAAACAAATGGCCTGTCCCGGCAGCTGTAGATACTTCGGATCGCACCGGTACAGCTGATCGAGTGCAAACTGTTCCCGCTCGCCAATATCGATGAGGAAGCACTGACACTGATTGCTCTCGTAGCTGATCTCATCCACACGAACCCGATACCAGCAGTCGGTAATGCAGACGAGATAATACTCGCCAACGGCTCCTACTGAATCGTCAGCAGTAGGCGGGTTGCTGAGCATCGACATCTCGATGTCAGTGATTAATGTATCCATCTTGTCCTGGAATGAAGGAAGTCAGGAGAAGACCATTAGAACGGGATCCGATATGCGATCAGAGCAGTAGAACTTTTAAAATAGCTAAACAGTTCAGTGCCAGCAAGCAATGATATTTAAAAACAGTTCCTAATAGGTATAGAGAACAAAAAAAATCCGGTAGCACTTATTTGCAGCAAGGATCAACGTAAACCGTGACTCTAAAAACTGCAGGTAAGTTTTCCGTTGCTATAGGAGAGAAAAGAATGAGCGGCATTTGAACAATACCGATGACTGCATGGCAACGGATGCAAAGTAAACTATCGTTTAAGGAAAGAATTCTACTTACGCTGTACTCTTTGCCGACCAGGCGTGCCCAAATCTCCACCGTCGATACCGGGTTTGTTATGTACAAATTCCAGTACTGCTCTTCCCACGGTAGCACAAGCTGATTAAGTGCCATCAGCTGTGCCTCCGATGTGTTGGAGGCAGCATCCGAGCTCGAGGGTTGCTCGCGGGCAAACACAATCGTATCACCAGGACCATCCTCTAGTACAAACAACTGATTCGAGTAGCGATCGAGCAGCGAAAACCAGTGATCCGGTAGCGTTGACTTATGCGCTTGCTCGAACGCATCCGGAATGCGCTTGCTGAACATACCGTGCGGACAGCTCGACAGCAACTCGTACACATGGTGTGCGATCTCCTCATCCGAATCAAGGCACACCGAGTATGTCTGGCGAGATTCGTCGCTTCGGATGGCCTCGATGGCAATGTTAGCCGCCGCGAACTGACCCTCGAACTCATTCCCATACTCGGACGGGTAGGTCGAATAAGTAGACCCGTTAACCGTCACCCGGCACTGGATCTGACCGCTCTTGAGCCGATAGTAGCGATATTCTGGTCGCGGATAGCCTTTGAGGTTACTGAATCGCATCAGCAGCTCCACGGGCGTCGCATTTACATCGTTCCACGTAAACTCGGTATCGGCAGACGGTCTACTACCACCACCATTCGTGTAAGGCGAACTAACACTTCTGCCAGAGTACGCCGCAGCACTCACAGCTTTTCCGTTTGTCACAGTGGTGATAGTAGTGCCACCATTGGCAATCGGAGGTGACAATGGTGCCACCTGGGTTACCTTTTCTAAATCCTGCTGAACCACCTGTTGATTCACCGTGATTCGACTCTGCACTGATTTGCGGCCCGGGAATGACGGTGTTTCGCTAGACGGCGTATTGACAAGCGATTGCGAACGCTGGTAGGTGTAGGTAGTAGCATTCGCAGGTGCCACATTGCTGGATACGTAATCTGTCGTTACCGGTGGTCGTGCATCACCCTTCGCACGCTGGAGCCGTGCGTGGACGCTGCTGGTGGATGTTTTCGGAACGATTTGCGTCTGGACGGATGGCGGCGGTAGATTAAGGGACAGGAGCGGTAGTGGTGGCACCGATGGAGGAATAACGCGACCGGAACCGGCAATTTTGTTGCTCGTATTCGGTGCTCTAGCAGTGGTAACGGCAGTCACCTTTTCATGCTGACCACCCGCTGACGTCTTCGTATCGGAAAAGTCTAATCTGCGTACATAGCTACCGCTACCGGACGATCCGTTGGGTACCGTAATAATCATATTCGATGGAATAAGAGCTCCGTTTCCTTGTCGCATATCCACCGACGAGCGGCTCAGTCCCGTGTTACGACCAACGAGCTTTTGACGCAAATCGTTCACTTTCAACTGCTGCTGCTGCTGCTGCTGCTGCTGCTGCTGGCCACCAGTGGTGGTGGTATTGTGATTCTTCATTGCCAAGCTATTGTTATTGGTCTCCTGGCCATTTTTTCTATTTTGCGACGAAGCTGCTCCTGTGTCGCGTATCGCAAAGTAAAGAAGATCGCTCTTGCTCGGCGAACCAGACTTTTGTCCGAAGCTCACCTTCTTTGGGGAGCGTCCATTTTGATAAATACTGCTGTACGCCGTACCACTGCTACCACGACCAGTGGACCCACGACTACCGGTGAAGCTGTTTGTCGCTGACGTTGGCGTACGCATCGCGGAGAATTGCTTTTTGACCGACGACTGTTTTGCAGGTTTCTGTGCCTTCACCATCTCCCGCACATGTGCCCCGTCACGGGTCGGTTTCACGTAGATACGCTCCTGCTGCTCCCCATTTCCTCGCCTAATAATAAATTCCCCGCTCTTCATCAGCAGCTCCTCGATCGTGCTGTAACCGTACTTACGGTACGGCAGCGCTTCACCCTCAAGCTCCTTGTAGTCGCGCATTATGCTCTGTACCGTAGACGCCTCTTTGCGCGAAGCTACTAGCGACCGTATGACAAATACGGCCGCCTTCACCTCTTCGGGCAGGCCGCCACTGCTACTGCTGTGGGAACCCGCCATTCTGTAATGCTGGAATTATACAATAATACGAAATAAAAGGAGTTAATAAAAAAACAAAGCAAACGAAGGAACTCGTACACGTATAAGAATTTAAGGACCAATTTTAAAATGATTGAAAACTATCCATTATGTACATTGAACAGATGCGACTCATAATTATGGACAGTTCAAACCATTTCCATGATCGGCATTGTAAACAGAGCTACATAAATGCGAACAGGCACAAAGATGCATGTATGCTGGACTGCGACGTGGTAAGAGAAACTGAAACTTTAACCGATCTCAGTCACCGTTGCTGCTCTAACTACTTGCTTCACCCCTAGGCAGGATGAATGATAGAAACAACGGAGCTGAACGTGACCAGCAGCAAACGTCTGGTTATGGCTTTGATTTCTTGTTCAACGAGCTCATCACTTTTAATTTCCGAATCACTCAGTTGCGTTCAGCACGCTATTGCCATGCTAGCTGCAGAAAATTCCGAACACACCTTCTCCATAAACTTCGTTTTCCAACTGCCGATTCCAACACGTGCTGCTGCTGTGTCTTTGGTGCGTTCGTCGCGCTAAGCGACCCAAGCCAGCGGAGTGACTAGCAACCGGACTCAAAATCACTGATGGATGGAAAGCAATTAACTTCACTTTTCCAATGCCGTGCCAGAGAGTCTTGTCTGGATGTAGTGGTGGTGGTAGTAACGTTGGTTGCTGCCGTAGTCGCCATAATGGAAACAAACAACTCTTGCGGTGTTTGCGAAGAAGCAGAACTCCGCGGGCTGCACACCAAACACAACACATTGTTGTTGTGCTGTGTGTGCACACGCTACTCAACAGTATCGAAAGCAGCTGAAACAGTACTTTAGTAGAGACCATAGGAGGCCGGTTCCAGGCGGTGTATGATCGATGCTGGAGTAACTGTTCATGATGAGGCAAGCGATTATGAAGAGAGGAGAATGATGCTGCGACTGCGAGAAATACCAGGGCCTGAAACGCACGCCGAACGATGTAGGCAACTACGAAACATGCCTTCTTTTCTTTCACTCTAGACGACACCAGAGATCGTGAGTGAGTTTCGTGCCTCGTAGAAAAGCGAAGGATTGCTGTGTTATTAAAACTGTTTAGATTCGAATCGATTCGCCACAACGGAAACACCGAAAATGCACGAAACGCAACGTTTTACGAGCGCTCAGAGGGGATGCGAGAAGACGATGGGTTACCACCACTAGCACCAAATGGGAAAACTCAACAGCGATGTTTGCGGATTGCTGTAACACTGGTGAAAAGCTACTGCTACAGTTGCCGCCGTTTTCAACCAATTTCCCGCTGATTCGATCCGATGGACGGGCAAAGCAGGCGGGGCAATGCGAGACGAGAAAAGTGCATCACAGCAAATGGATGAAAATCTTAACACAACCATCAAAGTGCGCTCTGGCTCTGATCGTTGTTTTCATTTGGAGTGCGTTTGCCATTTTCAATTACGGATCAACAAGATCGGAAAATTTGAAATTAAAGCGTGCACTTTCAATGGGAAGCTCTTTCTGCAAATCTTCAATATCCACATGAAAGGAGGCACAACATGCTGCCAAGCGTTGAGCTATTAAATAGAAAACAAGCCACAATCCAAAGAGGCGGCGCACGACGCCGTCTACGGCTGCTGTCTCTTGTTGTGCGAAACAGAAACAATTATAGTATCGCATCCTGTTTAGCGCTTGGTACGCGCATTGTGGAACGCAAAACATCAGCAATGATAAGCAGGGATAGCGAAAGGGCTGTTATCAATGCCCATTAGGCAGCCGAGCACCCCGCCAATGATGTCATTCGGACGTGGCGGTACCTGGACAACAGGAAAACCGGTACCCGATAAGAGTCAGCAGGGTGTTGGTCTTGTCAATTTTGTTACGGAACAGAGCGCTAGATAACCGAAATTGAAAACTGGCTATTATCCCACAAACCGCATTCCATTTCTGGACATTGGACAAACAACTGGATCGTTGGAAAGAGTTGAATATTCAATTCCAAGCCCCCGATTGTCCCGGTCCTCTGTGCGTCAAGAAAGCTAATACATCTAGAAATCATTTTGTTGAACTCCAGAAACTGGTTTGAAATAAATGTAATTAGATGCAATTGTGATACTATTTGCACTAGCATCCGATATTCTGCGTAAAGTAGTTGTTCCTTAAAATCAATGGACCTTTTTGCAGAAAAAGGTTCCACTTTATAACGGGATATCACCGATAAAAATCGCAACGCTAGATGAAATCAAGCTCTAACAATCAATGAGCCATGGAGAATTGGTTTCAACCGTTCGCACCGTCTATAGTCCGCCAGACCGCCAAATTTACACTAATTGGATTGTCCCTACGTGTGTCGTATGAAGCACCCGCCCGCGCCGATGGTCGGTGATCGCTGATCGATCGATTTCGCCGAGGTTTGCAAAAATCACATCAGTCAGCACGGTCCACAGGCGCTCTCTCTCTCTTTCTCCCTCTCTCTCTCTCTCTCTCTCTCTCTCTCTCTCTATCTCTCTCTCTCTCTCTCTCTCCTTCTCTCTCTCTCTCTCCCTCTTCCTCTTTTCCTCACTGGTGGGGTGCCAAAAGTGTACGCAATCGTGACAGCAGAGAAGCTCAGCGAACTAGGTTACTTGCTTTCCCCTCTCGTCCAGCGTTGCTTTTTTCTCTCTCCATACCCATCACACGATATCATTAGTTGTCCATTAGAAACTTGAGATGCGAACCAAGTTTTAGCATATTAATATTTCCACCATCAAGATGTCCCACGACCCGTCCCAATCGAAGACCCCGTTTCGCTGGGTTGTGTGACAGTGTGCCTTCTTTTCTTTGTGTCGCTTTCGGAAACGTGACGAGAATGCGGAATGCAAATGCGTGTGCAACATTCGACATACACTGTCGCCGGTGTAGGATAATACTGATCGATATGTGTTGCATTTCCCCCTTCCTTATAGCGTACCGACGTGCCAGTCGCTGGCACCGATATGGGGTTCTGATTCAGTTCATTGGCTCCGATTTCTCGTTCGTTTGCTTGTTCGGTGACAATTGCGTTTCGATTCCTTAAAAACAACATGTGAAAGTATAGAGCAAGATCGAGAGTAATGGAAAAGAATCACATTTCCATTTACATTACATTTACATTTGTAACCGATGTACAGCCCAGTGTCCACCACGCTTTAACCATTAGCCGTGGCCACACGGGGCGAAAATTTGCGCGCAAATTTGCACATTAATGCCAAAATGTTTTCGCTTCGTGTGGCAGGGGTAAAAACCCGAAAATTTATGCCGAAATGTCAAACGTATTGTTTTCATCAGTGTTTTGGCCGCTGAAGTTGATTTCCGAATAAATTTTGCAGTTTTTAACGATATTGTTGCTGTTGCTGTTATATTTATATTAAAAATGCAAAAACAATACGAAAAGAACCTACATTTTCGTAAATAAAGCGTTCGATAGCGTCAAGGGTTCAGCGAAAAAGTCCGCGGACGTATAAAAGTTTGACAGCGTGTAAGGGTAAGCGAAACCGTTTTGACATTAATTTTTTCGTTTGCGCTAGAGTTTTCGCCCCGTGTGGCCACGGCTATTGGTTTACGAAAGCTGTTAACGTTTTCACATACTAAACTTCGTTATCAGCTATTAGTGCGTGTTCCATTCCGCCACCAATCATGCGCATAACGCGTTCCAGTAGTTTACAAAACGTTCGTTAACGGTGGCTGGCCGCCACCTGTCGCGTGCCGAGATTCGTTTTTCAATCTTTTGTTCTTCTCATCTTTTATCAAAGTAAGCTGCCGTTCGTAAGTTACTAATTTGAAGGCAAAGAAAAGAAAACCCGAAATATGACAGAAAGTAGCGTCGAAAACCATGCAATCGCTGCATTTTCTCACTTGTAGGGCGTATACGGTGGCCACCAGCCAGCGTGGCCAGGGTGTGCCGTACTACCGGCGACACTATGACATAAGACAGAGAGAGTTTGCCACGCGTAACCGGATGGTTGCAACACACCACCACCAGGCTACTAGATGCGTTCGTTCGGTCGCCGCCCTGCAGCAAAAAGGAAATGTGGTAAAGAGGGAATTTAAGATTTCGGGAAACGGAGTTGAGTTGCGTGTTCGGTTACCAACCAAAAGCCTTTGGAAGTGTTTTTCAATGCGTTCGGTTGGTGCATCCTTCTCCCTGATTCCATCACTACACATCTTTTCTTTAACGTACTGTTTTCTTTGATTATTACTTTCAATGCGATTAGTTTTCTTACGGCAAGATTTTCCTAGCTTATCGCGTGATCTCATCGGGGGTTGGAGGGACTCCGAAATAAACACAGATGGTGCCAAATCAGTCGTCTTGTGTTTTAGCACCCGGAAGGGGAGAGAGAGATGGAGTGTGAGATCCATCTTAATAATCTATCTCACACAAAGATTGAAGCGAGTCGTATAGGAACATTCGCTCTCCTTCATGGAGTTAGTATGAGCAGATCGTGCAAACGACGATTGAGCACAGATCGCAACGATCGTAGAGTGCTGGATTGATATATTTAACTAAGCTGCGCAAAACAGGCAATTGATTTTATCTCAATTAATATAAAATTTCTCTGTTAGATGACCGCCTATGAGCTTTGTTACTAAAAACAAATATCTCAAAAGCACCCAAAGCAGCAATTTGGCCTACATGTTCTATTCTAATACAACAAATCCCGCTGTAAGATACCGCATGCTCATCACATACCCACCACTTCGGCGCGCGCACGCGGTCGAGGGAGAGTTATGGGATGAGTAATGGTCGCCAGCAGTACGAGACCTTCGGGCATATAAACAAACCCCACCGCGCTGGCACCATCATCATCCCCCTCGCAGGGCTATACCAACGTCGCAACCGCAACCGTTCACGCATAATGCATGAGCGGAACGTAGAGAGTGGGGCTGCTCTTCACGCACGCTAGATGGCGGCAAAGGAATGCGTCGCACGTGATGGGGGGATGGACGCCGCCGCCGCCCCACATAAATCCCATGCTAGTGCTGTTCGCCACCGCCTTCACCAACACACACGCGTACGCATAGCTCAGCTGTACGATGTTCGAGAATCAAAAATTCAAGAAGGCTCGACTCGATCGGAATGCTCGGTCTTGGATCTGTAATCGGTCGTCATGATCACGTCGCTGCTATCTGCGACGATCAAGCAGCGTCTTTGTGCGTCGTCGTCGTTGTCATGCGTGGTTTTGTGCGATACGGTAAGTTGGTCTGGTTCGTTTTGGGGTGGTGATTTCAATAAATTCTCTCTCTCCATCTCAGTATGCCTGGGTGTGTTGGTGTGGTAGAAAGCCGCATCTCATCCGCAGCAGGTGGAGAACGCGATATGAAGATTTGATAAAAGGTGCCAAGCAGAAGAGAGCGAGAGCGAAATCGCTTGGCACACATTCTTCTTGTAGAGCCGCGAGCTCGATCGCTGTACAAATTAACGCGGTCTACGCCAACACAACACAACTTGATACGCCCTTGCACATTTTCTTCTTCCTTTTCTACCCCTTCTGTCTTAGCAGCTTTCGTAGCCAACTGAGTCTCACTTTCGTGCTCACCGTCTGGGTGGCTGACTGGCTTTTTTCTAGAATTGTTCAGGCTACACCAAATCAGAGGGAGAGTCCGCGTGTCGCATCAAGGGACAACCCTCCGTCGTTCGAGTCGCGAGTCGCGAGTCGCAGCCAACACAATCCGGCACCTGCATTCGAGAGCAAGGTAGAGAGCGGGGCGTTATCTAAGCGGAGCGGCCGGATGGGCCTTGGTGCGCCGCGCGAGCCACGTATGCAATTTAAGTGTGTGCGTGTGTGTGTTCTTCCGATGATCATGACCGCAGTCGGTGCACGCGCTGCGATTTCTGCTAATCCTGAAACACTTGCGCATTTACGCTATCATTCCGCGAAGAGTGGGCCTTTGGTTTCAAACTGAATCTGCTGACTCAAGTGCACAATCACTTCTTCACGTGACAATCAAAGAAACACGCACACAGCGGAGGGGAGAATGATACAGTTTTGCCGAGATTGTGGAGCAGCGATCGACGTTTGATTTGGGTGCGCGCGGAACAAACACGCACACACACACGTTACTTTCACACAAAAGACCCCGGGAAACAACGGCACACAGAATAACGTAGGAAAAGAAAGAAGATGGCCAATACACAAAGTACGGGGGGGTTG
>NC_064875.1:4367500-4370000 GCF_943734745.1 Anopheles darlingi | reverse complement strand
AATTTCGAGCAACATACCGGTGATCTTGCCAGTCAGCTGCGGATGCATTGCTTCAATCAACGGGAACAGACGTTCACCAAGCATGTTCTTCTGTTCGGCCGGTTGAGCTGCGGCCAACATGGAAGCGGTAAGCGGCTCTTGTCCTATAAAAAAAACACAAACATAAAAACGAATCAGTCAGCGGACATGTCGGATGCTTGGCGCTTTCCCCTGTATTACTCACCCTTGACGATGACAGCCTGTTGATTGACCTGCTGCAACGGGATCGGGACCTGCTGCGGAACCTGCGGGTTGCGCATATTGGCCGTGTACTTGTAACTTTGCGGACGAGGCTGTGCAGCTGTCATCTGTGGGGCAACTGGGCGGGTCTGCATGTTTGCGCCCGGCTGCTGGCCAGTGATCGGACGAGCCGAGTTACGCATGGCCGCGGAAGTGGCCTGAGCCGATTGGGCATTCTGTGCTTGCTGGTTAGCGCCACCACGAACATTGCCAGCCTGGCGGTACTGATTGTTGGCGGCATGAGCAGCAGCAGCAGACATAGCTTGATACGCACCAGCCGGTGCATTTGCAGCAACGCTTTGGTTGGCCGCATTGGGACGCATTTGAGCATTGGCGGACCAACGTGGGGCGGTGCGCACCTGGGCAACCTGCGGTCCGTAGAAGCGCTGTGGCTGTGCGATGGTGGGCATGAAGTAGCTACCGCTCTGCTGATACACCTGACCGATGTGCTGCATGCGCAGACTGTTGACACGTTGGATGTACTGGCTCGCCAGGTGCGACTTGCGCTCCTCCTTGCGTTGTGCCAGCGCCACATACAGCGGCTTGCTACCGACGATACGTCCATTCATCTCAGTTACTGCCTTGGTGGCTTCATCAGGTGCGGAGAAGCACACGAATCCGAAGCCCTTCGAACGGCCCTCGTCCAGCATAACCTTGGCCGAAGTGATGGTACCGTACGGGGCAAACTCCTTGCGCAGCCGCTCGTCATCGATTGTGTCGTCAAGGTTCTTTACGTACAGATTGACGCCATGGTACCGCGTCAGACGTTCCATCTTAAGCTGCTCGAACCGGCGCTTCAGCTCCATCTGACGCTCGTTCTTCTTCTGGGCGCGTCCCACATACAACACCTTGCCATCCGACAGCTCCTTGGCGTTCAGCTCCTGCACGGCCCGTTCAGCTGCATCGGGGTTCTCGAATGCGACGAAACCGAATCCACGGCTCTTACCATCCTTCATCATCACCCGGTGACTGGTAATCGAACCGTACTTCTCGAACATCTCGTGCAGTGCCTCCTCCGTCAGATCCTCGCCAAAGTTTTTGACGTATACGTTGGTGAACAGCTTGGCCTTCTCGCCCAGCTCCTTCTCACGCTCCTTGCGCGAAATGAACCGTCCGACGAACACCTTCTTCTCGTTGAGCAACATACCGTTCACCTTCTCGATCGAAGTGTTAGCCGATTCTTCCGTCTCAAAGTGCACGAACCCGTAGCCCTTGCTCTGTCCCTTTTCATCCTGCGCTACCTTGCAGCTCAAGATGTTGCCAAAAGCCGAAAACGTATCATACATCGCTTTGTTGTCGATCTTCTTGTCCAGATTCTTGATGAACACATTGCCTACGCCCGACTTGCGCAGGGATGGATCGCGCTGCGACCACATGATACGAATCGGACGCCCCTTGATCGTATCAAAGTTCATCGTATCCAGAGCACGCTCAGCTGCAAATGTAAGTGAATGAAGATGAATTAATATCGTTTTAAAGTATGAGAATCGAAAAAATGGAATTTGAACCGATTAATGAGAAACTATAGTTCCAATTTTTACAGCCATAACTTTCATCAATGCCACGACGACTGCTGTATTGATTTTATCCCGATTGTACATAGAAACATCGACATAATAGCCAAAGCCGACGAGTCATTGTTTCAAAATCACATACATCAGGACATTACGACTGCTAGAGCACGTCGCATCGGCAAGCCACTGCTAAATCAATTTCTACTCAAACCATTTTCCCTGCCTAATTTGTCATTCAACTGACGGATGCGATGCAAATGTGATAGGCATCGTAATATCTGGAAACTGGACGCACAATGCAGTGTTTAATTTCAAATGCATTTATCGATCAACCACAATAGGCACGAGTTGGAACCCGGTCGTTGGGGATTGAGGTGATGAAGCCACAACAGAGCTAAATAATATGTTCAGTTGGATATAAATGTCGACGAAATGTAAAAAAAACATAATCAGACAGACAAAAACCTCTATAAGCGACATTAACGGCACCAAGTGCATACGCAAACGCAAACGTGGATCTCTGCTCTTTATCTCCCCCTTTCTGCCGCCCCTTGGTGGGCACAACAGTATACATCATAATTACATTAGCATTCCTCTTCCGCATTCCACACCCATTTGTCTCATCCAAAAGAGCACAGGGAGACAACGACCATCATATGCGCCGATTGGTGGAGGCGGAGGTCGGGGCTTAAGGTTTCATATGTCAG
>NC_064875.1:4357500-4362500 GCF_943734745.1 Anopheles darlingi | reverse complement strand
CCAATCACCTCCGAAATGGCAGAATCGAAGCTTAGGATTACATCGATGTTCTCGGGAGCGTCCATATTCCCGTTCGTATCCACTCCACCGGATCCCTGAAGCGGGTCCAAATTGGACGCCGCACGTGGTGGTCCGGATCTGGCTGATTGAGGATGTATTTGGTTCGTTCTAGCGATTGCTACTTCTTCTTTCGATGGTATAGCTTCACGGGTTACGCTCGTACCCTGACCCTCGAGCATACGGATCAGCTGACCCTCGAACATCTTGCGTATCATCGTGCTGGGATCCAGCTCGCATGTCGTGCTCGTCACCTCTGCAACGGATTCCACGTCCGCCTCTCGATTGGTGAAGCGCGTTCGTACGTTCCGACGTACTAGTACCTGAGACGCACCGACGTTAGATGATGATGATGGTTGGCAATAGTTTTCCTTAAGCACAACCCTTCGGTTGTATCTACTAGCAGAGGGTATCATAGCGCGACATATGCGTTTAGCGTAGGGCAATGCATTGGTCGCGATCGTAGACTCATCCTTTGGGTCTTTTGCACCACAGTCGTCGATTGGTGCCGTTGTCGAGGATATTTGATCGTGCTGCTCGAGCATCGATCGCAACAGTGATCCAGCACTTCGGACGTTCTCTTTGTCATTTCCTCCACTGCCGCCGCCGCGGGAGTGTTTGGTTCGTTTGTGGCTGTGGCGGTTATTGCTGCTGTCCGACGAGCGGCTGGTCGATGGTGTGGGCTCATAGGTTCGCGAGCCCGAAGTGTTCTGAAGCGAGTACCAATTGATCAGCCAGTTGTTGCAGCTAAAGCAGATGTGCTTGTCCGCATTATCACCCCGTTCCGCCTGCAAGGAAGAAAGCAAATACTGTGTAATGATGTATCGTGATATAAACACTGTTAGCTAAGAAAGTAATAGTAATTAGAGAATCTTCTCGAAATTCATGGATAAATTTCCCAATAATTCATTCTATCGAACGATGGAATATTCCATAAATTGAAAAAATCGTCTTAAAATCTGAGCACATTCAAAATACAGTATAACAAGCACACATTGATGTCATTCTTAGCAGACATCTGTAGCGAACCTCCTCCCAACGTGATTCCACGTAATCACGAGATTTATTCCAGAATGTGTTCGGAAATAGGACCGTCACGGACGACACAGCTGACACAGATGGTGCCATCCCGCCAAAAAGCGTTTGATCCCTTTTCAACACTAAGATCGGAGATCGAACATGGGCATCTATTCCTGCAGTACAAGAAGGTGGGGTGCAGAGACCCAAGGGGTCATAAAATTGATCCGGGTGTTCGGTAATCACGACTGAACAGGGTTCGATGATCCGGTTGTTCGTTGCATCAAAGGAGCCTGCCAGCTGCTGTGCACCACGGATGGCTCACACATTCCCTTCGCATTGCCCGTCTTTCTCCTGTGCTGCACCCATTCTTCTCATTCTCCTTTTTCATCTTTTTCTTTCTTTCGTATGCCGTAAGGGCCATGTGTGTGTCCGCTCCAATTGGCCTGAAAGGCGAGGGGATTGTAGAAGAAGGATGCGGGTGGGAGACCAAGGACCCATATACAAGCATACATACGCTTCACGCTTTTCACACGAACACATGGTTGCATACACGTGCGCGCCAGTCCCTACGATACCTACACCAAAGTATACACCTTGGCACAAGGAAGCGAGAGCGAGATAGCGAGTCCAGCGGGAAAAGGGGAAAGAAACCGCAAGGAGAAACCAGGAGATGCGGCAAGAAAATCAATAACTCGGGGCAATAAACCGGAGCAACCCAAGGTGTGCCAAGTAGCGGAATCTGATTTCCGTTCTCCTGGACGAGACGCTTGGTAATGGTGCCGAGGTCTATCCGATGGTCAGAGATAGTCTTACCCGAAATTTGTACTTTTCGTAGATGACATCGATGATGTTGGGCCCGTTGCGCGGCTCAAAAATGTTAAAAGACAGATTGGTATAGATGCCGCAGATGAGACAGACGTTCGTTTTCCGCCGCACAACGGCCGCTGTGGTGCCCGATGCTGCTGCCGTCGCCCCCGTTGTCGTCGTAGCGTTCGTCGAGGTCGAGCCTCCGGGTTGGTCCAGGTTGCTACTACCACCGCCATTACTGCCAGCACTGTCACTTCCGCCGCCACGACCACCTGTCCCACCATTGCCACCTTCTACCGGTGGCTGGCCGTTCGGGACTTGCGGTCCGCCGGAACGGTCGGTGGCACCGCTCGCTGTACTACTTCCGGCAGCGGATGCGGCAGCGGTCGAAGAAGAAGCACTACTCATGCTGCCTGATCACTGATTTGCACTGCTCCGATCCACTGAAGCGTAGTCGGCTGCAGCTCAACGCCTGCTTTGATGGGCAGGTTGTTGTCCGATGTGCGCGGTTTCAAATTAGATTAATAAGCGATGAGGTCGCGATGGTCACTATAGGTTCGACCAAAGGCCTTAGGTGGGGGTGGTCACTGTGCTGATTAGCGAACAGAGAGTTTACCCGTGTAGCAGCTCCTAACCCACTTGTCCACGGACACGCACAGCACAGCAAACCATGGACCGAAAACCGAAGGTGGGTTGCTCTCGTTGGTTCGATTCAATCACGTTGTCGCGGCGGTGTGGCGCTCGTGCGCACGACGGACGTACAGGACACACTTTTGCATACACACCGCAGCAGTGTGCGATTACCACAAACGCACCAATACAGACAAACACACACAAACACAAAAAGGATCACGCACGGCTGGATGTCTTGGACTCTAGGACACAAGATTCACCTGGATTAACTGCTTCTTGTACAGGAACGCCTGTGCTGTATTGTCCTTTAAGACCACACAAACGCTGGCCTATGCTATCCCTGATTATCCCTGATTGGCACAAAATGTTTCAAAACGAAAACCAACGAGCGAAGCGCGCCAACGACCGCGCGCAAGGAGGGCTCGACCGTTTCACGCCGACGACAGTTTCTGAGAGCACAGCTTGTACACCATCCTTCTAGGCTGCGACAACGACAACGACGGGTAATCGGGCAGCAGATGTTTTTCCTTTCCTCACACCAACACACGCACGAAGACACGGGACACACGGATGGAACGTGCGCGCGTACGAATATGTGCGTAGGGATACGCGGCGCGAAAGAACGAGTTTTGGGTGCAGCAGATGTTGCGGTTGGCTTTTGTTGGCGCACCTTGCGTGCGTGGAGACAGATAGAGCCCGAAAGCGCGGAGGCCATACATAGTCGCTGCATCGTGTGCTGTATTAATGCACACCTTGAGGGGGGAAAAGAGTAAAAGGGGTGCGCCGTGTGTGCGCAGATGTAACCTGCAATAACAGATAACACGCGAAATACACACCCCCACTTGGATGTGGAAGCCGAAGGTGTTGGTTCTGGAATATTGAATAAATATAATAAAGAAAGGTACGAATTCGTTTGTAGAGAGGATAATATTTTTAATAGATTCTTATCGCTCGGATCCGGCTTCGCATCGCATAGCTCGAGAGGCACACTCCATGCTTCTTCTCAGTGGTCGAAGTGCTCCGCTGTGGGACAACTTCTAAGCGGCTTCTATGCTCCTCGATTCCTATTTATTACTCTTTACTGTACATAGAGCTCTCGTCTAGTTCCTTACGCTGACGATTTCATACCGAACCGTTTTCGTATCCGGGAGTGCATAAACGGAGAACTGAATAGTGAAGCAAAAGAGCGCAACCGTTAAGCAGGAACCGGTTGTTGGAACCGATATCGGCGGGGCTGAGTATCGCGCCGGTACATTTGATTTCGTGTGTTATCGTCCTTCCATCGATGACCGCCGTACGCCACATTTTTACCACTAAACTTATTGAATCTAGGAAATAATTCTTCAATCCATTTCCGCATTTGTCTCTTCATTCGTACGTTTTTACTTCTGCTTTAATCCTTCTCCCGGCGCCGCTATAAAGCTCATACTGTGTGGTCATTAGACGTAGTTTTGCGTGCTCAATCCTTCCATTATTCTGCGGTCAAGTTTGCTCTTTATGCTGAGTGTTACCCATTATCAAAACGAAAAAAAAGGTCAAACATTTAAACTTCTCATGCTGCATTATCGTCACGCGTAACATCTTTCTTTATACAGCATGCAGGTCTGTGTCACGTACGCGTACCGCGCATTGCGAAGCACGCTTCAGTAATCTTTAAAACTTGTCCTCACATCATTAACCTGTCTGTCTGACTTTTCGTCCTCTATACATAAATAACTTAGATATAAAAAAGACCATCGAATATCGAACAAAAAACTGTCTGTATCGTCATCATCGTTGCGTTGCAACGGAGGAGACCGAAACGCCCGTAGTGCCTGTGTCCCTGTGAGGATCGAATAGCTTCCAATTTGGTGTTTTCTATAGCATTACTCCTCTAGGGCACTCTTATCGATCGTTAATTATTTGTGCGCCCGTTTGGGTGGTGGTGGTCCGCTATCGTCGTCTTCCTCCGCTTCTTCGCCATGGTCTCGATCAGCATCTTTGTTCTGTTCCTCCTCGTCCTCTTCTTCATCACGGGTGCCACCGTCGCCACTGTCGTCGTCATCATGATCTTGGCCACGTCGCGTTGAGGGGGCGGCAGTGCCAAGACGCCGACGTCGACTGGTACCACCATTCTTATCGTCCGCCCCATTATCCGTATGGTCGCTGTGTTCTTCCTGATGGTTCGATATGCGACGGCCCATACGACCGGAGGACCCTTGCTTTAACTGATAAATTAAATTGCGTGTTGAATATGGTCTGCCCAATTCGTATTGTATTATGAAGCCTTACCGTTAGTATCGTGCTTGTCCCGCCAACAGTAGCAGCAGAGGATGATGATTTGGACATTGCGTTAGTGGCGCTGGAAACCGTCGGCACGCTGCCACCACCCTTGGTCAGAGCGAACATGTCGTCGGGAATGTAGTAGCGATCGTTGTGGAAATCCTCGGGCTGCGGCTGGAAGTACATCGAGGGAATGCGTGCCTCGACCGGCGATTCACGCA